>NC_090924.1:547931562-548257016 GCF_040938575.1 Ambystoma mexicanum
TCAAGACTGCTGTGGCACATTTGTGGGGAGGCCAACAGAGTTAACCGTGGGGCAGAGCTGCTTGGCAAGGGCAGCTCGGCCACCCATGGGCTGTGGTGGGTGGCGGCCCATCCAGGGGCAAGACCAGACAGGCCCAAGAATTTCAAAGGGCCCAGGCAGCGTGCATATTGGGCTGCCTGTGCTGATGATGGACCGACCAGCCTAGCTGCATGAGGGGGGCAGCCTGAACCAGGCAACCGAGCTGTGCCCTCATCCGGCCTGCCTCATGGCCAGCAAAGTGGGCCCTTTCTCAAATTCCTGCCAGGCATTGTATGTAAGGCAGCCCGGGAGGAGAAGACCCAGGCTACCTTGTTGTGTCAGCTTGCATTTCAAAAAGACCAGCCTGGGTGAAGCTCCGGTGACCTTCCCCCTGCGTCTCTGCGATGCATTACAGACAGATCGGGCCTCAAGAGGAGCATGCCGCAGGAGCACAATGGTTGCCATGGAGACACCGCCTGACCTCAAAATGGCTCTCAGGCCATGGTAGTGAGTACAGCTCTCCCCCTCCCCCTCACCAACGGGATGCTGCCTGAAGTCAGTTTGGTAAATGATCAGGGATGAGCGTCCCCAGATACCGTGAACCCAGGAGAGGAACTAAACAGAAGTCAGTTTGGTGACACAGGGCCAAAGTGGTGATGAGGCCGTCTCAGAAGATCTTAAAGAAGTTCATAGGTGCAGTGATGAATGCAAGTAGCCCCCCCTTGCTAATTAGGGCACCCTATAGATTGAATAAAACTGCAGTGCAGCAGTGACTGCGGGAGGACCCCCAACCATGCATGGGACAGCACAGAGAAATGTTTATAGAGCAGTGAGTATGGCTGGCACCACATGGTGGATGCGGCCAGGCCCCAGATCCAGCAGGTCCAAAAGCCCCATTCAGCACATCTAGTCACCAGTAGGACAGTGCACTAAGGTACTGAAAGGGGGTGACTGACTGCAGCAGTCAGTCTCCCCCATTGTTACATAATATTTGTATATGTTATGTGCTATTGTGTGTTATGAATAGTTATTTGCATATATAGTTCAGTGTATGGTGACTGTTAAATAGTGGCCCTTTTATTATTATTTATTATTTTATTACGCTACTTACCTTGTACTGCACTTTCCCCCCCACCTCCTCCCCCTGCACTTTCTCCTTTTCCCCTTACCTCTGCACTTGCGCGATCTGAATGACACCTGGCCTAGTAGGATCGTTTGTCTGTCTTCCCCTTGTTTCCCCCCCTCCCTGCCTCGTCGCGCCTTGAAACACTTGTGTATAGGCGCGTTACAAATACCATATCATATCATATCATACAGTAAATATTTATAAATAGTAAGTAGAGTTGGGAAGGATTATAGGAATATATTAAAGGGGACGAGGGGAGGTACCCTGGCGTGAGGTAGCGTGAGAATGTGGCAGCCTGGTCACCTAGGTATAGAGAGCACCCTCAGAGGCATTCCTCTGTCCTCAAACTCCATTTGGATGGTACCTAGAGTTAGGGAAGGGGTCTTTTGTGTGGGACTCACCCTATGGCTCCCAGAGACCCCTCCAAAGAGGGGTAGGATGAGGTAGCAGATCACTATGTAGATGGTACTCATGTCAGGGGGATGTTAGGAAGGGGATTAGACATGTTTAAGAAATGAGTAGACCGGGCAATCCTTTCCCTATTTGGAACCTAAGAGCTCTATCCAGTACACCATTGATCAGAATCTGTGTCAATTTATTACGCTACTACGTTTCAATTTGCTCCTGTCACGCGTGGTCACGGGAGCTAGACAATCAACACCACTAGCAGAAAGGAAGTGCTGAATCTGTGACAAGTTCCTCGAGACTACTAAACATCTTCTCACACAATGGATCGAATTGACTGCACTTAATGGAGTTCATTATCAGAAAAGTGTAAATCGCTTGCATGATGTTGTGGGGGATCCATACTGGGCTATTGTGATAAGCAGTCATATTTGGTTTGGAAATATGCTATTTAGATTGTTGTGGTAATGGTACCAGTATCATAGATTTGAATGCAAATGTGATTATTTATGTACGGATGCGAGCCATTTAATTTAATGTGTATATATTTCTTTGTATTTTATTTTTGATATTGAATATGTTAAGGTTTATGTTTAAACGAAATACACTTTCAAAAATAAAGAAATAAGTGGTTTTATGAAGAAAAAGTGAAATTCACTTTGGTGCCTATGTCCGTTTTACTAAGATAAGAACTCAGGGGCCCATCCCCTGTGTTAGGACAGGAAAACACAGGGACACACAAGGGGAACTGTCAAATCTCACGCCCATTTATTTTATTTTCACACTTACCCATAAGGAAACTTGGTATCTCAAAAGTTATAAAATCACATTTTCTCGAATTCCACACTGTACATAAACCCCAATTCACCCCTTCTCGCTATAATGTACAGTTGTAAAGTTATGAGTTTATATTTTACTTGCACAACTTCACTTAATGTCAGTAATCTTCATATGAATGGGTTTAGCATAGGGCCACAATAAGGCACATACATCTGTTTTTTTTTTAAAACTGAACATTGGGAGGACAGAACATGGCATTTGGGGTGGTTCTACAATGTAGGAAAATTTGAATTCACTTTAAACCTTATTGAAAACATAATATGCTAAGATTCAGAGGCCGATTCATGGAATTAATGTGTGCTGAAAATTCCCACGCAAGCATGCGAATCGCAGTGCAAGTGTGAAAATCGCAGTGCAAGTGTGAAAATCGCAGCAAAACCCGTGCACATCGATTCATGGAAGTCTGTGCATGAGTAAAATCTGGGATGTGCGCTGAAAATCTGTGTGGCGCACGCCGGCGCACAGGTCATCTAACGGCGTACATAGCACGGCACACATAACAAAAGTAGGCGTAATACGGGGTGTGACATGCGGAATGGGGAACAACGCGTGAAAATGTGGACGTGACAAGGGAAGTACAGGAGGCAAGTGCGCGGAACGCCCACACACTCGCCTACAACACGTATTCATGGAATCGAATAGGGCAAACCAGCGCACGGGCGAAGACGCGCACAGGCCTAAACACGTCCGGTACACGAAGGCAGGCGGTAGCGTCCCTGCGCATGAAAAAAATGTGCGCCAAAATGTGCGCTAAAAAAAAGCATGTATATACAGCTCTGATGATTGTCCCATACTGTGGCCCTCTAGGACAAATGACGTGCAAAGGGGTACGCGACAAACACGAACACCCGCTGTGTCAAAAATAGCATGTGCATGTATTTCGGGGGTGCATGGGAAGTTTCACACGCGATTGGCCTTGGGCGAGCGGGTTTCGTGTAAATCTGGGGTTCGCGGGAAGTTTCACACGCGATAGGCCCTGTGCGAGTGGGGTGCGTGAATTCCTGGGGTTCGCGTGAAGTTGCACACATAATTGGCCTGGGTACGTGTAAATCTCGGGTTTGCGGGAAGTCTCACACGCGATAGGCCCTGTGCGAGTGGGGTGCGTGTATTCCTGGGGTTCGTGAGAAGTTTCACACTCAATTGGCCTGGGTACGTGTAAATCTGGGGTGCGCGGGAAGTTTCACACGCGATTGGCCTTGGGCGAGCGGGGTACGTGTATTTCTGGGGTGCGCGGGAAGTTTCACACGCGATTTCAGCAGGGTACGTGTATTTCTGGGGTTCGCGGGAAGTTTCACACGCGATTCCAGCAGGGTACGTGTAGTTCTGGGGTTCGCAGGAAGTTTCACATGCGATAGGCCCTGTGCGAGTGGGGTACGTGTATTTCGGGGGTGCGCGTGAAGTTTCACACATGACAGGCCCTGTACGAGTGGGGTACGTGTATATCTGGGGTACAGGGGAGTCCTACACATGAATTGGCAGTGTGGGTCCTCCCCGGTGTTCCCTCTACACCGTCCACGGCCCCTGCAGGCAGCCCACATCACAGGGGACAACCCTGCACCCCTGGTCATGTCCCGCAGGCAGCCCATCCACCATGGGAATGCCCCCCAGGCAAGCCATATGTCAGCTTGCACTACTGATCACCAACGCATGACCCCCTCCACCCGCACCCCCCAGCAGTGCAGGGCACCTGCCAGCAGGCCCCCACTCATGACCCACTCATGTCTCCTTGCACCCCCACCCCCCAGCAGTGCAGGGCACCTGCCAGCAGCCCCCCACTTATGTCTCCTTGCACCCCCACCCCCCAGCACTGAGGGGCACCTGCCAGCAGGCCCCCACTCATGTCCCACTCATGTCCCCTTGCACCCCCACCCCCCAGCAGTGCAGGGCACCTGCCAGCAGGCCCCATTTGTGTCCCCTTGCACCCCCACCCCCCAGCACTGAGGGTCACCTGCCAGCAGGCCCCCACTCATGTCCCACTCATGTCCCCTTGCACCCCCACCCCCCAGCAGTGCAGGGTACCTGCCAACAGGCCCCCACTCATGTCCCCTTGCACCCCCACCCCCAGCAGTGCAGGGCACCTGCCAGCAGGCCCCCATTCATGTCCCCTTGCACCCCACCCCACAGCACTGAGGGGCACCTGCTAGCAGGCCCCCACTCATGTCCCACTCATGTCCCCTTGCACCCCCACCCCCCAGCAGTGCAGGGCACCTGCCAGCAGGCCCCACTTATGTCCCCTTGCACCCCCACCCCCCAGCACTGAGGGGCACCTTCCAGCAGGCCCCCACTCATGTCCTACTGATGTCCCCTTGCACCCCCACCCCCCAGCAGTGCAGGGCACCTGCCAGCAGGCCCCCACTCATGTCCCCTTGCACCCCCACCCCCAGCAGTGCAGGGCACCTGCCAGCAGGCCCCCATTCATGTCCCCTTGGACCCCACCCCACAGCACTGAGGGGCACCTGCCAGCAGGCCCCCACTCATGTCCCACTCATGTCTCCTTGCACCCCCACCCCCCAGCAGTGCAGGGCACCTGCCAGCAGGCCCCCACTTATGTCTCCCTGCACCCCCACCCCCCAGCAGTGCAGGGCACCTGCCAGCAAGCCCCACTTGTGTCCCCTTGCACCCCCACCCCCCAGCACTGAGGGGCACCTGCCAGCAGGCCCCCACTCATGTCCCACTCATGTCCCCTTGCACCCCCACCCCCCAGCAGTGCAGGGCACCTGCCAGCAGGCCCCCACTCATGTCCCCTTGCACCCCCACCCCCAGCAGTGCAGGGCACCTGCCAGCAGGCCCCCATTCATCTCCCCTTGCACCCCACCCCACAGCACTGAGGGGCACCTGCTAGCAGGCCCCCACTCATGTCCCACTCATGTCCCCTTGCACCCCCACCCCCCAGCAGTGCAGGGCACCTGCCAGCAGGCCCCCACTCATGTCCTCTTGCACACCCACCCCCCCAGTACTGAGGGGCACCTGCCAGCAGGCCCCCACTCATGTCCCACTCATGTCCCCTTGCACCCCCACCCCCCCAGCAGTGCAGGGCACCTGCCAGCAGGCCCCCACTCATGTCCCCTTGCACACCCACCCCCCAGCACTGAGGGGCACCTGCCAGCAGGCCCCCACTCATGTACCACTCATGTCCCCTTGCACCCCCACCCCCCAGCAGTGCAGGGCACCTGCCAGCAAGCCCCACTTGTGTCCCCTTGCACCCCCACCCCCCAGCACTGAGGGGCACCTGCCAGCAGGCCCCCACTCATGTCCCACTCATGTCCCCTTGCACCCCCACCCCCCAGCAGTGCAGGGCACCTGCCAGCAGGCCCCCACTCATGTCCCCTTGCACCCACCCCCCCAGCAGTGCAGGGCACCTGCCAGCAGGCCCCCACTCATGTCCCCTTGCACACCCACCCCCCAGCACTGAGGGGCACCTGCCAGCAGGCCCCCACTCATGTACCACTCATGTCCCCTTGCACCCCCACCCCCCAGCAGAGCAGGGTACCTGCCAGCAGGCCCCCACTCATGTCCCCTTGCACACCCACCCTCCAGCACTGAGCGGCACCTGCTAGCAGGCCCCCACTCATGTACCACTCATGTCCCCTTGCACCCCTACCCCCCAGCAGTGCAGGGTACCTGCCAGCAGGCCCCCACTCATGTCCCCTTGCACACCCACCCCCCAGCACTGAGGGGCACCTGCCAGCAGGACCCCATTCATGTCCCACTCATGTCCCCTTGCACCCCCACCCCCCAGCAGTGCAGGGCACCTGCTAGCAGGCCCCCACTCATGTCCCCTTACACCCCCTCCCCCCAGCAGTGCAGGGCACCTGCCAGCAGGCCCCCACTCATGTCCCCTGGGACCCCCACCCCCCAGCACTGAGGGGCACCTGCCAGCAGGCCCCCACTCATGTCCCCTTGCACACCCACCCCCCAGCACTGAGGGGCACCTGCCAGCAGGCCCCCACTCATGTCCCCTTGCATCCCTACCCCCCAGCAGTGTAATGGCGATCTCATGACACAAACCAAAAGGCAACTATGTACATCAACACATCTCTGCCACACGAAGGCAGGCGGTAGCGTCCCTGCGCATTAAAAAAATGTACGCTAACAAAAAGCCTGTATATACAGCTCTGATGAATGTCCCATACTGTGGCCCTCTAGGACAAATGACGTGCAAAGGGGTACGCGACAAACACGGACACCCGCTGTGTCAAAAATAGAGTGTATTTCGGGGGTGCACGGGAAGTTTCACACGCGATTGTGCCTGGGCGAGCGGGGTACGTGTACTTCAGGGGCTCGCGGGAAGTTTTACACGTGATTGTGCCTGGGCGAGCGGGGTACGTGTACTTCAGGGGCTCGCGGGAAGTTTTACACGCGATTGGGCCTGGGCGTATTACTGGGGTGGGCGGGGAAGTACAGGAGGCAAATGCGCTGAACACCCACACGCACGCACCAAAAAAGACGCGCTAATCCGGAAACACGTACGCCAGCAGGAAGCAGGCGTACGTGGACCCGCGCAGCATAAAAGTGCGTGCAAACAACAAGCAAGCTCAGACACCAGGATGAACATACCGTTCCTAGCAGCAGTGGTCTTGGGATACCGCAGGGTGAGGAGGATAGTCAGGCCCAGAATTTTCACACCCAGAACCAGCCTTTTTGGCATGCCTGATGACCAGGTGTATGGGAGGTACAGGTTTCCACCTCACATAATACTCGACCTGGTCAGTGAGTGGGAGGATGACCTCACATCACCCACCCTCTGCTCCCAAGCACTCAGCCCCCTGGAGGAGGTCCTCAATGTACTGCACTTTTTTTTGCCACCGGATCATTTCAGCGGACAAGTGCCATAGTGGGGGGGGGGTGTCACAGGCCACGCAGTCACGCTGCCTACACCAGGTCTTGGCCATCATGACTGCACGCCCATCAGTCCGCAGGCACATATACATGCCCAGAACACCTGCAGAAAGGCAGGCTGCCGTCCAGGATTTAAACGGGGTGGCACAATTCCCCAAAGTCCTAGGTGCCATTGATTGCACCCATGTGGCTCTACGTCCCCCCAGGGCATCAGAGCACATCTACAGAAACCGCAAGCACTGGCATTCCATCAACATCCAGGTAGTATGTGATGCCAAGGGAATCATCACCTCAGTATACACCAACTATCCAGGGTCCACCCATGACAGTTTCATTTACAGAATGTCAACCCTAAACCGGGACCTAGAAGCTGGGTGGCATGGCGATACATGGCTGCTTGGTGAGTATAAATGCCACAGCACATGCATGCATGCCAGATACTGAGTAATGTCACAACCCTACTAATGATACCCATCACCACCTCCCCAGGGGACAGTGCCTACCCTCTGAGCACCCACATGATGACGCCAATTCGGAACCCCACCACGCCAACCGAGGTAAGAAACAACACAGCCCATATTGCGACCCGGGGCATAGTGGAGCGCACATTCGGAGTGCTCAAGTCACGCTTTCGCTCCTTTGACCATTCTGGCGGGCAGCTGTTATACGCTCCCACAGTAGTGTGCAGGATCTTAGTGGCAGCATGTGTCCTGCACATTCGTTGCAACACGCCGGGGCCTGCCGGTGGACATGGTGGTGCCCCCACATGCCCAACCACATGCACGCCCACTGCGCATGGGAGGGGAAAGGGCACGGGGTGAGCAGCCCGAATGCAGCTGGTGGATAATTACTTCACTTAGAATCACACCCCTGTGGAGTGCACACAGCCCTGCCACATACCAGCTGGCAATCAATGATGATGACATAAGGGACAGTCAACTGTCACAACCATACCAGCCTGAGATTGGTCACCTGGAAGTGTCACAATGTGTGCATCCCTACCTACAGAAACACCACCAATGCTGTGTCATCAAAAGACACATATGCTGCCAAATGCATTACCCCCTTGCAAAATACAACATGAGAACAGTGCCATGTCACCCAACCCCAGCACCGCCACCCAACACACCATGACATGTCATGCTATGTGAGAGCAAACAAAGCAATCCTGAAAACCTGACACAATTGTCACAAAGTACAGTGTCCCTAATGGAAACTGGCCACACACAATATGCTCCCAGTAATGTTGAACTAACAACACACATGACCAAATACTTACCGACAATACAATGCAGCTACACAAGCTCAAACATAACTAAAACATGACGGTACTAAGTTAAAGTAGTCATAGTCTTACCACCTGAATATGCCACCACATCGCCCCCTTCCAACTGTAGTCTTGCAGGCTTCAAAACTTATCTGTGTACTGCATACAACATGAACTCCATCTCCAAAGTAGAAGGCCTTGTGAAGACATGAGGAATGAACCTGCAAATTCAGAGGGAGACATGGAAGCAGAAGCATACATAATTCCAACATGCAGTGTACAATACAATAACAATATACACAAGGAATGTCTACACAGTATTGACTACAGACTGCCCACACAGCTCATGGGAGCCCAACATCACTGTGTACATCACTGTCACTTGGTCACACCCTTTGCAAGCCCATGGAAACGAGAAGCAGGAGGGGTGTGTGTCTCACGAACCCAAGCATCGAACCCAAACTCAGGACAAGCCTGCATGTGCCCAGCCGGAACACAGTGGATGCCCACGGGAGCCACACAAGGCAACACACTGTAAAAAAATAATAAAAAATAAAAAACAAAAAATCAAAAAATCAAAACAAATCAAAAATCAAAAATGGCCATGTGGGGGACAAGGGGGGGAGGCCACCCAGGAGGTCCGAGGACAGGGTGCGCACCAACAGCCGCCTGTGTGGATGTTGGGGAAAAAAACACCTCCATGGGCTCATGGCCTGCACGGCTATGCCAATGTGGGAGAACTGCTGTTGTCGCTCTTATTACCCTCTGCTGCTGCCACAGGAGGTGGTGGTACTATGGGAGACAGCCCACGCAAAGCCCTGGTATGGTCCTCCATGGCAGCAAGCATGTGGGTGTGGAAGGTCTCGTTCTGGAGGATTATAGTGTGGAGATCCCCATGCAGCACCTGACGTGATGCCCGGATCTCCTCCCTGCATCTCAGCTGAGAGCGAACGTGTGAGCCGCTCCAGCTGCTGTTCTGTCCTCAAGTTAGTGGAAGACTCAAGGTCAACAAGAGTCTCCCTGAGGTGATGGAGTTCTACCCTCAGGGCTTCCCTGTGGCCCTGGGACTCTATTGATATCGATTGGCGTAGAGTCTCCAGTGCCGCCCGTCTGTCCCTGTTCGACGCCAACATGTCCTCCCTGTGTGATTGGCAAATGGAGTCTGTTGCCTACTGTAGATGCTCCATCTGCCTTTTAGGGGGGACAATGGAAGTGGCCACCCTCTCCATTGCTTGAGCCATCATCTCAACTGATGCTGCCTGTTGGGTTGCCATACCGTACATGGATTGTTCCCATGCTGTTTTGCCTGGTGGCGTACGGCCACCACGTTGGCGGGCACCACACCTGTTTGGGGCAAGGCGATCTGTTGTGGAGTGTGATCCTGCACCCGTAACCGCCAAAGGCTGACTAACCAACACTGACATCCCCATAGAGGGTTCTACCCCTGGTGCAGGTGGGTTGGACAGAACAGAACCCCTTCCAGAAACACTTACCTGTGACGCCACATAGGTCTCATCGTCCGAATCAACACCTGAATAGAGGTCTTGGGAGGTGCACCCAGAGACACCCCTGGACAGAATCGTCTGCAGCAAGAGTGGGTTCTCACCCACCACCACACCACATCCCCCACTCGTGGCCGGTTGTGCCTCAGGTTCCTCCTGGGTCTGCACCACCTCCTCAACCTCAACAGCATCAAGTGCGACATCCCCTGCAAAAACATGAAATACAAAAAATGGAAACAGGCATTAGCACCATAGCACACAAATAGGCCTGACAAGCTACAGAAACAGTACATGATTTACACATGTCCCACATGACTTTAATCCTCCCATGCATGCACTGTCACAGAGTTGGAAGGGGAGGCAAAAGTCAGACACTGATGACACCAAGATAGAAGAGCAACACATTTGCTGCATGCTGGGTAGCACTCCCATCACACATTGGCCTGTGAGTGGCATGTCCAATACACATAAATGACACATGCCATCACACAGATGGCATGTACCATAGCCATGGTACATTCCACAAGTACATCCATATGTCAGTGAATGAGTACTGTCACCCATCCATGTGAGATGGACATGAAGAGATGAAAAATGCCACATAGTGTGAAAAGATACGCCATGTGCCACACACTGAAACACATCCAGTCTACAAAAATAAAGTAATTGCAGTGCCATGTACACATCAATGGTTGTGCACTTCAACATGACAGGAAACAACTAGCATGTTCCACATTCAAATAGGCCCAAAAACATCATGTGATCAGGACAATACTCATTCAGCCTGAATGGTCAAATCATTCAACTACCAAGGTGACACATGTGGGCCAATGTGGGGTTCTTCAATGACAGAAGCATGTCACATATGTCACAATAGGGCTGAGGAATGTGTTGCAAAAGTTGGAGAATTGAAACAATCAGCCTGAAAGAACACTGAAAAATACAAACAATGTTGTTGCATGATGCCACCTCAAGGGCAACTGCCGTTAATGTTGCGCTAAATTACTACTGTGGGCAGAAGGGATAGTGTCACACCCAACTTCAAGGCCGCAGAATGTTTTGGATGAAGCACATGGGTGACAGATACTACTCAGTCACACACACCCTCACCTGCCACTCAATCAGAACCCATCACCCAAACAACATACACATGCATTACACACACATGCATGGGCACTCACCGGACAACGTGTCATAATCGGATAGTTCTCCCACACCTCAGATCTGTTCCTCTGTGACGAAGGTCCCAGCAACAGACTCATGTTCAGTGAGTTTGTTGTCCTCTTGTGGAGACCCACCGCCAGTCACCAGAGTAGCGTCATGACTTGAGGCCAGCTTGTTCTTTGCTCTGCGTTTCAGGTCGTTCCACCGCTTGTAGCAATCATCAGCTGAGCGCCTCACGAATCCAAGGGCACTTATGTGGTTGGCGATGGTCTGCCAGTGTGCCTTACGTTGACCAGGTGTGGTCTTGGACCCTGCAGTCACCACCATTTCGTGGCTATGTTGCAACACATAGCTCACAAGTGCATCAAGTTCCGAATCATTGAAGCAAGGCTTCGTTGAGGTACCGGAGTGTGTAGCCGTGCCTGGGGTCTCAGCCTGTCATGCCAGAGCACCCTCTTCCTCTTTTTAGAAGGTGGAGTGGAGCCAGAGTGGCTAACGCCGCTCTGGTCAGTAGGGGCAGAATCACCGGTGGACTGGGTTGTTGGAGTGTGCAAATGCACATTGACCATAGGACTTGGTGCAGGCATTGTCTGAAGTGTGAGGGGGAACATCAGTATGATGGACCAGGACCGACACTGTCCTGGCTGGGAGAGTCAGAGCTGGGGCGGATGGAGCTGCAGCTGCCCCTGCAGCCTCACCACCCTGCATACTTGGGGCAGCAGATGACATAGCTGCCCCAGATCCACGTGGCTTGGTGACAACTTGCACCGCCACATGTGGCTTAGACTTGCTGACCTGGAAGTCAGCCAGGGAGTCATCCTGTGCCAGGTCAGGTGCCACAATGGGCTGGTCCAACAAGGGCTGAGCTGGGATGGTCTCCGCCACGTTTCCCTCAACCATGGGGGGGGTCATGGGTGTCCCTGATTGGTCCTCCACACATGGGGGTATAGGGGCACCCTGCAAATCCCGGCCACGTCCCCTACCGCGCCCACCACGTCCACCTTTTGAAGGTCGGCCACCTTTCATTCCCTTACCGCTTGGTCGCCTCCCAACCATGGCACTGATGTTGTTGTGCGTATGGGAGGAGCAGTAAACTATTGTCCTGGGCAATTGGGGGTCAAAGCGGTAGGGTACTAGATGGAATTCGTACCCTAGTGCTCTAACAAGGCTGTCTGTAACCCCTGGGGGAAGATGATGGGTCACGCAACGCACAGGCAGCCCAAAAACAAAAATAAACGTGCACGCAACCCCTCGTAGACCACGTGCATGGGAAAATTAACCCGCACTACGCTGTGGCACCCAGAAACACAAAAATAAGCGTACACGTGATACACACAGCCTACAATGACCTCTGAAGGGGTACGCGACGCACGGGGCAAGCACAGTTGCTAAGTACGTGTGGAACTCACCGTCTGCCTGGAAAAAGAACGTGAAAAATACGCACGTGTGTGCGTTGGCAACACCCCCGCCAAAAGAAGAATTGTACGCTGTCTGAGGAGAAAGGACAAAAGGAGAAGTGAACACTGTTTGAGGAAACAGGCCCAAAAAAAGTAGAAAAATGAAAGCTGTCAGAGGTAATAGGGAGTACGAACTTGAAACGCTGTGAAGTAATCGCGTGTGAACCGGCAAGAAGTACAGAATCCACCCACTCGCTCTCCACAAAAAGCACTTACAAGGAAATGGCGTCCTACACCACCTTTTAAACCGGCCCACACGTACACGTCACATACGCGTGTGCGTGCCCTTTCCTCCAATTACACGCGCTGACACTCAGACGTGCAGCTTTTCCACGTGTGCTCTGTCATCACGTCCTATAAGGGAAACATCCGCGTGCGTTACGTCACAGACGCGCTTACACGCTAAGGGCCATTGGTCCAATGAAATCGCGTATGTGCGCTGATGCGCTTATGCGCTAAGGGCCTTTCCTCGAATTACACGCTGACGTGCAAGATTTTCACATGCCAAATCACTCCGTATCAAGCTGGCCACGCGTTCATACACGGAAGACCACGCTGCTGCCCAGAAGGCCGAATTATTGCCCCCCAGAGCCCCGAGCACGCTCCCACCTGCCATCTGCTGCTGCCTGATTGCCTGCTGCCCACATGCCCTGCCATTTGCTGCCTGCACATCAGCCCGGGGTGCTGTTGCTGTGACCACCCCTGCTGGAACCGAAGACTCCCGACTGCTTTTCCATCGCCCCACAGCCCAGCCCCAGGATCCAGTTGCCCACCCACTCCTGCCTCTGGGGTTGCCGTGTCCAGCACTACACCATCTGGCGGCACTGGCAACCCCCAGCCAGAGAGGCAGAGGGCCACCAGCTTCACTGCCACCGAAATTGGTGTCCTGGTGGAGAAAGTCCTGGGGCAGTATGGTGCCCTCTTCGGAAGGTCACGTGCCGACAAGGAAGGACGGACCAGGATCTGGACGGACATCTTGACTGCCATCAACGCAGAGGGGGTGGCGTCCCCGAATTCCATCATGTCAAGAAGCGCTGGGAGGACTTCAGGTCCAGGACCCTCAACAAGGCCCGGTGCCTCTTGAAGGCAGCGGATGCTAAGGGGTGCCGGGGCCACCTGTCGGAAGACCAAATGAGGGTCCTGGAACACGTATGCCCAGCGCTCCACGTCCAGGTCCTTGAGATGCACACCCGTCTGGAGTTGAGCGGTAAGTGTACATGCATACTGATTGGAAGCTGTGCGTGTGGTGGTGTGGCAGTAGTGTGCATGTTGCACATGTGGTTTTGTAGGGCCATGTATGGATGTGTATGTACAGGGCCGTAAGGCTGACACATGCGAGTCCTTTCATGTGTGAGACACATTGATGATGTATTTGTGGGTAAGCATGCAGGCCAAATGCAGATGTGTGAGCACACATGTTTGAATGACTGTGTATGTCAGTTGTCAAGGTTGTGGTGTAACACATGGATGTTGGTTCCAGCTGCATGTATCTGCACTTTGTACATGTGCATGTATTTGTATCTGACAAGTGTGCAACTATCATGCAACATGGATGCATGTGAAACTGATATGTAGAAGACTGATTGCCAGATGTGACATGGATGCCGATCTCATCACTGCGACACTTGGTGGAGGTGTACACATGATGTAAGTGTGGTGGCGTGTGTGCATGTCTAGTGCACTCCCTGTGTCTCATGTGATATCTGGCTCACCTTTGCCTGCTCATGCTGTTGTATGTGTATGGATGGTGCTGGCTGTTGCGATATGGCTGTGGAATAGCTCATGTGTGTGATTTGAAATGACATGTGTGTTGGGGATTGTGATGCCATGTCTGAAGTTTGACAATGACACTCGTGTGCAACTGTCATGTGTGTATGAGTCCATTGTACAGTGCCCTGATGCCTGTGTCCTATCTCTCCCTGTCTGCAGTGTCGACTGATGAAGAGGGCGGAGAGGGTGCTGTGGAGCACTGCGGCAGGGATCGCACCTCCCCTCCCAGGTTGTCATCTCGTCGGGGAGTGAGGAGTCCGGTGCCGCGTCCCAGGTCGCAGCTGCCGAGGGGAGGTCCAAGAGGCGGAGGTCAGAGTTGGACTCCCCGGCAGCAGAAGGGGCAGCTGAGACCCCACAGGCCCCGACGGAGAAAGATGGCACAGAGTCATCCAGGTTGGTGGGGGGTTTGGTGGAGGAGGAGGCCGTGCAAGGGACAGAGACGGGGTCTGGAGGTGGGGGTTCCACTGGTAGTAGTGGTGCAGTGCAGGGACAGGGACAGGAGGCAGCACAGGCCACTGCGGAGGTGCCTGTGTGTAATCCTGTCCCCGATCCTGTGACTTCATCTTCCTGCACCAGCAGGGATACCTACGTCCAGACCCGTTTTCAGGCAGGGGATGAGCTAACGACAACTGGCCTTCCTCTGCCTGCGGACGTGGCTATCCAGGACCAGGTTGAGCCTGTCCTGGGTGGTGTGGCGTTGCGACAACGGGCCATGCGAGGCAAAATGCAGTCTTTTCATGGAGCCATGGGAGACTGCATGTCGTCTCGAATGGCTCGTTGACCACGTCGACCTACTGGGACAGGTCACAGGGCTGGATTCCTCTGTTTGCTGGGCCTTGTTCCTACCCCCTCCCCAAAAGAACCCCCTATGCGCTAGTTGTACACCGTGCCATCTTCCCACCCATGTGTCACCTGGGTGCCCTGTGGAGCTGCCTCTGACCCTGCGGCCAGGCTGGTGGAGGACACATCCCTGCCACAGTCGGGAGTCGGACGTCCAGCAGGGGTGGCCACCTCAACAACTGCACCCCAGCCGGAGAAGGATGTGCAGGCAGCAAGAGCCAGGGCACGGGCAGAGGCACAGCAGCAGCAGCAACAAGGTGGGAGCCATGATGGCTCGGGGCCTTCGTCATCAGAGGGGCAGTCATCGGCCAGAGGGCAGGAGGACCCAGGACGGGAAGTGTCTTCCGTGTGGCAGCGGTTAGGCCATGCCATAGATGCGGAGCGGCAGCGGGCAGAAGAGGCATGGCTCACGAGGTCAGGTTGGAGAACTCCATGCGGAGGGCCCTGAGGCACGCCGAGTGCCTCGAGGCAATTCGCAGGGAGTTGGAGGAGAACATGTTGTCGTCCCTGCGAACCCTTGGGGCCATGGAAGAGGACCGCCTCCGGGACATTGAGCAGGAGTTCGATGATGCCCTGGCCTGGGACATCCAAAAGTGAGCCGTCGGACTAGCCCGCTGCCCTTATAAATAGTTAGATAGTGTTAGGTTTCCTTTGGTTTTTTCTTTATTTTGGTTGCGCTTGGACAATCCACCATGTTTCTGTATATAGTTTTTCATTAGGTAGTATTTTTGATAGGTTTCATTTCTTCAGTTGGGATCATGGACCCTGGATTTTTCATCTGTATATAGTTCACTATTGGATTCATCTCTTTTTTTGGATTTCCCCATGGAGTAATGGTTTTCCCTTGGATTTGCTTTGTTGGACTGTGACTTTGGACACCTTTCCTTTGGATTATGATTTCTTGTTTTTGATTATTTTACGGACATGCAGCTTTTCTTTTTTTTATTCCCATTGTTGTTTGTTTGAATTTAATTCCATTCATGTTGCTTTTAATACATTTTTTTCTTCATACTTAGATGTGTGGTATTATCTCATTGGTTTCATGCATGTCATGATATGGGTTTTCACATTCACTTGCAACCATTGTGTGTGTGTGACGGACATGTGTTCATTTACATACTTGCCATTGGGGTTGTATCATGTAATTGCCTTTCCTATGTGGGTGGATGCAATACTTGTTTGGGTCTTTGGGCTGGGGAGGCTGGCCATAAGGGCCATGATTGAGGATCGTCATGACCTGGGGGCAGGGGGACATGAGTGGGGGCCTGCTGGCAGGTGCCCTGCACTGCTGGGGGGTGGGGGTGCTGGGGGACATGTGTGGGGGCCTGCTGGCAGGTGCCGGGGGTGGGGGTGCAGTGGGACATGTGTAGGGGCCTGCTGGCAGGTGCCCCTGACTGCTGGGAGGTGGGGGTGCAAGGGCACATGAGTGGGGACCTGCTGGCAGGTGCCCTGCACTGCTGGGGGGTGCTGGTGCAAGGGGACATGAGTCGAACATGAGTGGGGGCCTGCTGGCAGGTGCCCCTGACTACTGGGGGGTGGGGGTGCAGGGGGACATGTCTGGGGGCCTGCTGGCAGGTGCCCCTGACTGCTGTGGTGTGGGGGTGCTGGGGCACATGTGTGGGGGCCTGCTGGCAGGTGCCCCTGACTGCTGGGGGGTGGGGTGCAGGGGTACATGTGTGGGACATGAGTGGGGGCCTGCTGGAAGGTGCCCCTGACTGCTGGGGGTGGGGGTGCAGGGGGACATGTGTGGGGTCTGCTGGCAGGTGCCCCTGACTGCTGGGGGGTGGGGGTGCAGGGGGACATGTGTGGGATATGTGTGGGGGACTGCTGGCAGGTGCCCCTGACTGCTGGGGAGTGGGGGTGCTGGGGGACATGTGTGTGGGCCTGCTGGCAGGTGCCCCCGACTGCTGGGGGGTGGGGGTGCAGGGGGACATGTGTGGGACATGTGTGGGGGCCTGCTGGCAAGTGCCCCTGACTGCTGGGGGGTGGGGTTGCTGGGGGACATGTGTGGGGGCCTGCTGGCAGGTGCCCCTGACATCTGGGGGGTGGGGGTGCTGGGGGACATGTGTGGGGGCCTGCTGGCAGGTGCCCTGCACTGCTGGGGGGTGGGGGTGCTGGGAGACATGAGTTGATGATCATATTGCAATGTGACATGTGGCTTGGCTGGGGGGTATGCCCATGGTGGATGTGCTGCCTGCGGGACATGACCAGGGGTGCGGGGTAGTCCCCTGTGGTGTGGGCTGCCTGCAGGGGCCGTTGAAGGGGTAGAGGGGACACCTGGGAGGACCCACACTGCCAATTCACGTGTAGGACTCGCGCACCCCCGAAATACGCGTTCCCCGCTCTGACAGCAAAATCGCGTGTCAAACTTCATGCGCAGCCCGGTAATACACGTACCCTACTCCAATCGCGTGTGAAACTTCCCGCGCACCCCTGAAATACACGTACCCAGGCCAATCGCGTGTGAAACTTCCCACGCACCCCTGAAATACACGTACCCAGGCCAATCGCGTGTAAAACTTCCCGCACATCCCTGAAATACACGTACTCAGCCCAATAGCGTGTGAAACTTCCCACGCACCCCTGAAATACACAGGATATCCAACCTTATATACCCCCCTCACCTACATAACACCTGCTCCCCTCCTCCTTCACTGACCACTTTGACTGTTTACACCCTCAGCCTTCAGTGCTTGCTATGACAAAAACACAGCTCTCCCTTCATGACTCTACTTCACTCGCAGGTCTCTAAATTGGCTCTCCTACCTTCTCCCACTCCCCCTAATGTGTTGTGATGGACAGTGGAGACTGGTTCTTTATCAATAAGGCCCTCACTAATGCCCCTGTAACTCTACAGACATCTCCTCCTCCTCTTTTGATCATGGCACTATTAGCTCTTCCCTCTTGTCACTGCTGTGACTCTCTATTAGTTACCTGCCCTTCTCAATTTATTCTTCTCTGACCTGAACCTTCTCATTGAGTCACTTCCTACTGGCATCGCCATTGTCAGACTGGGGGACTTAAACATCCCAGGCTCTCTACCTTGAAAGTATCTCCCTCATATCTGATCACTCCCATCACTCCCTCCATCACCAGCCTACTCATTCTGCTGGGAGCTCTCTTAATCTTTCTGTTCTTTCGACACTGCTCTCCACCTCGGAACTCTAACATTGAACCCTCTCTATCGGATCACTCAATTTTTAACTTTAACATCTTTTCATCTCCTCCCTCAGCTCACCCTGAAAAGAAAGACAAATGAAAAGAATATTATTCCACAAGGCCTCCTGGTTCGAAATGAACCTTGTCTATTTATATATGATGAGGAATATAAAACACTGTTTTCAGGTGTCGCGACTAAATGTAGTCGCGAATGGATGTTGTTGACAATAAATACAGCCCTTAAGAAAAGTTTCATCATTGGAGATGAAATAGAGAAAGCAGAAGCACTATTTGCTCTTGATACCACCATTATTAATATCAAAGAAAAACTTGAACTTATAGAGAAACATAACAAAAAATATGTCCAAATACCTACCAATAAAAAGATGGACCAACTAAAGAAAGATATTCAAGTTTTTTTCTAAGGAAGTGGCCTATCCTTATCTCTCCTTATTATCAGGGCACTGGCCATTGGCGAGATCCTAATAATCAACAATATGGTCAGAATTATTCTCAAAAGAAAGTGACTTTTTCCGATACATCATCTGATGGCAGTGGATCACACCCTGTCAAAAATGATAGAGGTAACAGAGGACGCAATTGGAATAGGGGCTACAATAGAGGCCGAGGGCGACTATATTGGCATTATCAAAAATATGCACAGCATCTAATTTTGCCCCTCAGGGGCCCAATACTCCATTTCCCCCAACCAATCTCCCTTTTCCGCCACCACACCACCACACCAAGGAGCCCCCCCATTAACCAACTACTTCGAAATCAGGAGACAGGCTTACTGAAGGTAGCCAAACCTTCTGCTGTTTACAACATCTCTAAAATACACCTTGATGAACACGAGGTCAGAGTGCTCGAGAAAGGTTTCTCCTTTGTCCCCATGAAGAACCCCACTAAAATGGAGGTTGAAATAGAGCTACACAGTCTGTGTAACAGTGTTGACCTACATACACCATTTAAATGCAAGTCTTCTTTTACACCTACACTACAAATGGTTTCCAATGAAATAGCTACTTTTGAGAAAACAGTTCTTAGGGACTTCAATTCCATCTACAATACCCCTAATGGAACTGGCCAGGGGTCCTGTTTCAATTTCAGTAAACAAGAATGGGCTAGTCTCCAAGACCTAAAGCAAGACCCTACTATTGTGATCAAACAAGCGAAAAAGGGGGGGTGGAGTGGTAGTAATGGATTCAGATCAGTATGATAATGAAGTTATGCACCAAATCAATAACCCTGCATTTTATTGTAAATTGCAAGGTGATCCAACGGACAGTATAACAAATGAAATCTTGACAGTTGCTTCACGTGCACGGGATGCAGGAGTGATTAATGAAAAAGAGTTTGCATTTCTTACAACTAAAGGTATAAGAACTCCTCTCATATTTATACTTCCTAAGATTCATAAAGACCTATTGAATCCTCCGGGATGCCTGATTGTGTCCCTTTGCAGTTCTGTGTTGGAACCTTTCGGCCAATTTTGGGATTTTTTTCTCAAACCTCTGGCAGCATCCACTGATACATACCTTTCTGACACCACAGATGCGATTACTCACTTAGAAGGTTTATCCTTTGACTCCAACACTGATATTCTACTGACGCTTGATGTGGAATCCTTGTATTCCACTATACCCCAACATGAATCTTTACCAGTCATGAATGTTTTTTTTTTTGCAGACCTGGAGTTCAGCAGGTCCCTAGTGAAGTATTAATAGATCTCTTGGAAATAACCCTATCTAGGAAATATTTTTGGTTTAAGGCCACTTATTATTTTCAGGTTAAGGGAACGATGATGGGGGCTCCTTTTGCCAAGAGGTTCATTTTGTCTAATACTATCCCCTTTAGATCTGCTATTAGACTTTGCAAGCGATATATTGATGATATCATCATTATATGGGACAAATCTAAAGGTGATCATCAGAGGTTCCTTACATGGGTCAATAATGTGAATATTAATCTCAAATTCACTATGACGGCCAGCAATTCTTCCCTACCATTCTTAGATGTTCTTAACAAAGATGGCGGTGGACATCATAGTGGATATATATCGAAAGTCAACTGACCGTAACACCATCTTAAGATACGATTGTTTTCATCCCCAATCATTGCGTGAAAGCATCCCCCTAGTTCCTTAGAGCTAGGCTCAATTGTTCCAGGGTCGAAGACTATATTACTCGGGCAGACATTATTCAAGACAGACTCCAGGGATGAGGATATTCCTCCCATTTGCTCAGACAATCTCGCAAAAGGGCCAAATGTCAGCACCAAGACATTCTTCTGACCAAACCCAATCGGGAAAATATTACCAAGGAGCGGTTAGTTTGTGCCATGACCTTTAATACTCACCACCACAAAATTAAGAAGATCATTACAAGACATTGGCATCTTCTCCAAATGAATATTCCCGACTTACCATGTCCACTATATGCTCACTAAAGCTGACAGAGCAGCGCTCGTCACCAGACAAATTATACTTCCAAGCCTTTGGGGTGCTAAAACCATCATGGGACATTTTCCATGTGGCTTTTGTAACCAACGCACATATACCACTGCTTGCACCTCTGTTACGATTAATAGCAAAGTCTGGCACCTTAAACAGCATACCACATGCAATACTAAAATGTTATTTATGTGATAGTTTGCCTCTGCGAAAAAACATATATTGGCAAAACATCAAGCTCCATCAAGTTGAGGATTGGAGAGCATAAATCCAAAGTACGGACTAGAACCATTACAGCTCCTTTTGCAGCCCACCTTGTGGAACAGAACCATAATTGTAATAATTTGAAATGGTGGGTATTAGAGAAGGTCTCAGGGGTCGATTCTAATAACATAGCATCCAGACTGGCTCAGCGGGAACAATGGTGGATGTATAATACCAATAGCTATGACTCTGGCCTAAATCGCCAAGAAGAGTGACCCCATTGTGTTCCATGACTTCCTTTTCACTCTTGATAATTTTCTATTTTTACTGGTGTGGTTTACTCTTTTCTCTCTATTTCATTTTCCCAGTTTACTCTCTGGGTGTTGACTAATTAAATGCCTTGGCTTTTTAAAGAGCTGGCAGCCATTTAGACATTTTTTTTGCGGCGCTCTTGACCTCTGACATTCCTATTGCCCAATGATACAGATCCCTAGCTCTATTTTCTTTATTTTCATATTTACTTTCAATTTTATTTTCATTTTCAATTTTTCTTTCTTTCTTGATCAATCATTGTATTTATTTTCTTTTTAGATTAACAATTTTTCTTTTCTCTTGTCTCTTTTTTATCAGTGCTGCATTCTGTATTTTTTATTCTATTCTATTCCTTTTTTTCATCTCATTCTGGGCATTGACATTTTGAATACTTTGGCCCCTCAATGGGCTCGTATTTACTTAGATAAATACTTGGTGCCTTAGAAATGTGTTAGTCCTTGCTTTATCTTCATGGTATTTTGGCTTAGGAGCCAAGTCCTATTTTCTTCTCTCATTTCTCGTGTTTATGAGGCTGTGTCGCCATCACGCCATCAGTTCTACTGAAAGCGGGACACGCGAAGTTTAGTTTAGTTTAGTTTATTTATTTGTACCGCGCACCGAGCCCTGGGGTAGCTGGGCGCCGGAGACTTAGAAACAGTTACAGCATGGCAAAAATATACAATACAGACTGTGAGGGAGGAGAAGGAGTTTCATTCAGCGGTCCCGGCCTTTGAGATATTGACAAGCCGCATGTCCACGCAGCATATTTGTACACATTGCAGTGTATTTTGAATACGGTAAGCATGTGTTTCAGTCAGCGTATATTACTTTTGCATTTCTTTTGAGCCATGCACGGTAAACATGTGTTTCAGTCAGCGTACACTACTTTTGCATTTCTATTGAGCCAGGATGGGCATTAGTTTACTTATTTGATGGCTGCATTAGGTGTTAAATCGATAAAAGTACGGCTTTAGACTGTACTTCCTACTACAGCAGTAGGATTCGCAGTCCATGCGAGGCATGTTTCTGCTGACCTATTTAGCAGTCAGTCACAATTTCATGCGGCACGTATCCGCTTGATGCAATTATTTAGCATATTATTTGTGCACTACTATGCTCAGTGCTAAAATAGAGTTCTTTCTATTTTTACGCCAATTTTGACGTCAAACTTTATGGTATGCTATTTTCTATCGAGTGTGCATCTTTATTAATTATACTAGTTGTCTGACATTGGTCAGCTTTATTTCTCTTTTATCTTCCATTCCAGTGCTGCCACTATTTAGCATCGCTAATTTCGATGTTTTTTTCGTTTTGCTTTAGGCCTTTTCCAACCGGCCTCCTGTGATATTTAACTACATTGGAGGACACCACTGGTGCATTGAGATGCTTTTCTCTACAGCAAGTATCTGAATGTTAGATGTGAACATGGTTCATCGTTCGAATTGTGCACATGCTTTTTACTGGCACAATGTTGAGGTTAGTATGTCTACAGGCCAGTCTTTCTATGCAATATGGTTAAAAGTTAGGATAATTAGTCAGATACCAATACTATTGCTATCTGTCTATTATAATTCTTCTCTGCGGATCAAGGTGAACACGTTTTTCTTGTTATTGATAGTTATTGATAGTTCAGCAAATTGAATTCTAATCGGGTGTGGAGCAATTTGAGGCACAGTCAGGTTTGTGTTTGATTTTAATACATAGGTTTTTTCTCATTTTAATTATTTTTTCTCACTATTTTGGGTTGATGCTCTTATAGATACTTAGATCTACAATCAAGTTTGAAATACCACATCAGTGCAATCATGGGTCTCACTAGTGCAAATACAAATTGTATAGATCAGTGTTTTTCCAATGGTAGATGTAACTCATTAGTGCGCCCTGACGAAGGCGACCATCAGTTCTTGTTTGAACTAGATATAGTGTGTCATTGAAGCTACCATTTTTAAGATACTTTGGTATTTTGTACATGTAGTAGGCACTTAGCACTTTTTTGACAGCACCTTTAGATTGATTAACATATACTGCTCATGAAATACAGATGGATCTGAACTACATCTATCAGTAAATGTTAGGTTGCTTTTATCTTGTTCTTTGATATTTTGGGATATTTTGTTTATGTTGATATACATTTAAACGTATTTTAGGATGTTATTGTGTGAATGGAATAAATATGTGTATGCTATTATGATGTTTTTGATAAATATTAAAATTTGATGTTATAATTTGGTTATCTGTCTGAGCCTCTTCCCTCTCCACACTCTGAATCAATTGGGATTTGAATATTTTTTGTATTTTCCCATGTGACCTTTGCTCTGTTCTCCCCACCCTTTCCCCTCTGACATGACCTGGTGGAAATTCAAGCAGGACTTGCTTTCCTCTTACATTGATGGTGTGAACATCTCTCATCTGACTCTCTCCCCTAGTTATGCCTCTTCCATTGACCTGGTTTTTCTGATGTTCACATACATTTATGACTCCCTTTTACCAACACTTTCCTGCACACACATTCCCAACTTCCCTCCCCTGTCCTCAGGCCTGCATAATCTGAGATCCAGACTACAAATTCGAATATGCACTGTCACCTACAACCCTGGCATAATTCCTAGCCCTCCCACATTATATCCTCCAACTTGCACACTCATGACCCCGTCCCTCTCCCTTTCGGTGACCGTCCCCCAAACTCCAAGGATCAGTCTTTGGACCTCTACTCTTCACCTTCATCATTTGGCTTTCACTGTTACCCATTTTCTGGAAATAGTGAAAGAGTTTTTTTTTTCCTTTCCTTCCTTCACCATAGAGATTTCAGATCAGATTACCAACCGTCTCACTGTTATCTGTCACTGGATAGCTCTGCACTGCATCATGCTGAGCTCTCCGAAAATGGAAGTCATGTTTCTCTCAGCTTCCAACGCCATTACTGGCCTTTCCTAAACCATTCCCTCCTGAGTGTTATAAAGGATACTTTGTGACACTTCAGGTAGGTTACTCAATAAGTTCCTTTAGTGAAGTTACATCAAGCTGCTTGACTGGCTCCCACCACCCAGGCTACATCTTCCAACTGCCTGGGTTGGAACACCAGCACAACACACTCATACATCAACATTCTCACCTTACACCATTCTCTCTGACCTCACCAGGGTTGGACTGGGGCATACAATTGTCTTGGGCACCAAACTAAAAAGTGTCCCACAGTTGCAAATGGGAATGTATTCCTTTTGTGACAGTGTGTGAATAGTACTCAAGGGGGAGGTTTTTCATCAAATGTGATGCAAACTGTACATTTTAAAGAATATTTATTCAGCAACACTAGTCAAAACTATTAGCTGCATAGTGATGTAACTCATCAAACTGGCCCATATTGGCCAATATAGTTGTCCACTTTGACCCAAAAAACTGCCCCACACAAGCATTTTGCGTTTTTGGTTCGGCCATGGGCTTAGAGGACCGTCTGAGCCTGGATCTCACACATTCCCTACATCCATCAAAGCACTTCACAACACATCTCTCTTTCTTACCAGGCATACACACTAAATTCACTTCACAATACACCTCCCTTCCTTACCTGTCATACATCATTCACCTCACATACTCATTTCCGCACCTCACCTGACACATGCAGACCACTCACTTGCACCACTCCTCACACACACCGTTTTCAAGAGCAGTGTAGCTCTGTGAACACATTTAGGCATGCACACATACTTTCAGGCCCACCTCAATGTGTGGTCCTAACTGTTACCTTTGACCCACCTACAAGGGTAGTCCCATGATTTTATCATTGATTCACCTAAAAGTGTAGTCTCACACGTTTACAATTTCCCACCCTAAGGTGTAGTCCCACGCTTTTACCATTGAGAGACCTAAAAGTGTAGTACCGTGCTTTTACCATTTCCCAGCCTAAAGTGTAGTTCCACGCTTTTACCATTGACCCACCTAAAAGTGTAGTCCCATGCTTTTATCAGTTCCCATCCTAAAGTCTAGTCCCACGCTTTTACAATTGAACTAACTGAACTAACTAAAGGTGTAGGTCCATGCTTTTACAATTGACCCACCTTAAAGTACAGTCCCATGGTATCTCTGGTGCCACTTGGCACTCCAACCCACATCACAGTACCATTATTATGGCTTAATACTTATGCAGTACCAAACACATGACACATAACTCCACCTTCCAACTTCAAACCACATTCCTACTACATAGACATGTTTATAATAATAATATTAAGCCACCAAAGCTTAAAACTACATGCAATGACACACTCCCTGATCCAACTTCGATGCCATCGGTATCGGTTATGACAGTGCAACAGATTCCACCAGAGATGAGATTGGTGATGGACTGGCGGGTAAATGATTTAACTGGAAAACCAAATTTGAATAGAGCAGCAGTAATGAAAATGTTTCATGAGATTTCTGCACTGCGTAATTTGATATCAGATGATGTTGAATGGATCAAATTGTCTCATACTACAAATCACTGTATGATCTGTAAGGTACTGACACCAATCATAGCTTCATTAATTCGGAACTTTGAAACTGATCTGGGGTTGTTAGGTTATAATCTTTTTTGCTTTTCAGTCAATGGAGCAGGCAACAAACGTCATTGACTTTCAACCTCCATTCACAAGTGTAGTCTCTAACTCAGGGGGCATGGATCACCAGCTAGCGGTCCTCAATGAGAAAATAAGTGTACAAGTTGACTCTGTGGCACAGATTCTAAACGGTCTTGCATGGCTAGATCCATTGATAAAATCTATAGTTAATGTAAACAGACAGAATTAAAAATCATAAACTCATGGAATTGTTGTGGATTTAACAACTTCTTTACGTGGTTCGCATCATTGCCCCTAGACAATTTTCCAACCATCATTCTTCTTCAAGAAACAATGGCAGTAAGAGATATTCTAATAGATGGTTACACTGCATTCTTTAAGTGCGCAGAAAAGGGTATGTTAGGGAGACCTCGGGGAGGGGGGTTGGCAATTTTTATAAAAAACAATATCCAAATGAAGGCAGATCTGCTTTGTGCATCACCTGAGATGCTAGCAATTGTAGTCTTTTCCAGTTTCCCATTAAATTGCATACTTGTCATTGTATCTCTATACTGGAATCCTACCACTGTATATTTGGAGGTGATAATTGAAAACCTAAACAACCTGTTTTTGGAGTCATTTACTAAGTTTCCAAATTCGCAATTTATAATTGGTGGGGACTCTAACCTACTTGTTGGTAACACACTGACTGCTACTGGTATGCAGATCCCTCACTATTCTACCCTCTCTCAGGAGAGAGGCTTGCTTTGGGCCAAATTTTTAAAAGCATGGGATATTCAAATAATCCCATTTATGCCTAACATGTCGCCAATGACTTGGCATTGGGGGGAACATTCTTCCTGTATAGATTACATTGGTATATCAAGGGCACTGGGTGGGAAAGCTAGTGCTTATAGTATCAACATGCCTGACCTTAGTGATCATTGCATACTGAAATGTACCATAGATATCTTACTTGACATCTACGAACATTCAATCCCCTTGGTGTTACCGGAAAGTGACAGATTTATGACTTCAATAAGGTAGTGTTCATCATTATGTAGGCAACTAAACTTCTTATTAAGCCGTGGCGTCATACACATCGATGTTACTGCTATGTGGGAACCAGAATGCTGGGCTACTCAGTTGTGCAATGAACAGATGATTCGCAAGCATGTGACTCAGTTGGCATCAATTAAAAGAGACTCTTTTGCCACAACTAATTGTACAAATTCACCTCTACGGAATTATACTCTTTACCTGCACTTGTTCCCTTGAGTTGTCCATGGAGCATTGAGGACATACTTGCAGTAATTAAGAGGTTGAAATTCTCTAAGGCAGCTGGCCAAGATGGGATTCTCCTGTGTCTATTGAAAGATGACCCAAAACTTTGGTCTGGTCTCTTAAAGCATCGCTTTGACCACATCTTTAACCATAAGGTCTTCCCTACCTCGTGGTCAACAGCTATCATCATCCGCATACACAAAAAGGGACCTATTGACAATCCGGCAAACTTCCGCCCCATAGCTTTGCTGGATGTGGCAGCAAAGGTTTTCGCATCGCTAGTGCTCCTTGAACTGAACCAAGTTATCTCTTCCAAACAAATGTTCCCGCGATACCAGACAGGATTTAGGAAGGCAATGGGTATGCAGTTGAACGCCACAATACTAGCACATCTCTTAAAATCTGCCCAACAATCAACAAATGGCCCTATCTATATGGCTCTACTTGATCTATCGTGTGCCTTTGATAGTGTCATAGGGGGAATATTGTGGGAAAAAATGCAGGATTATCAGATTCCTGCACACATCATTTCCTTAATTGCTTCACTGCATAATGACACGAATTACAGAGTAAGAATTGATAACTCAGGGCTACTAACGGAGCCCATATCTACACATATAGGAGTTACACAAGGGTGTAATTTTGCTGCCATATTGTTTAAACTATATCATGCGGATATGGACTCCCTCTGGACCAACCCCGACATGTTTGCGGACAAACTAGGCGCTTTACGTATTAATTGGCTTGCCTTTGCCGACGACGTGATCCTGTTCGACCACACACCGTTTGGGCTACACATTTTTTTTATATTACTTCTCAGAATTTTGTGTCATCTTAACCTTGCTCCAAATCCTACCAAAGCAAACATTTTGGTCATCAACAAATAAGAGAAAAATTGTTTCTTACAAATGGGCTTTAGACACCGTTCCAATACAGTGCACACTTGGAATGATATACTTAGGTTACAGTCTCTCGAATACCAACTCGATTTCAAAATGGCAAAATGGTATCACCCTCAAAATGCTCCCTTTGATAGCACTGATGAAGGTAATCGTACAGAAGTTATGTAGGTTCTCGCTTTTACCTCTGATTGACTTCTACAGGTTAAAAGTGGAACCCACAATTCTTTATGGTTTCAATCTATGTATTCTAATTATCAGGGCTGTACTTAATGTGATCCAAGGCATGATTTGGAAGAAGGTATTGCATTTACCTACTTGTCTCCCAAATGCAATAATTATTCATGAACTTGCATCACTAGCATCTAGGCTAGTGTGGAGAAGGTTGATGAACCTAGCGAAAATGTTACACCTGCCACGGAATTGTTTATACGAGGACCTGGCAGCAATGATAGCGAATGGGAATCCAACTTCCTTGACAGCTTTTTACAACGAGTTGAAATCGACTATTAACGCATTTGCCATGCACCCAGGGAATTTGATAACATGTCTTCAGATTGTAAAGAATAAACTCTTCCAATGGGACTGGGCAATTTCATCAGACACGATAGGTACTTAAGGATCGTATAGTGAATATGCGAGGCTTAGACAGAAGCAAAGACCCCAACTTGCCTATATCATTCAAGTCCCTCATAACAAAGCGAGGATATTGTCTATGCATTTTAGATCTAATCTGTTTGCAACTAAAGCGAGGACGAAAAACTGGAAAAAACCAACCGGTGTACTAATAGGCATTCGATGCAGATTTTGTAGATCAGATACTGAATCCGAAACCTTAAAGAACTTGACAATCCATTGTTCCTTTTTTGCACAACCTAGGCTCAAGTACTTGAGCCGGCATGACACAAAAGAAGTGGGTCAAACTTCTCACATGCTTTGGGGACAATGCATGGAAGGGTATAGTAAATCCTTGTTATCACTTATATCACTTCCTAAAATTGTAGAGGCCAACCTGGGTTCATGGGAAAGCTGCCAAAATAGAGAAGCTGGTGCTATAGACGAGGTGAATGTGATTTGATTACCATTATCAAGGAAAGTGAACTAGGAGTATCATACCATCAGACGAGGTGATATTTCGGTTTTGAGGTAAACGTACAGATGTCTTTTTCTGAAGATGTTAAAGAAAAACAGGGATACAGTTACATAATGTTGTACAAAATTGAGTGATGTATCGAAATGTTTGTGTCCAATTGTCTATCCCTCAGAAAACAAAGTGATGAATTACCGCAAAGCTACAAGAATGTTGAAATATTGAAAAATTCAAACAAGCACCACTTATTTTTAACAATATGTATGTTCGTTTTTGGCTATTTTGTTTTTAATGATGTGAGGTAAAAATTGACTTCATTGTTTTGTACGTGTTGTAAAGATGTGATCATCAAAATCAACAATAAAAAATAAAAGAAAAATAATAATATTAGTTTCCTAACTTTGCATATATTTCCTGATGCCTACAATTTCTAATATAGGAGCACTAATTTGCATACCTATTGTTTTGACATTTTTTACATCACACATGGTCTTCACAATATTGTACTGCCCTATGCAACATTCCTACCCATCCATATTGCATTCAGTTCTGACCTTGCAATGGTCAATGTTGCACCATATATGCAATATTTAGCTTTCCATAAAATATCCAGGGTGCATACATTTTTGTAAAATGTCCATAATGCATTTAGCAGCATTAATCCTGCAAATCCTCAAATTACTAAAAGCTCTAAGTACTGACACAACCCCATCCCACTAAAATTATCTATAGCCATTCTTTGCTTTGCGCACTCATTCAATTTCCCTACACTTTATAGTGCATTTCAAATATGCATAGTATCTTAATGAGACAACATTTTAACTAGACATGAATGTATTATATGGTACTCTATCTCTGTGTTGCCAAACACCCACAACAGCCCCTTCCATGTTACTTATGTCTTGCGTAAGGGGATGTGGGGAGTACTTCACCTCTGAAGGTGTCAGTCCCCAAAAAGACAATTATACACTCATAATAAAAGGACACACCCCAGTACGAAATGAGACCAAGAGAACGGTTGTGAGTAAAACAAAAGTTTATAAAAAATAGTGCATGCAGAGGATTCTGCTGCCTCGAGAACGCTCTGCCAGACAATACAAAAACAGTACGTTATAAGCTTTAGAAACCTCACTAGTGACGTTTCCCTATAGGTACATCCAGTTACATTGGGATTGGTGAAAGACATGGATACATTATAGTAGTGTAGGGACCGGCTCCACACGATTGGCTGGCAGCTTGGAGGTCTGGTAGGCATCACGTGGGCCAGCTGGGCTCATCCTTGCGAGGTGAAGGTCAGGTCGGGTCCACGAGAGGAGAATGTTCTGTCTAAACTAAGCTACACAATATCTCCTGACATGCAGTAGATAATGCAAAACATAAACCATATACTAGAGCGTGGGGTTACCTCTAAATTGTAGACACTTATTTACACATTCCCGCCTCAGGCCTTTGTAGAAGTAGAGGGTACGAGGGTCTTGCCTTCCAGGTGCTTTATCAGGGGGCTTGATCTAGGATGTATTTGTCATGGCGCCCCAGAGCTTGTGCGAATGGATTGATAGGTGTTGATTTTGAGCAGAATATATGATGAGATGAAACCAGTTATATTTGGGGCACTCTAGGGTGGTCAGTGGGGAAGAGTCACATTTCTGCTACATCAAAGGATGAATGGAGGGGCAAAGGGTTGTGCAAGGAAATAACTTCCGAAGGTGAGGGTGAGAGGAGCAGGAGCAGGTTTGTGGAGACGGATGGGCCACAAGTCGAGATTGGCCCCCGGTTACACGCAGTGATCTCATCGGAAGGAAAAGAATTACACTTTTTACTTGTAACAATTCACACCAGAGGATCCATGAGGAAAGAGCTTGTGTGGCACAGACACAGGAGGAAGAGGTGGGGGCTGTCATTGTTCGCTGTGCATGGCACTGCAAAGGGGAGAGAAGGCTTTCTAGTTAGCAGGATGCATCCTAGTCCGAAACTGAGCCTTGAGGTGCACAAAATGGAGTCTGAATGTGTCTTGCAATAGCCCCTCCTCTGCTGGTGTCAGGGAAGGGCAATGGAAGACGCCTCCCCACTATTTCATGAGCATTAGGTTTCTTTTGTGCCGAATGTACGGGGGAAAAACGGCCCTTCCTCCCTTACACCTCCCATAAATAAATTACTGCCATTTCAACCCCACTCTCCACACATCAATACACACTTTGCTTCTGCTGCAACATCAACAGCTTCAGGAACCTGGTACTTCATGTTCCATGGCTCCAACTACTACACGTTGGCAGAGTAATGCCATGCACTGCATGGTCATGCAAACAGGTCCTATCCTCAAACACGCTGGAACAACCACTCCCGTTCGTCCCGCAACATCCCTTCCAGGAATCTTGCTGGCATGCCACTTCGCTGATGATGACATCATAATTTCAATGATACCCTCACCGGAGACAGAGCACCAGGTCCCACAATGGCATTTCGCTGGGCAGCAGCCATCCTATTGAATGGTATGCTTGGGGCCCCTTTGGTGGTCAGTGCTGCTTCCCATGGTAAATTAGCAGTCCTCTGCATAAGTCCCTTGTTCATTGGGAAGCTTAATCAGCCCTTCTTGGACCTGCCATGTCCCAATACCCTTACAATGGGACCACCCTAAAGTCTCATCATTCCTGGGCCAGCCGACACATGGGTTTTCACTTCGCTAATATGGTAATGACCAAATAGAACGCTTTTCATTGGCCATTGACACATCACAGACGTCACTTAGCCATTCATGCATTGGCTGACCAAATGCAGCCAAATCAGTCTTGTTACCACTGTGCTTTTAATGCCCCCCTGCATTTTATTTTAGGCACCAAGTGTTACCACATCAGTTCCTTATTGAAGTTGCATTAAGCTCATTGGCTCCCACCACCCAGGCTACATCTTCCAACTGCCTGGGTTGGAACACCAGCACAACAGCATTCCCTCAATCATACATCAATATTCTCACCTTACACCATTCTCTATGACCTTATGCTCTCCAGACATCCATCAAAGCACTTCACAACACTGTATGTCTTTCACCCTCACCCAAAGCACTCATACTTGAGGTCATTTTTGATAATGACCTCAGACTGCAACAATTCATCACTGCCACCACTTCCGCTACTAAACTAACCTTCTGAATGTTCAGAAAATGTGTCAATTTCTTTCTCACCATGCTACAAAAACTTTAATCCCCACCCTCATGCTCAACAAAATGTACTACAACTCATGCCTGCTCCTTGACCTTCCTCTCTACTCCTTCCTCCCTCTAGATAAAGTCCTCAACTTTGCTACCCAGACTCTTTTCAATCTACCTAGATCCTCTCCCACTTCTGCCTGCAAACACCATGCTTGTGGCACTCCTTGTGCAACCACACCCGTTTCAAGTTCCTTCTCCATGTCTACAAAGTGATCAATGAATTTGCTCTTCAGTACCCATCTGACTGTATCTTTATCTACGCAACATCTTATTCCCTCCTCATCTGCATTCAAATCGAATTCACTGTCCTATACCCTCCCTGTGTCTCCATGTGCCTTTTCTCTCTAATCGAGCCGCTCAACTGGAACCCAGTGCTTATCACAATCAGAGCCAAGATGATGGTGGATCTCTACAAAGCTTGCCTTAAATTCACATACTGGCCAAAGAGGAAGCTCCCACTGCTCTCTACCCCACAATCCCTGCCTGTGCCCACTGCTCCCTCCAGTGCCATGTAATAATATTATTTTGTAATTTCTATACGTGTACGCTACTTGTCTTTACTTTGCAGCACTTTCCCTCATGTTACATTTGTAAGTAACCTCTTATACTTCGTTTTGTTTTTTTCCATCCGTCTATGCCCCCTTGTGTGTACACTCTCATAATCTTTCTCCCCTGTCGTTCTCCTCTTGTTACTATTCTGCCATCTACTAAGGTGTTATATGTAATTTCTGATAGAAATGGCCATCCCTTTTCTTCAAATAAACATAAACACAAATAAAAAGCTTGACCTGCCTGCCATGCTGGTCCCTCTGCAGAAAATATGCTTTAACAAATTGGTTTGCTTTGAAAAGAAACATTTCTTCTCACACTTTTCTGAATATATGAGCCCTTCTTTTGCAAAAAGGGGCACTGTCTTTGAAAATAAATGCTCAGTTGGTTTGTCGTTTTGCTTATTACAAAACCTGTTCATAAAGTTATATTATAGACTTTCAGCTTAAATACACCCATGTACCCTTATTATGCAGCTGAAATTATTTGCATTTTCATGCCCCTTCCTTTGAATTTATTTCCATTTATAAGGGGTTTAATGCATTTTGTATTCTGTGGTGAAAACACCTCACAATACGTCTCCTGAACTGTGGATATCTAAATGATACATGGGGAATCTTTGTTTGGAAAGAGGTTTCTTTTCTGCTTTCATTAGCTGCTTTCTCCTAGCGTAATCCTATGGACTGTTCTTAGTCTTTCTATGAACTGTGTACACACCTTGTCAAGAACTGTGTTTCTGGTTTCTCCCTTTGTCTGAGAAGTGTGAGGCAGTTGGTGTGGGACCTGGCTCAGACCCGTCCTGTGCTGGAACAAGGCCTGCCTCTCTGCCAGCCACAGCTGTACCTGCATCTTCACTGTGTTGAAGGACCCCTGCGGTTGTGTGCCAGCCTCCTGCATATCTGGGAGCCTGAGAGCAAAAGCCCATTTTGTCCGTGTGTCCCTGGAGCAGGACTCTCAGCTACATGAGAAGTGACCTGCTGCTGGAGCAAGTTCTGCCTCTCTGCCAGCGACAGAGGTACTCAAGACCTCACTGTGTTGAAGGACCCCACAGTTGTGTGCCAGCCTCCCCCTTGTTTGGGAACGTGAGAAAATGACTCATCTTTCCCCTCAGCCCCTGGATTGCCCCAGGATTGGGATTCACATAACCCTGAGTGCCAAGACAGCTAGGAGTCTACTGTTTTTCACCATTTAACCACTTGAAGACTGATTCTGGTCTGCCGGACCACCAAGAACTTCAAAAAGGTACTATTGACTGATTGCTGCACCCTTGGTCAATGTGTGTGCCCTAGAGACTGTTTATCTCTTTTAGGGAACATTGTGGTTATTAATTGTCTTACACCCCTGATTCATCATCCACTGTGCACCAGGGACCCACCAAGCTAAACCATTAAGAGTTTTGGAAGAGGTCTAAAGCTAACTCCAGACAGATCTAAACATCTTATATTACCAAGCTGTATATTACCAAGCTGTATCCCTCGGTTCACGAGTGGGCTCTCTAGAGTAATAAGGTTTTCATAGGTGAATTCATTTGAATGAACCAGAGACGTCTCACATTTTCATGTGTGAAGCCCTCTCACTTTCATCCGTCACATGCGGCTCTAGACTGAAAGATTTAACACAATCAGTGCTGGCTCTTTATTAAGAAAGATTGTAAGCCTATGATATTATCCTTCATCACACAGACAGGTGCGGTTTTCACCAATTCCACGGCGTGCGTCTAGATCAATACCAGGCCTTCTCTACATCTGCCGCAGTTAACATTTTGATGTCATAAGCACATTCCTTAATATATTTACTTGACTTGCTTTATTTATTTCTAAGTCCGTTGATTTTATCATGCATAAAGACCGCTGGAGTAAAACTAATCATGTACTCATATTCTAAATGAAACTGCTGTAGTGCATCATGTGTTCATGTTTGTGATTTCTCTTTGTGCAACCTCCACTGTGTTCCCGGTGGTATCGTTTAGTAGAGTGCACAGAGGCACTTTTTTACTTGTGATAGCTTTCCTAGAAATAAGAGTTCCTGCACTGTGCTCTTTTGCTCCCACTTATGCTCCTTGCAAGAGCACGTGGAGTGCATCGGGGCAATCAGCCTCCATGTGAATGCAAACTTAGAAGGCAATGAAGCTTCATATAAAAGGCTTGAACAAGTTGGATCTTTAATGGTGGCCAAACAGGGCTCATTATTTAAAAAAAGCACCCCCTGCCAATAGCTGATAGCATCATTTGCAATGCATTGACTGCTCTTTGGTACTCTTTGAGAAGGCCCCCGCTGTGACACGGACACTGCATCCTCTACACCTGCTGTGGCCCTTCATGACGGGGGTGGAGGGGCTCATTTGTGCTATGAAAATTGGGGAACGTGATAACCCATATTCAAAGTTTGTATTAACAAACTGGGCGGACACACGATCAGGTCGTGAGTGAGAGTACAATCCGGAACGAGATACATAGAACCGGTGCACCCCTGAAATACATATCTAAAAAGGGCGTGAAGGTTCGAGGCACCGTACAGCGGCCCTGACCTGTGTGCATTGTTACAAAAGGCACTCTTTCTGAATGGGTACATCCGTCAATATTGTATCCGCTCAAACACTGTCAGGGTATTTGCAGAATTAGTGAGGGTGAAGTCGGCAACAACATGACTAAAAGAAATTTTCTGCACCTCGTGTGCATTGTGTGTGCAATCGGGAGCACTCTTTTCGTAAACAGATGTGTTTTGCGCAATGTGAAAGTTGGGACATTACTACTAATCACCACGGGTATAAAACTCTGCCTTTGGATTCATAGCAAACTATAAAACGGTCTATCAATTTAATATAATGTGATTCCAAACACTGGAACGTATATATACTTATTGTCTGTATTACTCTAACACTATCCCTTTTTCTTTGTGCATGAAGTAAGCTCTATTAAGGTTATGAAAAATAACTAGATTGAGAAATATGAAATATATACTAGAGACAGTAAATGCACAGTTAGTGTTCTTTAATTACTAGTTACATAGAAATAGAAGTCTGGTAGATCCATACACACATTATTTGGTACACAGTTGTGTACTCCTCCCATAAGGGTACTAGATATCTTCTGGTTACAATTCTAATAGAAACAAATGTCCGGCACACGTTTCACACTACGTTTTGTTAAAGGTGCTGACACGGGCATCGTGCTTCTTCAGGGGCGCGAGACTCCTAAATGTATATCAATTACTATGACTTGGTTTGAGATGTGTTCTTGCTATTATATTTTCACGTATGCCAGGCTTCCTCTCTAGGGATCTGTAATTATATTTAGTTATCATCTCTCTCCATAGCATTATTTCAAGGCCAGTTCATAGAACCTTGTATTATTACATTTGAACCAGCAGGTGTGCCCCTTAGAAGCCTGTAGACCAGGCGTTGCAGTCGGAAGGCTGTTAAGCAACACACATGCTCTCTAAATGTGATAATACAAGTAACTGCAGGCTGGAGTGTGTCTAGGAGGGCCTCAAGTGTAATCCCCAGCTAAGAATCCTGCAACATGACAGGTGTGGCCAGGCCTGTCCATGCCATCCCCATCATGTAAAATGTGGAAGATGGGGAATGGGTAGGAAGTAGAGCTGGATGTTTTTATGTGTGCTATCTTGTCAGAATAGAAACACTAGGACATGTGACCAAAGTATATGCTCCTCACAGAGCCCGCAGTATGGGGACTTGAATGAGAAGGATCAGGGGAGAAATTGTTATTGTGCAAAACTGCTGGTATGCAGCACCCCAATTTCATCTTCTTCCTTTATCGTTCCCACTTTCCTAAATTTTTCCTTTAAACACTTGTTGCTTTACTGGAGGGTAGGTAGGTGTATTGTCATGTATGTTATTTAGACTTTGGTCAGTCAGTCTAGACATCCAAAGACTCAACTTGCTGGTGAAGTGCTGCTGCTAAATACATTTGATCTGTGCATTTGGATTTCCTGCATTGGAGTAAAAGATGGAGGAGAGAGAGCAAAAAACATGCAAAGGGTCCAGGATGCATATACACATTTGGAAGTGAGTCGGAGTGGCTGGCTCCAAAACAGTGCTTTTTCTTGGTACATGTCATTTTCTACAGTCTCCTCTCCCCTACTTATTCCACCTGAACATCTTGGCTTTCCTTCTCCCCTGGCCAAAAAAAAAAGTAAGACATTGGAGTTTACTTGGAGGGCAATCTCAGCATGGATGCTAAGTGTGCCCGGTGGTTAGAGATGGCTTCTTCAAAATTCAACAACTAAATTGAGTTCTCTTTGCATCCTTGCATGGATCTATCCTTCAGCAGTTGGCTAACATAGTAATTCAAAACTAGACTGTGCTAACTTGCTCCTCGCAGATCTTCCAGCTCACCAAATGCAACACCTGATGCACAGACAAAATGCAGCTATTCGGCTTATATTTGGTCTGAATTGAAGAGATCCCATCTCCCCTGATTGCTCCATTGGCTCCTGGTTCATGAATGAATTGTTTTTAAAATCGTGTTTGTTGTTCCAATTCTTTTATAATGTCTATTACCTTCCTATTGTGGGGGAGGAAGGACAACTTTACTCAATCCAGCAGTTTATTCAGATCTTCGGAACACTCTCCTAGGAACCGGCAGCCACATTTAAATCTGGAGGAGTAGACAAATCTGCAGAGCACTTCCCAAGTGTCTAGAAGGCCCTCACGCTCAACATGTGTCAGCTGACCATATGCAGGATTTTCAGCAAATCTTTTGAAACTCATCCTTTCACGTAATCATGTCATATTTGCTTAGCCCACCTGTTTTCATCGTCCTGCATTTTGATTCAGTCTGCAGTGCTTTGCATTAATAGAAGCAGCATCACCCAGTTGATATTTACATTGCAGCTCTTGTGTTCATTCTCCTTATCTTACTCTTGCTGTTGATCGAGATCTGACCAACCATTTGGAATAAAGTGGAGCAGACAGTGAGTATGACTTCAGTCAATGAAAGCCCTAACAACACCAACCAAGGACTGCGAGATAACACGCCACCCCGTGAGATTCCATGTGTGAGTGGTGGGCACTATTCTGCTGGGGAAAAAGGCTGCAGCGGAGGGTTAGGGGGATCCTGAAAAGACCAAGCTGAAAAGCAGAGCCAGGGAGGGTTTTCACATCAATACATGCCTACAGCCTACCCTTCTCGAGAAATGCAAACGTGAATGCCAACTAGGGAATAAAAATAGATGAAGGACTAAGAAGATGTGAAGGATATCTTGGGACAGGAGGCAAGGATAAAAAGTGATGAAAGTAGATGTGAGAAAGAGAGAGGCACACAGATAGGTGGCATATTGATAAGAAAACACTCTCTAGTAAGGAAAGGTGTGCTACACTCTGGTGAAGGTTTTATGGTGGCTGCATGTGGACTATGGACTAGGAGTACAGTAGTCACTTTGGCGAGTAACTGTTTCTTGCTCCTAAAACCAATCAATAACACCTAATTTGGCACAAAAAGCCATAACAGTTCGTAAAAACAGCAAGTGCACTTTGATATCATGCAGAAAGGAGCAGTCAACATACTAATTCATCTCATTTTAAGATACTGAAAAAAAGTCATGAAACAGCATCTATACATTTTCAATAAATATGAATACATCAAAATATAAAATAGATAACATTCGGGCGGCATCAAGTTCGAATCATAGCTTCATTAAAAATATCACGTTAGGAGAGTTTACGCACAGCCCCATTAGCAGCCATTGCACATAGGGGATATTACCCAATAGCCAGTTTCCCTCTAGTCAATTTGTGTTTTAACGCTGGCCAATATTAGAATGTTTCGTCTGCACATCAAAGCTCGGTGAACATAGCGAGCAATACAGCTCACAGTGTTTGGACTTGTACACCCTTTGCAGAATCCCAAAGCATTAGCAGTTGAGCAGATCCCCGCCCCCTCAACACAGATGTTAAATATCAGACTTTCAGTGGTTTCAGTTTATCACAAATAAACATGAAATGTGTTGCCGTCTCCCCGCCCAGACTGCATAGAGGGCAAATGGGTGACCCACCATGTCCCCCCAATTGCAAAAGTGGCTATTTGTAATGTGCCAAACTGGAACCTGGCAAAAAGCGATATGGCATAAGATGACGTTAAATAATTCAGATCGCTTTCTGGGACAAACTCCAGTTTGCAGCCAAGATAATCTAACGCTAGATTCAATTTATTAAACTCTGTGGCTGTGTTCTTCATTCTGTTTAAAGCTTTCTTGTCAGCACTGTACGGTTCTTCCCACTGACTAAATTGGTTCAAAATGTGCAAATTTTCCTTAAATACGTTCCACCCAAGCAATGCTTTTACCTCCCTAGGCTCAGAAGAAGCTTCAATGCATCTCTATATTTCTCCAGCCTCAATGTACTCCAAAGCCTAACCCAATTCAATATTGGGGTAAGGGAAACCAGTTCACCTATCGGACGCACATTGAGCTCTTACATCCTGTCCCCTTTCCGCGATGGGAGATTTAGTAGTACAGGAACCCCCCCCCAAGAGAAGTGTCTGATTAACAGCTGGAAAACATGTTTCAAAGAGATGCCTGGACGTAGTAAACATCAGCCCTGGAGACAGTGACGAAGTTTTGCACTATGCTGACGGGATAGACCATGCTCAGGCCTACATCTCATAGGACATTATGCTGGTAGGTTACAGAGGCATCTTTAGCTCTCACTGCGTTCATAGCAATGAGGAATGTCAGACACCAACCACCTGGCAATTCCTGCCTTAGATGCCTGGGTGCCAGGCTTTGGCCTCTGAAAGTAACAGGACATCTGACTTCCTGAAATCTTAAGTTCTATGCAGATCGAACTTGAGTGCATTTCTGACATCCAAGCAATGAAGTACCTTGTCGGCTGGGGATAGAAAGAAGGTTTGAAGGACAGCTTCCACGTTAATAGGAAAAGAAAGTCCATCTTTGTAAAAAAATGTGTGAGGTGCAGAAGATGAAAGGGTGCGTATCTCACTGACCCTTCTTGCCAATGTCAGGGTCACCAGAAGAGCAACCTTCCAAGACTGGAAGTTTAGATCAGTAGATGCCATGGATTGAAAGGGCTTGTTAACCGAATGAAATATAAGTCCCACACAAAGGACACTCCCCCCATGAGTCCAATGATGTGAAAGACCCTTGCACAATGCTTTAACCTCTGATCGCTGCTACATAAGTGCAACACAAGTGCACCAAAATGTCAGACGAGGCCAGATGGGAGATAGAGCATCAATGAGGCTGCAAGACACCATAATGACCGAGTAGCGAAGAGACCAATGGCAGAATCTTGCACCTCTCCTTCATATTGTGCATGGATTGACTGCTTTCTAGCTGCTAGAACGATAGAAATGCTCTCTCAAGACATGCACAGATACCTATGTTTTAGTTCCTCAGACACCAAGATGCTAAGGTCAGCAATTGATGGCAAGGGTGTAAATGTGGCCTTGCTGCTGCTGAAGGAGATTGTGGAAATCTTTAAGGGGAACTAGTCCCAGGGCCATCTTGAGCAATTTTGGGGCACGGGGCACAGACACCTTTGGGCCCCCCCTCTACAGAACCAAAGAAGTTGTGTAATCCAGAACATCAGCTTGCTATGCCCCCTACCCCCATGTTGTGCTCTCATCCACTAACTTGGTATGCTGCCTTGTTGCTATTAAAAGTATAGCACTCCCTTCCAGTCACCTTATCTTGTTCATCTTTGCTGGAATCAGAATAAAAAAACAAGTGGCATTTCAAGGGCAACATTCACAGTCTGGGATGATGGTATTGGAGACTTTTTTACACTAGTACCGACAAAGAAGGTTTATAGGCTGAAATTTAAATGCTTGACACATATTAGTGGTCATATGAAAAAGGCGTACATACCACAGACTAGACATAGGACTCATTATAGCTGCCTCGTAGAATATAAAAGTCCTCGAGCATGGATACAGCAGACCAACTGGAAGCAACGAGAAATGCTCACGTACCATAGAAAAGATAGCAGTCACAGATTAGAATCTACAAGCAAGGCACATGTTTATGGACTTCCGGACACAGATTGAGTTAAGAAGAGGTCTATGGTTTTATGGTTTTTAAGTTGTGTAGCCATTATAGAGCAAAGAAACACAGGACTGTGGAGTGTAATAAATATATCAATGGTCACTATTATATATGAAGTAATACTATAGACAGTTAAACCAAGACAGGGACTTTTTTGAAGAGCATATCTTGAGAAAAAAAAACACTCTTGGGAGATGATCATTTAAAAATGTTTAGGGAAGGGCATTTTTGACAGGTTAGGGAATTTGAGATTAAATGAGTTGACCAGGATCACACATATTGATTAAGTTGTCAAACTGGAATTTGAACCCAGACTGCAATTTCTTTACTTTGCCACTTTGTTTCCCATTTCTTTTCTTTGAGCAAGGTTGTGAATGTTTGATTTTCATGGACTAAAATAATCACATTTTGACTTGGAAAGTACACAAGAGACATAACCCAACATGACAATGTTTTAAAAAAAACAATATGGATATATTTGGTATGCTCTCTTCTGTCTAGGAACCCTTCTACTCAAATGGCCTGCATACAAATAAAGGTCAGGCAATGGGCTAAATAATGCCAGCATCAAGTGAGAAGCAAGCCTTTTCATGGAAGACTTTAAAGTACTATACAGTGGTAGTAGATCATTTGTCCAAGATCACTGCGTTGTCCACTGGCAAAGGCAGGAGACACTTTGGTCCACAGTCTTGAACGGCTACCTAATCACCAGCAAACCCTTCATGCTCATCATTGCAAGTTTCTGGCTAGGTCTGACAATCCCGTCTAGAGGAATCGAATTCTAGACCTTCCCTATACTGAGGCTATGTTTGTTTTTGAACCTACCACAATGTATTGCAGGATAGTTGTTTTATAACACAACACATTTCACCAACTTATACAAAAGGCTTCAGATGTAGGAAAGGCTCAATCAGCCCTATTGGTGTTTGGTACTGTGATGTGGCATATGAATACAAATCTATTTAACACATGCTTAGCACACTGAGCTATCTTCTGAACCATAACAGCATTCAGATTCATCATTTCAACTTTGGTGATTGCACTTGGTCAATATATTCCTCATAGAAAGTTAGGAAGGCTACAGGAGCAGTGTTTGGTGAAACTACAAACTATTTATGCCAGTGTGAATACAGAAAGCATTATAGGATTAATTGATCAGAGCAGAATATACTTCTAAATAACAATCAGGCAGTAGGTTGTGAGCCTCTGCAATTCATCAAAAAATATATTGACATTTGCTATGTATACTTAATGAATAAGGGTAACTGAGGTTTTTACTTAAGTCAGCTATGTAAGGGCTCCCTTCAAAGTGGGCGCCTGCGGCACATGCCCTTTTGCCCTCCTACAAGACTTCTCTGACTAGACCCCCAAATGCAAACCTATCAAGTCAGTAGTACCAAAACAGAGCTCATCATTGAGGACCAATTAGAATAAAGAATAAAGAAGGAGTTCTTGGTTCCCACTAGCTTCAACAGAACTGTGGGTATTAGAGGAACTGGTGGAAACACTGTAAACAAATTACTTCTGCTATGCAGGGGTATAGGGATGAGTAGTGGAAACCCGCCTACTCAGCCCCGACACTTCTACAAACCAACAGTGTTCCCAATCATAAAGGTAAAACATGAATTTAAGCGAGGGGTGGTTGGCTCTGGTGTATGAAATCCCTAATCAGCTGCTTGAAACAGTCTGTCATGCAGTTGGATTTCATCACGGTCTGGAATCTTTTGAATATTCTGTCCTCGTGTGTGGTGTGAGTTGTGCATAATTTGGTAGAATATGGTGGAGTCCATGTTGATGTTGTAGGAGTTACAGATCGTTGCTGTTAAGAGCCAATGTGGCTGAGGAAGCTGTGGGACTCAAGGAAATAATGTTGATAAGGATGGGGAAGGATAAGATGTTCCCCTGTGTGGTGTGTTCCAGCCAGTGCATACAAGGATTGTTTGTCGTGGGACTACAGGGGTTGTTTGCTACATAATTCCCTACTAGAAACCACTTCCATGTGCCCATATACCTTGCCCTCCACCAACCTCAGCAAAGACAGCAACAGATTTGGGGATTATTTTTGATTCCAACTTGTCCTTCAAACAACCAATCAACCACAAACCAAATACACATCCGTACATCTCCATACCATTAAGGAAAGCCTCTGTTTCTTTCTAACGACCATTCATCTTCACTTCATCAATCACGACTATTTTAATTCAATCTATCCAGGTTTCTCCAACATTTTCTACAACAAAGGTGATTGGTTAAAAATAAAGGAGCTAGAATAATGTATGGCTTAAATCATTTGTCCACACATCAAGAGCATTAAAATCCACTAACTGGCTCATTGCAGAAAAGAAGTATCACCTTCAAACCCCTATGTGCTACACTTTGGAGCCAGTGGAAAACCGGCCCACAATACCTATCCAAGCATTAGATGCACTATAACCCAGTGAGAACCCAAAGGTATTCATCTACTCATTTATATCTCATTTATAAAAGCCAACATAAAAATCTGGAACAAAACCTCATCATAATTAAGAAAAGAGTAAAACCCCAAATATTTCGAATGAGCCTTTAAAAATGAATTATTAATGAAGCCGAGACCCCAAAGAGGTTAGACAACTGTTATTGAAAACTTCATGCACATACACATATGTGGCACTCGAATCACCCCGGAAAGTTCCAATCAGGTACCTGATGCACTGTCCTCACCTTGTTCAGGCCCACATGTAATTCTATCATTATATATTGTGGGGTTCATATAAGGCCTAAGGCAGAACCCCCCTACAACAAAAACTGCATTTCAGCAGTCATCCAAAAATATCTGTGCTTTGGTCTGCTGAGCACATATGGGGCGAGAGGTACACACAGCCACACCAAGAATAGCTGCATTACATTGTCATTCATGTGAATCCAGAGGAAACAACTGAAATTCAGAATGGCTGTGCATTGCTGATCTGTCATTTAAATATTCAAGGCTGCAGATGTAAATGACTGCATTTAAAATGGCATTGCATTGGTGCTACTTTCATTTCTAACATCAGACAGTTTGGTTTTATTAAAACACGGCCCTGTCTGTGTATTTCATTTTGAGCACCATCAAATAAGGCCATCCCTCCCAGAACGGCATTGTTTTATCAGTAAAGTCCATGAAAAGCAAAATAATGCTACTTCAAGTCTGCAAGGCTTGGATTTACTTTTTTAAATAAATCAACACATGCAAAGTACTTCAAAGAAAAGATGCTCTCCCGTGCCTTGTGTCAATTACCAAGAAACCATTTTCAAGCATATCTCTGAGTCCAGAAACTGACAGATCTATAAAAAGCCTTTCAGAAAGTAAATGCCAACAAAGCTGTGTCCTGGGAAAAAAACACATTTAGTGAAATGAAAAGGAGAAAAAAATGAACACGTGTAAATCTGATTTTGCAAAACAGAAAATGACATTGGGAAAGCTAAATGTGAAATTATACTGGAGCTTGCACAGAAACACACTTGTACATGTGAGGAGAGGGGCTGCAAAGATATGTTTATTGTCCTCTGTTTTTTCCCCAAAAGACAAATCATCCTGGCTGAGGCCCAGGAATTTCTGTCAAACCAGTTTGGAAGCAAGTCTAACTTTGCACCTACCAGTGACTAAGGCTGAAAGGGCAGGGGCCCTGTTCTTATGGACCTGATAGTGTGATCTTTACAGGTTCTTCCAGACTGACAGGCAGAAGTGCTCCCTAGGAAAAAGCATGGGGGTGAAGCCCTGGGTTTTACCTTGCAGGTGTGATTTCCTCTACATTCAAACTGGAGGACTTCAAAGGGGGAGTCATGAACACCCTTGTGTAAGCTGACTGAGGAGAGACAATGTGGACTGTGGGGGTGGCAGCACCACCCACATCTTTGGCAAATCCACCTCATTGACAATGCAGGAGATTTACACTTTAAGACATGTTTCTCCGCAATCTAAATAAGCAGTAATGTGTTATTATGTCAGCTTTAATGTGATTTTTGGACAAGCACAAAAAGATTATGTGAAACTCTCTGGCACGTGGGGAAAGGAAATGGCGGGAAAAATGCAATTCTGGGGGAAGCATAAATGGCACAGATATTAAACTTGGGGGAAACTATGCCAAATACTATTATGCATATGTGCAGCCATTTGCAGAATTTTAAGGCCCTGTTCCACCCCTGTTCGCCCCGGGACGCCACGGCCTGCGGCCACATATGCTCGAGCAGCCTCCACCAGCCTCTACCATATGCTCAGACACTGACTACTCCCACCCTTAATGCTCTGCACTGCTATGCAAGACCGTTACGCACAGGGGTCAGAGCAGGAGCTCCCCCACAGCAACCCGCACTGCAGGAGCAACACAGAGTCACCCTGTCCCTTGACCTTTGTCCTATAAGGTAAGCCTGCGGGCTTTATCTACCCCGTACACTATCCCCAGACTTGCATGTTACTTCCATATGTGCCGCCCAAAATGCCATAGTCATACTATTAGCTACGCACTCAATGCATATGTACCTTGCTAGCCACCCCTTGTCCTGCCCAGTCTATGCCACTAAAAAAATTTGTTTTATTTTACCCTACCTCGAAAAAAAATTAGCCCTCATTCCACAGTGTGCCCATGCAAATTCGAATCTAGCCATTTTGATGTGATATTCTGCCATTCGAATTTAGCCATCTTGATGTGATATTCTGCCATTCGAATCTAGCCATTTTGATGTGATATTCTGCCATTCGAATTTAGCCATTTTGATGTGATATTCTGCCATTCGAATCTAGCCATTTTGATGTGATATTCTGCCATTCGAATCTAGCCATTTTGATGTGATATTCTGCCATTCGAATCTAGCCATTTTGATGTGATATTCTGCCATTCAAATCTAGCCATTTTGATGTGATATTCTGCCATTCGAATCTAGCCATTTTGATGTGATATTCAGACATTCGTTTCTAGCCTGCTTAGCGGCCCTGATCCACTGCATAACTGCCTGCCCTAGCGGCCCCGCTCTATTGTGTCATTGCATGCCACTAGTGGCTCTGCTGTACATCTCTTGTCAACAAATGCAGCCCCCCGGCACACACCCCAAAGCGCCTTCACACCTCCCTTCCTCTCTATCCCTCTCCTTCACAGCCCTCTCCCTTCTGGCCATCTACAGCATGACGCACCCAGACCGGAATGCCCACCCATGCCTTACCCCACCATCTGACCTCATACACACCACAGCGCCGTCTGCACTCCACTCCACACTCAACTACCCCACCAATCCGACCGGACATCACCCACTCCACCTCAGGCTCCACAGACTAAGAACACGCACCAAACACCTCCTAACTCTCCGCAGCACTCCACACTCCGCACTCCTTAGGAACAACAGACTCAGCTCTCGCACCCATACATCAGCCGCCCAGACTCACCCCTCTGTCCACGCTCACTACCCTGGCACCCATCACGCTAGCACCCATCACGCTGCACCTATCACGCCCCAGCTTCACACCCCCAAATACACATCGCCCACCCCCAACACCACCAACGCCAACACTCACACCCTACGACCAGACTTAAGATGCGCTCTCATCAATGCGCGCTCTATCCATGCCCATGCCATTGAAATCAATGACCTTATCACCACCCACAATCTCGACCTACTTGCCATATCCGAAACCTGGCTCCACGAAGCCTCCAGTCCTTCCATCCACCTCGCTCTCCCTCAAAACTATACCATTCTCAGACAGGACCGAAAAAACTCCAAAGGTGGTGGCGGCGTCGCCCTCATCTTTAAAGACACCCTCTCCCTAAGAATGTGTAATCAGCAATGGGACAACAACGCTGAGCTACTCACGGCTAAACTAGCCCTCTCACCTAACTGCACCATAAACTTCTTTATCACCTACAGACCACCAGGATCACCCCTAGACTTCCAAAAACAACTCCTCCTAAACATAGGCAACAACCTCAAAAGCACCACCAAAAGCATCCTTCTAGGGGACTTTAACCTTGGTTTAGCTGACCCAAAGGACAAAGCAGCCGCAAATCTAGCCAAAGAACTATCAAACATGGGGTTCGAACACAAAATTACTGCCCCCACTCATAACAAAGGCAGATCCATTGACTGGCTAGCGGATCACAATTGCTCATCTGCAATTACATCCATCTCGGCCCTCCCATGGACGGACCACTACCTCATTCAATTCTCCATTCCTACCACGCCTACTCATAAAACCTTAACTCATGCCCCACCCACTAAAGTAAGAAGCTCTAAAAAACTCACTGCTTCCAACCTCGCCCCTCTCCTCGACATCCCTGAACTCAAGCCTCCTTTCATCCATGACCCCACCTCTCTAGCCAACATCTACTCCAGCACACTCACTCAAGCCATCGATCTCATTGCCCCTCTAGAAGAAAAAAAAGGAAAAAAATCATTGCACTGCAATTCATGGTTCACTGAAGAACTATCTGACCTTCGCACCAAGAAACGCAAAGCCCTATCCAGATGGCAAGCAGCACCTAATCAATCCTCACTTAAAGATTTTAAAGAGATCTCCTTGACCTACAAAAAAGCCATATTCCATGCTAAATCCGAATCCTACAATCAGAGAATTATTAATGCCAGCTCCAAATCAAGAGAAATATTTTCCATATTCAAAGAACTCTCCACACCGGCCTCCGTCCCAGATGAAATCATCAAGGATGAAGCCTGGTGCACAGGCATCCAGGCTGCCCTCCTCAATAAAGTTAAAACTCTCCAAGACAAAATAGCCTCACAACGCAAAGCCCTCAACACCCCCACCTGCTCACCCACACTCTCCACCAATAACGCTCTCTCACAAACACCCCTCTTTGCCTTTAGAGAAGTCTCAGAAACAGAAGTTAAAGACCTCCTCAAAAAAATTAAACCTTTCACCTGCAAAGGGGATATCTGCCCACCTTCACTAATCAAAGAGTGCTCAGAATCCCTCACCCCCATCATTACAGCCTTCATCAATGCCTCCTTCGCATCTGGAACTGTACCACATTGCCTAAAAGAAGCTTGGGTCCGCCCGCTCCTGAAAAAACCCTCCCTCGATCCTTCCTCCCCTAACAACTATCGCCCCATCACCACCGTCCCCTTTCTCCTCAAAATCTTAGACAAAGCCGCTCACAATCAAATCCAACACTACCTGGAAACCAACTCCATCCTAGGCAAAAGACAATCAGGCTTCCGCAAAAGCCATGGGACGGAAACTGCCCTTCTAGATTTAAAAAATCAAATTACCAAAATAATGGACACAGGCAAACCTGCTCTCCTCCTTCTGCTCGACCTCTCTGCAGCATTTGACTTGGTCGACCACAGCATTCTCACATCTCACCTCATCAATGCTGCACACTTCTCTCACAAGGCTACCACCTGGATCACTTCCTTCCTTGAAGGTAGGGCCATGAAAGTGTACTCAGACCAGGACAGCGCCCCCCCCACCACTATAAACTGTGGTGTCCCGCAAGGATCCTGCACTGCTCCAACCCTCTACAACCTATTCACCAAACCCCTCTTTGACTTACTGGACTCCCTCAACATAGCGTACACAAATTACGCAGATGACACGCAAGTTCTCCTCCCCCTCTCCGGAGACTACGACCTAGACTCAGAAGCCCTCCTCAAAATCTACTCGACCATCCAAACCTGGATGGCTATCAATGGTCTCTGCCTAAATGGAGACAAAACCGAAATCATCATCCTAGCCCCCAACGAAACACTAACCAAACTTAGCCCCAACTATTCTCACATGCTCATCGACAATATTAGCATACCTGTCTCCTCCACAGTCAAGACCCTAGGAGTCTACATTGACGCCACACTCTCAATGACAAGACAAACCAACGCCATCGCCTCAGCTTCTGCTCTGACTACCAAACTCATCTACGCCATAAAACCCTACCTCACCACGCCTAACTGCCTCTCCATAGCCAGAGCTACCATAGGAGCCAGATTGGACTACTGCAACGCCCTCCTGGCAGGCACATCGTCAAAGAACCTAAACAGACTCCAAATAGTGCAAAACAATGCCCTCCGCGCTGCACTACACATTCCCAAAAATGAACATATTTCACAGGCCAGAAGACTTGTCCACTGGCTCCCAGTTAAGGAAAGAATCAACTTTAAAATCCTTACTCTCACACACAAGTGCATCAATCATACAGCACCCCCCTACCTATCTGAAACTATAACTAAGAACTCTTCCACCCGTCCCAGAAGAAGCCACCATGCCAACCAACTCCGAGTACCCACTGTAAAAAGAGCCAAAGCCGACGGCATTGGTTTCCCACACATAGCTCCTAAGCTCTGGAATGCCCTCCCTAACGCCCTCAGAGCAGAACCCTCTCTGTACTCCTTTCGCAAATCTCTCAAAACCACTCTATTCAACTAACTCCATCCTTCCTTCACCCACTCCAGCTCGCACACGTCTGTTTCGAAATATGTCTGATACGTAACGTGCATTGTAATGAAAACTGCTTTGTTGTAACCACCTTCCTTCTACGGTAACCAGACTATGAATGTCCTCATGTAACAGCGCCACGATGCCCCCGGGCTGATGTGCGCTTTAAATAAATCTGAATAAATAAATAAATAAATAAATAAATAAATAAAAAGTTTCTCCTAAAAATGGTGACATTGTGCCCAAGGACGAGGCAACATCCCACAGAATTGGCATTTCAACCGGCATATACCTTGTAAAATATGGGATCTGCCCATCTGATTTTTATGATGGTGACTATTGTAAATATGAAGTTTAGTTCCATAACCCACTTTAATGTAAAATAGGCTTGCGACACAAAGGCAGTCATAAAAGTACACACATAAAAGATGAGGTCACTTCCCCTGACCAATCAGCCCACAGGGAGGAGGTGACACCCGTAGTCTGCCCTATCCCATGCAAGGGGTAGGTCCAGAGTATTTATGCACAGACTGTAAAATTCTGTTATATCACTCTGCCTATATAAGGGGTAGAGAGGGAGACACAGGGATTCAACATTCAAAATTCACCCTTCAATATTCCAAAACTCCAGAGACAGCAGATCCAGATCCAGGCAGAGCTACAAACCCAGAATCACATTCATCCCAATAATCCAGGGAGAAAGGCGACAAGCTAGCTGATCCGATTAGGAGAATCCGGTGACCAGACTCTTTGCCCAGCTGACTTCTCCCGCTGTCCATAGTGACCAGACTTTGCCCAGCTGATCCCCACCAGGAGAGCCCTGCTGAACCAGTAACCAGAGCTCTTGACACCTCTGCCCGTGACCAGATCAGTGGCCCCACCATCCAGAGACACTACTGGTTGTCGAAATGACCAAACCCAAGCTTGCCGTGTAAGTATCATATCACCCAGTGCCCAAAAACTGCATATCCCCCGCAGTAACGCAAAGGCAAACAATACAGCTCCTGCTGGCGTCCAGTGATCCTTGGCCATCATAATATCCGATGCTACTAAAATATTGTAATTTGGTGTCTCTGTACTGTCATTGATAATATGTCGATTTGTAGAACTTAATAAAATGTTGTCATGAAAAAAAAAACTGCATATCCCGCTCTTTTACCGATTTTGCCAGTGTATTTGCTTTCCTTTAAAAATCCAATTTGTGCTTCCCATAATAAAACCCATATCATCATCCCATAGGAGTCATGCGTTCCCCTTAGCATTCTATCTGTTTTGTGTCTTTGTTCCGATCCCAAAAACCGATTTCTGATTTTGCCTGCTAAGCCCATTTTCTTAGCTGTTTGCCAGTTTAAAGCCTGTGTGAAATATGAAATTGCAGTTTTGCCACGTGTGATTTTTGTTGCATTGTTTTCCTCCAAAATGCGATCTTCTCACCGTGTCCACGTTGCTTTAGTGCCCTTCTCAGTAGCCTGCAAGCTTCCTGGTCTCTTTAATGCAGCCACACACAATTCAGTCCTATCTATCCTACCGCAAATGTAAACTGATCTCTAAGTAACAAGTGTAATACAAGTATGCTATTTTGCTCAATTTGATGGTTTTCATTTTTCGTTTTTGGCCTCCCGTTCTGGGGTGGTGGGTCGAGTTTAAAAAACAATTTTCCCCTCTCATTGCTGACTCCTTGTCACTGCTTTCCATCCACACAACATTTAGTTAGCAGGTACTTGGGGGATTGTTGCAGCGGGAGTGCATAACCTATGTGTCATCTATGCTTGTGAAGAAAAGTGATTTTATTTCCATTTCTACTTACGATTTATGCAGATGATGTCAGAAAGTTGAATTAATGGTATTATAACAGTTTGCATTATATTGTCACCACACTGGTGATTGCTACCCTAAACTTTGTTTTGCTCTGATTTCTATTGAATTTAAAAATAAATAAATAAATAAATATTTCTTTGTTACACACCGGCCTAGTTCATGGTCCATTGAGACATGGGTATTTGTTAAGGTGGGTGTGAGACGGGTCGGGTGCCTCTCCAAGAAAGAATCCAGGGTGTAAATAAAAATAAAAAGGTGTGCTTTATTGCACACCACCTTCAGTGTCAGTAGTAGAAGTCTCTGGCTGGAGTGTGCCAATGCATAAAATCGTTACACGTTGGGGGATGGTACGGGATTTAAGTAAGTGTTTCCCCCAGTGACAGCTTAACACAGCAAGGCTAACTAATTGAAGGTAGTGCTAATTTTGGTGGTTAGAAAACTGGGTTACACTGTAAAAGCGCCATCCCAATACGTATACACTAGGTATCAGGCATGTGTGTAAAAATAAAGTAAAAGTACAAAATTGTCCTTGCATAGATAATTAAATAAAGGAAGTGCATTCTTCATAATGAGCACTGTAGAGATTAATATACCTAGGAAGAGCCTCTGCAGAAACTATTCGTTAAAGGGGATTGGGCGGAGCAGGAGCAGGAAGCCTGGCTACCCAGCATGATGCAACAGGTCACCTCCATGAACATGTATGTGTGGCAGGACAGTGGCCTGTTACATCAAGCATTGACTGAGTTTTACATGACTCAGAATATTAATGAGGAGCAGTTTAAAATGGACTGACTCACTGCCTACATATACCTCCACATGGTGGTTATGGAGGAAAAATATCACGAAAGTATAACCCTTGCGCAAAACCAGTCTGAGCTCTTAAACCAAACCCAGAGTGAATTAAAACAGGTAAAAATTGCAAAAGAGACAAAATTCTGAGGTAGAATATGAAAACCACATCAAATAGTTTAAAGAGGAGTTGGCTGTACAATGACAAAACTATTTAGAGCAAGAGGCCAAATTAGTTACATTAAAAGAGGAGCGTCAGAAAATTGAATCAACAAAAAATATATAACAGAGCCAGCTGAGAGCAGATAACTACTTTACAAAAACAGATTGAGAAATTGGAAGAGGAGAGTAATAAGTTGATCATTAATGAACTCCATTCCCAAACAGAATTTGACCATGAACGCCAGAAGTTAGGTGCTGTAAAACAACTAACACATGAACTGGCTGAACAGATTAGCACCCTGTATCAGGAAAAAGAGGCCCTATACCAAGAAGTGTGCAAATTAAAAGCAGACCTACAGAAAAGAGAATCAGACCTTCTGGAACTGACTTACCTAAAAACTGAATATGAAAATTTAATCGGGCGCATGAGACAAGTAGAGGGTGCTGTAGAAAAGACCACCCAAGCCAAAATGTGCAGAGTCAGGAAAAGTATCTCCTGCAAAATAAATGGTCTCAGTGTTCCCAGGCAATGCAAGAAGCACGAAAAGACAATGAGGCCCTGTGTGAGGAGAACAGTGGACTTGAGAGCCAGGTAGCAGCACACGAGAAGGTAATAGGGGTCAGCCAAGTCCTGATAGCACAGCAAAAGGCTCAGACCTGTGCCTACTATCAAGAGGTAGGGGCTGAGAAGGAGAAACTTGGGAAGTTAGAAAAAGAATGTGCTAGACTGAATCAAAACTTGAGGGACCCCGAACAAGTAGAGAGTGGCAGGGCAACCCCTGATCACCCTATGATGCACTCTGTACCAAGGGCCTCAAACCCATTTACCCCCTTGTATACCCAAGACACTGCTCACTTCATGTCTACAGTTTCACATGTGCCAGAAACCGTGGGGCGACCTGAATTAAATATTCCTACTCACAAGCTCAAAGAATTAGGGAGTGCCTAGAGGATAACGAGGGGACCTCAAATAGCAGCAGTTCTCAGTCTGAGGGCGAATGGACTCAGGTGAAGCAGCAAAAGAAGCCTAATAAACAAAAGAGAGCTCTGGTGAAAGACCCCGTTAAACAGATTAAAGCTATTAGGAGTTTCAAGACCTTGTACCACAATTATGCCAAATATTCTGTGTGGGAGCATCTGGAGCTATATGAACAGATAATGACCTCTTTTGACATTAAAAATAATCATAACTGCATAGAATTTGCAAAATGGACGTTCTCTCCTGAGTACCCCAGCTTCTTTGCTGGGCTGGAAGACCAGAACCATACCAAGTTGTCCACCTACAAGGCGGTTATCTTGGAGCACTTCTCCACAAACAGAAACCCTCAGGAGGCCCGAAAGGCGGCCTTAAATCTGCAGTGTGGAGAGCATCAGGCCCCAGGAGAATTTGTACAGGAGCTAAAGCGGGCATTTGCGCAAACTACTAGTCGGCTGCGCACGAATAGTAGGGAATTTATAAATACCTATTTTCATGCGCTCCCAAAATATATTATGACACAGCTGGTAAGAGATTTCCATGATGACCGAACCCTGGACTGGGTAATAGAGCAAGCTACCTGGATCTAAGAGGTCCAAAAGCCTGTAGAAAACAAAAAAACAACCAAAAACCCCAAACCAACCAACACCGCCGCTGCTGCCAAGGTGGCAGAGGTGAAGGTTGCCCCCATTTTGGACCTAGAAATGGGGGCCTAAAAGTGCACCTTCTCAAAACTAACCAAATCAGAGGCAAAGAAGACCCTCAGATCAATCAAAGTAGGTGGTAGTCAGGTAGGGTACCCAACAAATGCACCCCATAACTCTGCCAATTACATCAGCCCTAGGTATAAGGGCAACAGACCTATCTTGGGGTACGTGTGGACTCCACCAACCCGAGGGGGGATTCAATCAGGTGAGTACAGCCCCAGGAAACTTCCCTTCTAACTCCCCTCAGGAGGGCAGTAATCTCACAAATTCTGGTTTAAGCTTTTTCCCTAGGTACCCTAAAAACCCCAACATCCAGTACAACCCTCCTTACTCTCCCCACTTCCAGGAGTCCAGACCATCAAATCCGAGAGCGGGGAGGCCAAGGGTGGAGGGCTACCAGGGGAACCCCCAGTACCCAGGTTAGTCTGGGAGAAAGGATAGTTACCGTTCCCGACAGCAAACAAGAGTTGATCCAAGATCCCTGTACCAGCCGGGGCGGTGTCCCAACTGGAGCACCAGGTCCAGAACATTACTCTTGATCTGAATCGCATGTTGAGGGCTCAGCAGGATCCTCAGATGAACATGGCGGCTCAGACTAACTCCAACCAAGGGTCTGGCACCCTGGAACAATGACAAGGAGAGAACTCCGATAACCCACCGGTTCTAGAGGAGGAGGCCCGGGAGGAAGGGGGATGCAAAGCCCTAGAGGAAGCTTCCTTCCTCACCCGTGAAAAGCCCCTAGACACCCCGGAACCAGAACTTAAATCTCCTGCCCCCGAAAATCTGCAACCCAGTGAACAGAGGGTGGCTATGAGAAACAAATAGACCAAAAAGGCCCATTTTGTGGAGGAAGTTAGCGTCCTCCAGTTTGAAGGGGAAGAATCCTTGGAGGATTCTGGGAAGAAAGTCTTCTCCTTCAAGGATTGTGAAATTCCTCCCAAAGAAAAATGGCTCCAAAGAGACCATAACCCCGAGAGTGGTGGTAGAGGTGGGGACTGATTCAGAATCGCCCATTCCTGAACCCCAGAAATGTCATCCTGTGAACATAACAATAAATGAGGGATCCTCCCCACAAACCAGTTCTAGTGACTGTCTCCAGGGAAAGGGGGACAATTAAAATATTAAAATATCATCCATCATTAACTCAATGGTCCAGTGTCAATCAGTACTTTGAAGTTGGCCTTGAGTTTGTACTGTTCTCTGAGAATTTTTAAGGTGTATGGTCACTGTCCGGCTTCCGTGCATAGGTGCGATAATCTCACTCGTCCAACTTCCCTCTATCACATGACTGGACACCATGAAAAGTAGCCTTTTTGTCTATTTTATATTATTCTCAATAGTCCTCTGACGTCTTTCGTTTTTGCTTGACCTTTTTGCAGAGGAGCTTCTGTTATTTCGCATTAATTGGATCCAATGTCAGCCAACTATTCTGTTTAATTCAATTGCTTTTCTCAACTGCGACACTGAATGAGGCCTTCTTGCTTGTTCAGTACTGCTTATATACGTAGCAGAAACATTCATCCTTTATTTGTCCATATGTATCTATTGAGGTATATATGTATATGTTGGCGCTTGCCATGGTCTCATCTATTTAAAAGCATGCAGCTAGCTTCATGATTGCTTTGCTACTTGTGTTTCATTGAATCTGTACATGTTTAAATTTAACTAAGTATCTTCATCAGGTTTGTGAAATAGGTCTTGTCATCCTGATCCCAAGATGTCACTTATCCTTAGTACTTCTTTGTTCTTTATAAATCGTCAGCCTCTCTGGTCTGATTATCTTTTATACAGGTGTCGATTGAACTTTACATGACTTCACCATTCATCTTTGTCATTTAGTTTCTTTGCTTCTTCGGGAATCTCGTTGAAATGGCCATCATGTTGTCTTGGATGCATGTATTGTCTCCTCCTCTACAATACGACCATTCCCACATTTAAATTGATTGATAAGTGGAAATGGGCCTGGAAACTCCCAATTCCAAACATCTCCTGCCTAGCAGGTGTATGTTAAAAATGTCCATAGGTGATAAAAGCAAAGAGCATAATTGTGCGAGATGTCCCTGCTGCATTTTATTTAGGTAGTGACATTCTCAATCGGTTCACAATTCATTTTGATCGTATCAATTACAAGACCTGGTCCAGACTGGGGGGCAACACACTGGGCCTTGAGCATTCTGAAAAGGCATTTCAGTCAGCTCAATTGCTAACGTATGCAGTTGAAGTTAAAATTGGAGAGGAGGTCACCATCCCAGAATGGACCCAACAATTCCCACTTGACTTAAAAATTAAGAGAGGACAGAAACTCCAAAATCCAGATGCTTATTTACACCTCAATGCCCATATATAACAGCAAGAGTGGGGTTAAACCCAACAACATTAGTTAATGTACAACACAACACCATTCAATAGTGGTGGATAACAGCAACCCTAGAAGTATCACTCTGGGCGCAGGCACCATTATTGGAATGGCAGTTGATGACCAGCATTTTCCCATGGATTTGGGGAATGAAATTATAGGACCAATTCCCAATTACTGCTATGACTGTGATGATGACATCCAGTCAGAAAGATCTTCACCCAGAAAGGGGGGAATTTCCTGGTGTACTCTTCCTGCCCTTACGGGGGAGAAGAGGTGACCTGTGACATCAGGAAGGATGACGTGATATTCCAGGTCCACAATGACTGCTTCTCCTACCTGAAACCCTCTGTCTCAGTCAACACCCTCACCAGAGATCTCTCCACACAGCTGGAGGAGGCCGCTGATATCGCAAAACCTGAGGTCATCTCAGGCTTCAGACAGATGGTTGAAGAATGGGTCAACCTTGCTGATGCCTGTGAGACAGATGAACAAATGCAAAAGTTGAAACAGGTGTTTTTAGATTTTCAAGATATCTTTGCTGTGGACTCGTACATCTGCGGTTGCACCAAGATACATACCACCTCAATTCCCACGGACCCTGGAATGACTCCTGTATTCATGAAGCATTATCGCTCTCCTCTCGTGTCTATGGAGTCCCTTACAGAAATTATAAACAACCTAGAGTCCTGTGGGATAATTTGTCAAGTCCACTGGGGATTTTAAAACCAAATGGCCAATGGAGACTTTGCGCAGACCTTATGGAGCTGAACACATGGGTCCACATGTCCCGTTGGCCTTTTCCCTACATTGACCAGGGACTGGCCCAGATCCAGGGGTCAAAGGTATGCACCGCCATTGACCTGACCAACAGATACTGGACAGTACCCGTCAGTAGGGAGGACCAGTACAAGCTGGTCTTTGCCTTCGGGGGCAGCAGTACACATGGACCCAGACTCCCTTCGGATACATAAACTCCAGCAATAAATTCAATATCTTTCTACACAAGTCCATGCCCGACTTGGGTGAAAGGGGTAACCTGGCCTATGTGGAAGATGTCCTGATTAAAAGCTCAACTATGTTCTGACCCAGTTGAGGGTTGTCAGAGCAAAACTGTCATTCCAGAAGGCAGTTGGTGTAGGACCCGTGTAAACATCTTGGGACATGAAATCTCCCCTGAGGGTCTCTGTCCCAGATGAAGAAAGTGGAAGCACTACTAAAACTAAAAGACCCCACAACTCTGCGTGAACTAAGGAGTCTTCTTGGACTGACCAACTACAGTGGAAAGTTCATAAGACCCCTGGTCAATCTGTTAAAGGGGGGGTCAAGTGGGAGTGGGTCCAGAGCAAGCCTAGGCAGTAAAACAACTCAAAAGAAGTCTCTCACAAGCAGCTTGTCTAGCATACCCCGTCAAAAACAAGGAGTTCTTCTTGGAGACAGGGTTTATGAATACATGCTTAACAGCAGTATTATATCAAAGCATGACAAGGTCAATAAAATCCTCTCCTATGCAAGTAAGACTTTATCCGTGGTGGAGGAAAAAGTCAACGATTGTGAGAAGGCACTCCTGGCAACGGTGTGGGCATTGAAAAATGACCGCCCATTCATCCAGGGGGAGCACATCATAGTGGAGACTCCGCAACAGCCTTTGCAATACCTCCAATGTGACAGAATCTGGCCAGGAAATTTAAATAATTCCAAAATTACTTCCTGGATTCTGTCCATGCAATGCTTTTCTGTGGAGGTCAGATATGGCCAAAACAAGAAGAGCCCCCTTGCACAAGGTTGGCTGACTTGCACGATTGTGCCTGAGAAAACTGTCTCGAGGATGAAAGTCTCAAAACACAAGACAACATGGAGGCGTACCTGAATTCCCCGCACACGGTCTATGAGGAAGATACGTGCAAGGGGATGCCCACAGTTTATGTGGACGGGTGCTCCTGACAACAACGGGGAAAAGGAACTGGTGGCCGGTGTTGGGAATGTCTGGGTGAATGATGCCCCAGACCCCTCCACTGGGTAGAAAATCGGACTGCAGTAGTCAGGTGGCAGAGTTGATGGCAGTTCACCAGGCCATCCTCACTGGCGTGCAACATCAACTCCACAAACTGGTCATAATCATTGATTCAGATTATGTCCGGAACGGGTTTGTGCAGCACCTGATCAACTGGAGAACCAGACGCATGCTCTGTGCTAACAATAAACCACTTAAAAATGGCAAGCTCATACAAAATATTGATGATCTGGTCACCTCTAATGGGATGACCATCGATTGGCAAAAGATTTAGGGTCATTCCAGAATAGAGGGACCAGACAAAACTGGTAATGACCTGGCTGATCAGTTAGCCAAAATCGGAGCCATCCAGGGGGATCTCCTTGAGATTGAGTCCCGGTTCGGGGAAATCCAGGTCATTGCTGTCACCAGCTCCCAGACACTTGCTCAAAATGAACTCTCAACTGCTCAGTGGAGTAAGGAGACCCCAGATGGCGATTCAATTATGGAACAAAAAGGGGATACCGTTATTCAGAAATTTTACCAACACTGTGAGGACCCCGTGAACTTTCCTCTAATGATTACATTGGGATAGAGGACCCCAGGGTGTTGTTGAATTTTCTCAAAATGTTCTGAATCCAAGACGGTTTGTTGGTAAGGAGATCCATTTTAGGATGTGACCAGTGGGTGCTACCTACCTCATTCTGAAGCCTGATGCTAAGTCATGCCCATGACGCGGCCACAGCTGGTCTTTGGGGGTTTCACACTACTTTATAAATATTGTGGGAGGTTGCATACTGGCCACACATGGGGCAGGACCTTGGGCAGTACCTTGACCAATACTTGAAGGGGTGTCTTGTGTGTGCACAATTTCAGCTACATTCACTCACAAACCGAGCTCCCCTCCAGAAGAGAGGGATGACACTGCCTTTGTCAGATTTACAAGTAGATTTCATCGGGCCCATGATTTGATCATCTAAAGGGAACAAGTACATGTTAACAGTGAAATGCTTGTTTACAAAATGGGTGGAATGTCTCCCAGCCACAAATTGCAAGGCAGAAACAGCAGCTGCCCAGATGAGCAACCACATCTTCTTGCATTTTGGCCTCCCCCAGAGGATGAGTCAGACCAAGGAAGCTACTTCACCAGTGAAGTAATGACAAAGATGTGGGAGATACTTGGGGTAAAAAGAAAACTCCATATAGCATACCGGCTATCCTCTAGTGGGGGACTTAAGAGGTACAATAAAACTATTGTGAGCATTCTCAACAGGTCTGTGGCTTACTCTGGGACAAGTTGGGACATCTGATAACCACTTGTCCTGATGGCCATCAGATCTGCACCATCTTCTACAACCAAAATGTCTCCATTTGAGCTAATGACTTGCCGAAAAATTGTGCTACCTCAGCATCTGCTCCGTAGAATACAAGAGCAGACACTGATAAATGCTTCCACAACACATGAATATGTTGAGAATCTAAGGAGACACCTTCAGCAAGATTTTGTGTACGCTCAGCAGAATGTGGAGAAATCGGCAGAGGGTATGAAATCCCACTACGACTTAAAAACAACTAAAAAAGTATACCAAGTAGGAGACAGGGTCTAATTGTGCAATTTTCAGAGGAAGCAGACTAAGGAGAGAACTGTCCTCCGCTCCTAGCGTGGTCCGTTTGAAATTATAGACAAAATTTCACCTGTTGCCTACAGAATCTGAATCCCCAAAGGAGAGCTGCCAGAAGAGAAATGGGTCCACATTAATCAGTTAATAAGTTGGCACTCCAAACAAACTTTGCAGCTGATTTATGAGCCAAAGGAAAATCAAACAGAGGAACCATCGGATGAATAAGAAGAAAGAAAAAGAAAAAGCAGAAGGACATATGTAGGTGCATAGGTATATCTATATAACAAGGAGTAAATTTCTTTAGTGTTACTGTAATCATGAAAAAAAAATATTTAAAAAATCAAATGGATGTTTTGTCCAGTTGAGTGATCTACTTGGTGTGATGGTAATGCTGAGAACTGTTTTTGTTCTAGAAAGCGTGAGTTGTAATTATTGTCCCACTGTGTAACTCTTCCGTGAAGACTGTCATTTAAATATCCTAAAACCTGTTTTTCCCTATCTCCCATTAGATAATTAACTTCATTACATCCTAGTCTGGCAAGTACCTCCCCGGGGACCTGGAAAGGGAAGGAAGGAAAGGGGGTGATGCTCCATACCCTCCAACCAAAAGACAGAAGGAAGACCTGGAGTGCCGCTCATTGATGAAAGCGAACTCCGTCAAATGAACCCCACTCTGCCCTACTCTCCCTCAACAAGAAGTCAGTGCAGAGCAGGCCGGGGATCTGTGGGGTACATTTAAGGCCTAAGGCAGCACCCCCTACAACAAAAACTGCATTTCAGCAGTCACTCAAACATGGATGTGCTTTGGTCTGCTGAGCACATATGGGGCGAGAGTTGAACACAGCCACCCCAAGAATAGCTGCATTTGGTTGTCATTCATGTGAATTCAGAGGAAACAACTCAAATTCAGAATGGCTGTATTTAAATATTCAAGGTGCACAGGAAAATGACCACATTTAAAACAATATCTCATTGGTGCTACTTTCATTTCTAACATCACACAGTTTGGTTCTATTAAAACATGGCCCTGTCCATGTATTTAATTTTGAACACCCTCAAATAAGGCCATCCCTCCCAGAACGGCATTTTTTCATCAGTAAAGTCCATGAAAAGCAAAAGAATGCTACTTCAAGTCTGCACGGCTTGGATTTACTTTTTGAAATAAATCAGCACACGCAAAGTATTTCAAAGAAAAGATGCTCTCCCTTGCCTCGTGTCAATTACCAAGAAACAATTTTCAACAATATCTGTGTGCCCAGAAACTGACCAGATCAATAAAAAGCCTTTTAGAAAGTAAATGCCAAGGAGGTGTGTGTGGGAAAAAACGCATTTTGTGAATTGAAAAGGAGATGTGTGGAGAGGGGCTGCAAAGATATGTATATTATGTAGATATGTATATTGCGGACTGTTTCCCCCCAAAAGACAAATAATCCTGGCTGAGGCCCAGGAATTTCTGTCAAACAAGTTTGGCAGCAAGGCTAACTTCGCACATACCAATGACTAAGGCTGCAAGGGCAGGGGCCCTGTTCTTATGGACCCGATAGTGTGATCTTTACAGGTTCTACCAGACTGCCAGGAAGAACTGCTGCCAAGCACAAAGGATTGGGGTGAAGCCCTAGTTTTGCCTTGCAGGTGTGATTTCCTCTACATTCAAACTGGAGCACTTCAAAGGGGAAGTGATGGAAACCTTTTTGTAAGCTGACCCAGGGGAGACAAGTTGGGGTGGCAGCACTGGCCACATCTTTGGCAAATCCAGCTCACTGACAATGCAGGACATTTATACTCTACGACATTCTCTGCAATCTGAATAAGCAGTAATGTGTTACTATGGCAGTTTTAATGTGATTTATGGACAAGCACAATAAGACTATGTGCAACTCTCTGGCACGTGGGGAAATGAAATGGCAGGAAAAATGCAATTCTAGGGGAAGCATAAATGGCACAGACATTAAACTTGGGGAAACTATACCAAATACTATTATGAATATGTGTGGCCATTTGCAGATTTTTAGATAAAACATTTCTCCTGAAAATGGCAAAATTGTGCCCAAGGATGAGGCAACATCGCACAGAAATGGTGTTTGAACCAGCATATTCCTTGTAAAATATGGGATCTGCCCATCTGATTTTTATGATGGTGACTATTGTCAAAATTAAGTTTTGTTCCATAACCCACTTTTTGGAAAAATAGGCATGTGAAACAAAGAGAGTCATACAATTACACTCACATAAGGGGAGGTCACTTCCCATGACCACTCAGCCCGCAGGAAGGAGGGGACACCTGTAGCCTGGCCTATCCCATGCAAGGGGTAGGTCCATAGTATTTCCGTCCAAATTGTAAAATTCTGTAATGTCACTCTGCCTATATAAGGGGTATAAAGGGAGAGACAGGAATTCAACATTCAAAATTCACCCTTCAAGATTCTAATACTCCAGGTCCAGAGGCAGCAGATCCAGATCCAGGCAGAACTACCTACCCAGAACCACATTCATCCCACTTATCAGAGGAGAAAGGAGGAAAGGCAACTGATCCCTTTGGGAGACTCCAGTGACCATTCTCTTTGCCCAGCTGACTTATCCCGCTGTCCACAATGAACAGACTTTGCTCAGCTGTGCCCCACCAGGAAAGCCCTACTGACCCATTAACCAGAGCTCTTGACCCTGCTGCCCGCTGCCCGGTCCAGCCATCCAGAGACCCTGCTGGCTGTCCAAATTACCAAACCCAAGCTTGCTGTGTAAGTATTCAATCACCCGGTATCCAACAAATGCATAGCCTGCTCTTTTACCTTGCACCCTGTTCAAACCCTATTCAAATTCCAATTAAACCCTATCAAAATCCCATAAAAACCCTAGTCAATTTATAAATTGCCAGTATCCTCTGTTCACCCTTTCCCTAGAGGAATCTGTTTAGTCTATATCTGTTAGCATATTTGTTCTTTATTTCCTTCAGCTACCTGTGTAGGTCCCTAGTATCATTGGGAATAAATCAATTAATTCCCCACTGAAACTCACATTCGTTATTGTTGCACTCCGAAAGTAACAATTTGGTTGAGTTTTTTTACTAAATATAGCCTTAAAATATACTCTCAGTAGAGCTAATCATTGTGCTAACAAAACCGATTTGCCCGAGTATTTTCTTTCCTTTAGAAATATGATTTGTACTTCCCATAATAAAACCCATATCATCATCCCATAAGAGTCATCCCTTTCCCTTAGCATCCTATCTCTTCTGTGTCTTTGTTCCAATCCTAAAAAACGATTTCCGATTTTGCCTGCTAAACCCATTTTCTTAGCTGTTTGCCAGTTTAAAGCCAGTGTGAAATAAGAAATTGCAATTTTGCCACGTGTGATTTTTGTTGCATTGGTTTCCTCCAAAAATGGAACTTCCCACCTGTGTCCACGTTGCTTTAGTGCCCTGCTCAGTATCCTGAAAGCTTTCTTGTCTCTTTGGGGCAGCTACACGAAATTCAGTCCTATCTACCCTACCACAAATGTAAACAAGTGCAATCCGAGTATGCTATTTTGATCAATTTGAAGGTTTTCATTTTTCGTTTTTGGCCTCCCATTCTGGGGTGTTGGGTCGAGTTTGAAAAAACGATTGTTCCCTCTCCTTGCTGACTCCTTGCCACTGCTTTCCATCCACACATAATTCAGTTAGCAGAGGCTTGGGGGAGTGTTGCAGGGGGAGTGCATAACCTATGTGTCATCTATGCTTGTGAAGAAAAATGATTTTATTTCCATTTCTACTTACGATTTATGCAGATGATGTCAGAAAGTTGAATTAATGGTATTATAACAGTTTGCATTATATTGTCACCACACTATTTGTTAAGGTGGGTGTGACATGGGCTGGGTGCCTCTTCAAGAAAGAATCTAGGGTCAAATAAAAAGGCATGTTTTATTGTGCGCCACCTTCAGTGTCAGTAGAAGAAGTCTCTGGCTGGAGTGTGCCGTGCCATAAAATATGTTACAATATGATTCTGTGTTAAAAGAGGCTATATATCGTATCTGTGCTGAGTTATATTTTTAGCCATTTTACTCAAACAAGTGTCATATTGTTTTTATGTATTAATCAATGTTTGCCTTACATTAAATACTATGTATCACCTCCCTTTTCTTTAAGCGCCCAGTTGCCTCAGGGTTAGATGTGCTTTACAAATAAAATAAAATAATTAAATGGAACATTCCAAGCGGTGCATTTTACATATCACATTAAATACATCGTTGTGGAATCAGACTACTCAGAGACTTAAATTTGAATATCTCACAGACGCATGCAGCACAGTTACAAGATATCCAATAGCTAAACACTGGAAATTAGAACATATTTTCTTGAATATGCCTATATAAATTAATTGTACAAAATGGTCATCTTCTGCTGCCTGTGTTATTTTAATCTAGGCCTGTTGCTCCTCTGTGAAAGACAGCTATGCACATGTATGTGCTGTGACCGTGCATGCATTTTGCAACTTTCAAAGTAGGAAGCAGAGAGCTGTGACACTGTTAATATACGTCCTGCTGCGATACACTGGCAATGCCCTGTTAAAAATAACAGTACAGGTCAGTTCATAAACTGTATTGCGAAGCAAGCCATACAAGCTACCAGCAGATACTATCAACAAAAGCAAAAATCAATTCAAATTGGTAAAAATATCATCCAGCACAATAATCATTCTTAAGGAACGAAAAACAAAAGGTTAAAAACATCAATAAATAAGATTACAAGTTGTTCCATACAGAGTAACACGTTTGACTTAAAATTCAGAGTTTATGAGCGGGTATCATTGCAATAGAAATTGACTGCCATTACACACTTTACACCTCCTTAGCCATGCTCTATGTAGAAACTTGGCAACAAACTGTACTACTGTCAATTCGGAAGTGTTCTTACAGTAGGCTGTCGCCACTAAACATTGCGAATACCTGCCAACCTCATAATTGGTGCTAAATATTTTACCCAAAGGTCTTTATACCATTCACAGAAAAATAAAAAGTGGGTAATAGACTCTTCTTGGGACACACAGACAAGACAAACTGAATAGTTGGACCCGTTCCAGTTCTGTGTAAATGTTGCCAATTTCAAAATAACTATACTTCAAACTAACTATACTACTATACTGAGTAGTGATGCACCTTTTCAATTTAACTATAGCACTCCAGCTGCAAACTGTTTCTACTGTTGCATGCACGTGTAGCAATCTTTCTTAGAAGTGCAAGTACTTTACTACTACACCTATGCATATCAGCTTTGTAAGGAAGTGGTTGTACTATTCCATTAAGTATGCAGTAAACGTGCTGATAAAAGACAGCACTGCCCATCATAGGTGGGGACATGTTGCTGTGATGATATCTGCAACCAGTGACCCATGAAAGATGATTAGGCCCTAATAACAAAAATGATGGTAAGAATTAATTACAGCTTATTAACTATGGGATGTTAGCTCAGGTGCAACGTGGTTGTCTTGGAAGCAACACAACACAGAACACCACAGGTTTGAATCATTAGAGACTCGTCTTTGGTATTAAATGTGTTATAATATATAAATGTAATATAACAGGTCCACGGACAAGTGTTATTACTAGCCCCATTAAAATACATCAGTCCTGCCAAGACGTAATGGGGCAGCAACATTTAAAGAACATAAGGACCCTGGTCTGGCAGCTTTAGACAATCGTTGAGTCTGGAACGCAGGCTATATCTTTCCGACACACATCGCAACAAGCCTCCCATGTTGTTACTATCAACTTCTGAAAATGACCTCTACCTCCTCCTCTTTTGTCTCTATTGTTCCTTCCACAATATGCATTCTTACAAAGAATGCAAACAACTGTTGTGCTGAAGTATTTCCCTTAGCCCTATCGAACTTCTTTGAGTTTTTTTCTGAGTACTGTCACTGAAATAGAAAGTGGAATTATTTGTTTTGGAACATTCCTGCTTCTATTTCTGCCCACTGGCCATTATTAATTATTTTTTTTTCTTTTCATGGCACAGGATTACCATGAATTGCACACACTCCTTCCAATAAAGTAAAGCTTGGTGGTAATGGCTCCCTCCTACACCCACACCAATTAAAGGCTGCATTGTTGCTCGGGCCTATTAACTCAGATGTTGATGGTTCTCCCGCACATAGCCCAACAGTGCCAGTCTTACCCATATAACCTGCTTTGGAATTCTTGAACTGTCCCATTAATAGAATAGTAAACATGCTGCAAATTTCTGTTACTGCCCCATTTGAAGGATAACCACCTGCTGATGAGTGCAGCACTCTGAGACCTTTCGATAGATGAGGGGCACTAGTTAATGTACTCAATCAATAAATCAATCTTTCATTTTAAGGATGACACCAATTCAGTATGCCACCAACGCGTTGGTACAACACTGCAACCGAGGACCAGAAACAGGCTGTTTTAATATGAATATTTTATTTTATTTAATATAATAAATTAAAGCCTTACAGGTGCCACCTTACTTACAACACTGGGAAAGGCATGCACTATATTTAAATTAATACAGACAGCTTGTCTTCTGAAAGGAAAATGCAACAAACCTGCTATTGTCTCACTGATGTTTTTATTCCAATTCAAACAAACATCCACAATTAGAAAAAAATTAGTGATATTCTAGAAAATATGCTTATATACTCTGCAATGTAGATACACAAATTGAAATTGATTGATTCGAAAAGGTAATCATTTCTTAAATATAAAGTTTGAAACAAAACAATGAACTTACATTTCTCAAAAAAACACTGTCAAGTAGTGGCATCAGAGGGAAATATTTGCTCGAATATATGGTCCTCTGATTCTTGGCTAATTCTAATCTAAAATGTTGGACTCTATCTGTGACACATGATTAGTTTTGAGTTTGGGCATAGATACGATTAAATATCTATTGTGGATTTGAATTGGTCCCAGTTATTTTAAAGGCTTACAATCAGGAATGTTGTTTCTTTTTTTAATGTGGGACAGCAGCACAAAACTTTCTCACTTTTCTCAAGGAATCAGACTCACCCTCACAACACCCCACTTACATGTTTTCACTGAGGAGTATATTTCAATTACTTTATAATGTTTGGCAGACACCAATCAAAGGACTTGTCATTCCACATTTCAATTCAAGATGTCGAAGGACTCCAGAGATTCCCCATATTCCTGGTGGAAGCAATATTATGGTGGAATCTAGGCTTCCAATTTTAGTAATCAATCACCAAGCACATACAGATTGTGCTATATCCCCTTTCAGTTGTGTAGCATGTAAAGAGTGTTCTCCCAAAATACTTGTAACTGCTTCCTGGAATTGAATTAGTTATTGGGAAATGTGTTTATGTACTCTTGGATTATGGTTATCACTTTTGGTGAATCTTTCAAATACCCAGGACCGGAAGGGACATCAACTGGTTTCAGGAAACACCTCCAGGTAAGTTATTCCTTTCAATCTGTTCACCTTCTCAAATAATCACTCTGGGGATTGTGTTCTGATTTGGGAGAAGATTTTACATTCCAGTCCATCTGGAAAAGGCCTTATTATGGAGATTTTCCATCAGTTACTTCCCATTGAAATCCAAATCACCTTTTCTCCTGTTGGTTAAGCTGCCTTGCTTTTTGATTTTCCAAAACTCTCCCTTCTTCCTATGTGCTTGGTATTAAATAGAAACCTCCACCCATTCTGCATTATTTGTTGCAGATATGTTAGCTTGGGCAGAGCCCTCTCTTTTGTGTTTATTGGTCAAGTTAATGAATTCTCTGTGCCACAAATTGATGTGCCCTCCCTTCAGGAATAAAACAACAAAATCAGGCTCAAATGTATATGTTTACTTATAATCCTCAGTGGGACATATTTTATTTATTAAAATGACATATTCAGATTCACAAGAGTTCTGCGTTTAGAGGCATCATGTATCTTTTTGTCAATGCTTGCATGACAGAGTTATTGAAATATAACATAACATGATACATTGTATATTTTATTATTCCGTTTTACATGACTATCAATGTCCTTTTTTCACCTATCTTTGTTTTTCAAATTGGGCAAACTGCTCTGAAGTTATAACTAAACTGCTGTTCCTACTTGTCTTTTGTGAATGCACATTTTTTAAAATAGGTTTTTGTTAAGTATATTAACTAACTTGAATTTCAGTTAAATGTGGCCTGCCCCACCAATAAAACCATCTGCTGTAATGAACAACATGGAGCCTACACATTCGTCATGGGGCCTCGTGCTCTGCCAAGGTTGGAGTTTAGGATAGGTGTAAGCATTTGCTTCTTTTGAAGTTATATCTAATGATCAACCGGACACATACCAATCTATTTCCAAAGTGAATTTTCAAAGCAGCTTAATAGTACAGGACCATTAAACCCCTAATGCTGGAATTCATTTTGACTCATTTTTTGTAGTTTGGAAAGAGGTCTATTGTCTCAAGTAGACGCATCTGGGCCCGGTAACTCTTGTTAAAAATGTATCAAAGTTAATGAATAATGCGATCTAGAAATTCCTATTTACAGGAAAGCTGACGCTTATCCAAACATAGTTTAGTTCACAGTTTAGGATTACAGAACATCAACGCTACATGTGATATATTCAGTGCCCTGTTCTCAAACATGTTCACTTTAAATTGTTTCTACTAGTAATAACACTCAAGCAATACATTATTCTGTGCATAAAATACAAGACCGATTGTGTGATTTGTAATAACTTTCTGTATGTCATTTATTTGTAGAAACAGCAATAATTAATCGTTTATAATGTGTTTAACACCAGAAACTATTCTCTAAGCACATGCACTGGATTGCAACTTGTGTTACTCTGCATTGTCTTGTTTTCAAGACAAACTCGTTGCCCCTGAGCTATCCTCCCAACCACCATTTAGTAATGTAGAATACTAAAATTAAATCTGCACTATTCTGAAGGTTCCCTTTTACATGGCAACAAACATGCAAGAAGTCTTTAAACCCCCCCATTTCTTTCATTAAAGTCTATGGAATAATAGAAAAGGCTCCAAGTTGTATGGTATATATTTTTCCATAATGTTCAGTTTTATTTATCCACATTTATTTTTGTCATATAAAAAGATAATTTGCAACCAATATTTTTATGAAAAGTCAACAATTAACGTAGATACGCAGCCACACAGAACACACAAGGTACTGGGCTATTGAACATCAATACTGCTCCATTTTAACAAATCAAGAGATGGTTGCTTCTGTGATGCTGCTGACCTAAGCAATTAGAATAACTTTATTACTATTTTTCTACAACTTTTACCCTCTCCATGCTGCCAGTCTGCAATGTGTTTGGACAGCGATGCATGACTAACAGCATTGGGAACCAAGCAGAAGGACCTGCATTTGTGTTTTTCCCTCCATTTATGTAATTAAATATAGATGGAAAACAGATTGATTTCCATCTGTATGTATGTATAAAAATCAGTAAAAATGGAAAACAGGCAGCCTTAAAAAAATGTCTTCTCTTTGCTGTTTTGTCTGTTTAACCTGAATTAATTGATATTTCATTGTGAAGCCATTCTGATTTTGCATTGTTTCATGGAGAGCATTACATTCAATTAGATGATATTCTAGAAATCAGTCAGTCAGTGTTGGCATGCCTGATACATGTTAAATACACCTGCTGAACAATCCTGGTGCTGGTCTATTAATGGGACAGAAGCCAGTATGACGAGTGTGGTCCCTGCCCTTTTAAATGTAGAACATCACTACTAACAGAAGTTATGCACTATTATGTAAACGTGTGCAGCAGTTAAGCTAAACAATGCTAATGAAGCTCATTAAACTGTTTGCAGCTTATCATCATGCTTAAATCACAGGAGCATGGACAAAGGTGTAGTTACTGACACATTAATATATGCTGTATTAGCTTTACTGTTAAGTGTAAGTAGCTTTACATTGAAAATATCTGCAGCTCCTCTGCTAAAAAGTACTACTACCTGCCTTTTTATAATACTGCAGACATGCAGTCAACCAAGCAGTTTGAATGTTCTGACCCTAACTCCTCCCAACTTCCTTTCTCTTTCACCCCTCTTAGCTTATTTCTCAATTCTCAATAGTCTCTTCTTGGTAAGTTACTCAAAGATTCTAACGTCCTTCCCTCACTATCCAAAGCAACTATTATTCATGCAGACCCTTTCACACCATGTATCTCTCACTCACCACTGTCTATATGATCTTAAGTTTCTCTTAACCTACGCAGTTCTCCTTTGCATGTATCACCCTTTGATTCTCAAACAATGTCTAGAAACACTTGTGTACAGGCGCCTTATGAATGCCATATCATATCACCCTCTGCCTCTTGTCTCCTACATCTCTCTTAGACTATTCCTCACTGCTTATGTCATAGGCCCTCATTACGACCCTGGCGGAGTGGGTCTACGCCAGCGTTATTCGCGGCGGACCCGTCCGCCCTACTACGAGATCCTGTAGCGCCATGGTGAGTTTTCCGCCCGTTTTTTCCGGGCGGAAAAAACCATGGCGCTACGGGACCTCGTCGTTAATTACGCCACCGTAATTTACGGTGGCGTAATTAACTCCTTCCCCACTCCCATTATACCCTATGGGGCAAAAATGGGAATGGGGAAGGGTAAAATGGGGATTGGGGATTTACCGCCCCGCCAAGGTCGGAATGGGGCGGTAAATCCGCCAACCCCCATGGCGGTATCGGCAGCTTTCCGCCGTGCTCCATGGTGCATTTTGCACCACGATCTCCGCCAGGGTCGTAATGAGGGCCATAGAGTCTATGCATTGTTCAACACATATCATGTCCACCTTTTGCCTTTCACATCCTATCTTCCTCTGACCTTCATTTTGCGCACCTACTGCATCTCTTCCTCTCGCTCACATTGTTAAAAACTCTGTTTAATCTCTCTTAATGAAACCGGAAATGTATTTGCATAGGTTCCTTCAATTTGTACATCTAACAAATTGACATAACCATGAGGGGTGCTTCCAATTCTGCCCCTCTCACCACAACTCTAATCTGTATGCCCTATGTATCTCTTTCTCCCTCTGACACCGGTTCTCTCTTACCCCTTTCCACATGCAATGCTTATTCTTTAGGCTGTGTGCATGTTATAAACCTAGATGAACCTATTTGGTTAATAACTGAGACACCTGGCTTTCCACTGATTCAGCCAGACCAAACTTTCTCAAACTTCCCCAGGATTCGGGTGAGGGTTTGTTTGAGTCCGACCTGGAGAAGTTTAAGATCCATGGATAGTTGAAGTTCATAGTCAGGGGCAGCCGGTTGCTTGATATGATATGATATAATATAAGTCATTTATAACGCGCTTGTACAAATGTGTTTCTAGGCGCAACAAGGCAAGGGAGGGTACGGAGGGAGGACAGACACAATATCTTACTAGGCCTTATGTCATTTTAGATCATGCAAGTGCGGTGGCTTGTGGCTTGACTAGTGCCAGTAGTTTTACTTGGAGTTACATTTGGGTACACGTGAGGTGGTAATATTTGTATGGTATTTATTTTATTAAATGCATACACTGACATACACACACACACACACACACAGACGGACATGGTCACAGTGTGTGACACACACAAGATTAAATTCAGCAGCTACAAGTGTGTAAATGGGTCTGCAAAATCTGTTAACTTGTTGCAAATGCCTAGAGAGGACAGAATCCCCGCAAGTGCCTTCCTTGCAAGACACAAACTTATCCTTTGATGTAAGTTACAATTAAGGCTCAGAAAACGTCAGAGTTGGTTCGAGGTAGGTGCTTACATTCACTGGTTGTAACTGAGTGTGCAACACGTGCTAACTTGTTCAGATTAAGGGGGGGGAGAATTCCAGTTGCATGACTGCATGACATACACACACATGCCATTTTCTGCAAGTGACTACAACGGCAAAGAAAGTCCCAGTGGTCGCTGGAGGTAGGGGATTACATTCAGAGACTGGAACTGGGTGTGCAACAGACAAGGCCTTTGGCTGTGACCACGGAGGAGAGAATTTGGGTGGGTTTGTATGCGGCTGGGCATGATTCAGGAGCGTCATCAAACCTCATTTATTTTTTATTTAATTTAGAAAGCACAACCCGAAGGCATTGAGGCGCTGGTTACAGGAAGGCGTTAATTACATTCAAATTAGGTCAGTTGTACAGGCATATCCGGTACAGGTGCAGGGAGAGAACAGCAGCAGAAAGAAAGCAAGACAGTCTATTCAAACAGCTCGGTTTTAGAGCTCTGCAGAGTGCCCAGTGAGGTTGTTCCATTCTGAGTGAAGGTGGGAGGGCTGCGATGAAGGGGAAGCTTGAGCCTCCAGCTTTTGCTCTTCTGACTTTGAGCAAGAGTAGACGGTGAGAATATGGTGTTCTGGAGGTTCTGGTAGATTGGGCTTTGGCAATTTTTTGGGTGAGGTGGGTGGCAGTGTTGGAAAGGCACTTATGGGTGATAGATAGGGGTAGACAGGCTTCTGCCTGTCTCCTCTATTACTGGGTCGTGCCTATCTCTCCCTCTCTGACCCTGGCTTTCTTTCCTTCTATCTCTTCCATTACTCTCTCTGTTACCCACTCTCCCATCCCCCATCCATATGTTTCCTGGGCTCAGTGTTGCACGGCTGACATGTTGACGGTGGTTTTTGCTGAGGGCTTAAAAATAAACTGGATTCAAGCAGAATCTGGCAAAGCAGGTACACACTGTTCTCGTAAAGTCCTTCAAGACAATTAAAAAAGCAGAACAAAAATACCCTCTGTCGTTTATTGTTTTTTAATTGCTATCCACATTATTAAAACACAAAAATCTGGCCTTTGTTTTGGCGAAACGTTGCGATTAGCACACTCACATACAATACTTCATTGAAGTGCGGGCGCTGAAGGAAGGAAATAATGAATTAATGAATGAACGAACGAACGGGAGGATGGCACAAATTAAACACTTGAATCACAAGTGTGAAGGAATCCCCTATAACAGCTCAGTCCCATTCGTTTGCTTTCAGTGTGCACCACTGAGGTGTTGTTTTGCGTATTTTATATTATTTTCTCGTAAAACAATTGTCACTAACGTTGTGAACGCTAGAATCCAAGTATAGGTTTACAAATAGTCGTTGAGTGCACAATTGAAAGATTTTAGGACATTAACGTGGATTGCAAACGTCGCAACTGTAATTCCTGTCAGCAGCATAACAAAGCATAAGGCAGCCGCCTCATATCTCTCGCAGGCGAACACTCGAGAATGCGAGGTGAACTACAAATATGACGTTCACATATTGTCTGTAAACCCAAATAGTAAACGCTCCACCAGAGATCACAGTTTCCCTGTCAACTGAGAACTCTCAAACGTTATGTTGGCCTCTAGGTGGAGCTGTTTTCAACCTACAGTCATCGGATATGAAATTATGAATAAAGTGCCACAACATATTGATGTTTATTGCTATCTCTTTCTGGATGTAAATCAGCCGATCACATGTCATAGACGCTATCGGCCAGCCCAAAGTACATGGCGCTCGCAGCAGCTGCACGTTCGTTGGAGTGATTGAATATAACACCGAGTCCGTTTTCGATGCTTACAAACATGCGGTTCTTCAAACAGAAATGCAATTGCGCACGGACCTAGAACTTGACCACGTGCAGCTAAGCACAACAGCCGCGTTAAGCGGGACGTGGCTGGGTCTTCTACTTTCTGGCACCAGTTGTGTGTTTGCGTTCTTCCCTATCTGGAATATTGCCGGGCATAATACTGTAAATCAAGCATTACAAAGTAATGCATGATATAATACACCAAAGCACAGTGCTGCTGCCTAATCGCCCTAACATAAACAATCTAATTCAATTAGCATCTTGAAACCCCACACCCCACGACGGTTGCTCGTGCTTAACAGAGTAGCGGACATGTGAGTGACAGTGATTGAGGACCCCCAGAAAGTACACGAAGCACAGAGGCCTGATTCGTGGAACTTTAAGTGCGTTACTTTGCATCGCTCTGTGAATCAGGAAGTGTGTTGGCAGTGCAAGGTCAATCTGCACCTCGCTAAAAGGTCCAATAATATAATAAGGCCCAGATGGTCAGCTGGTTGTGGTTGCAAGGTGCGTGTTACATGTGTGCATGGAACTGTAATTTTCAGAAGAAGGAGAAGGGAAAGAGAATCCACAACAGCGCTGAGGTTATTGCTGGGGTAAAAATGAGCACCTGCTGCCTGGGACAGTGGGGATGACTCATTGATTTGCTGTGTAAGGAGTCAGTTGCACCCATTCAGAAAGTTATCACTTCCTGCTAGGACTTCACAGCTGGGAAATTATGAACGTCATATTTCCCTGCTGTGATGTCACACACCCGCACACCTGCCTGTCTGCTGCTCCGGGACCAAATACTCAGCTGGTCCCTTTTCAGAGCGCTCCTGCCATTGCCTTACAGGAGATCACGTATGGCCTCCTGCCCACCCACATGCAAGCCACGCTGATACAGGAAGGGCACTGGCTACAGGAACAGAGAGACCTTCTGATTCTTCTAGAATGCAGGAACGGGCGGATACACACCCATATACTGGTTATCACTTAATTCTGATCTAATGTCTGCAATTCTGCACATACGCAGAATACTTTTGCACAGTGGAGTAACTTTGCTGAAAATGTTGGGGGGTACATGACAACTGAATGAAAGGGGTGGGGAGAAGGGAGGGCGGATGGTGGCTCTGAGGGATCGTTTCGGCCAAATTGTTAAAAAAAATGTGGTCGAATTGTAGATTTGACCGAATTCGTCACCACCATTAGTTCAAAGCCAAAGATGCTGAACATGAAGAGCACTGGTTGCAAGGGTGGCCCCCTCAGCCCATGTTTGGTATTTTTGGCTTCGGCAGTTGTGGGGGTGTCCCCGCTTCCTCAGCATTGGTGGCAGGGGAACCAACAAATACAAGAAGAAAAGGGATGCTGCAGGGTCAGATCCGACCCACGTTAAAGGGATGGATCTGATGCTGCAGGTTACAGGAGAGGCAGAGGATGGAGAAAAGGTAAGTGGGGGGGTTTATGGGTGTACTGGCCGTTTGAGGGGACATGGGTTTAGTTTTTTGTACCAAGGTAAAAACGTATTCGCAGCGAAAATGACTACGGTTAATTCTTCCGTGATTTTGTATGTCGGTCAAACAACCTAAATCCCTGAGGGATAACACTAAACTACTACACCACAAAAGTCCATTGCTGACACTCTGTTATAGCTTTCATAACACTGGTGGCGTATCTTTAAAATTCAATTGAGCCCCCACACATCTTCAACTGGCCTGCCATGCACCCAGTGACAACATAACATTCACAAACTTAATTCCACTAGAACATTCAAACAATGCATTATTTATCTTTCATTCAGACACATAAGTCAACACACATATGCTTGCACACAAACACACCCAGCACCTCCACTGACATACACTGTGGGCACACAACATTTATATGTGCATTTACAATAACACATGGAAACAGTGGCGCAAAGTCCATTGAGCAGATCAGACTTTATTACCCCCTGATAAATGAACTTTTGGACGTGTTGACTTGACCTAGCTGAACTATAAAGCCATGGCCAAAAGGACCGGATTCACTGGAATGTCAGCAATTTGCCTGATTTTTTCTTTCATTCAATGGCAGAACCCATTGGTTAATGCAGTGCAATGCGTGAACAAGTATAATTGGTATAGATTTTTAAATGCTATATATCTCCAAACTTGGGTTCTACACAGCACCTTTTATGTCTACGTGCTGATAGATTTTTTTCTACAAGATTCTGACTGATTAAAATTAAGGTATGTTTTCCTGTGTGCAAATGGCTCCAAGCAGTGGAGTACCGAGCTGGAGAGTCGTAAGGGTGTGGTCAAGATGCCCCCCATAGCTCTTTTTAGGAGACAGACCGGGACATTTGTCATTGGGACACCTTTCCCATTCAGCACCTGAAAGAGGGCGCCTAACGGCAAAAGTGTCCCACTGGAGGGCAAATGTGTGCTGAGCAATTCCTGCTCAGCACGCTCATTGTCCTGGCAGCAGGGCACCTTACCCGTTCCGAAAGGTAGAGGTGTCCCGCTGCCAGGACAATGTCCCAAGGAGCTCTGGGCAGCAGAGGGTCCTCACGTTGCTCTGTATCAACAGAGTATTAGAATGAGAGCTATTAGGTACTGACGGGAGGGAGGGGAGTACTATTAGCAGGGACTTTTGTCCCTTTAGAAATGCGAATGGGATGGAGTGATCAGATGTGAGAAGGGTGCATAATGTTGCATGCATTATGAAATAATGACTATGGCTTTAATACCCAAGGAGGATTTGTTAGGCTCACATTAATCTGCTATGTTATATGTATTATATAAATAATAGGCACATGAAATGTAAAGCAAAACCTTAATAAATATCAATATACACTAAGCCTGGGAAGATGAGCACGGTCGCTTAAATTGTCCACATCCCAGTTTCACCATTTAACCAAGTATGTGATCCTGAGCAAATTATTTAGTCACATTGTGCCTTATATGCAGCTCTGTAAGTGATTCTGGTTCACTTCAAAGCTTATGTTAATGTATCATGCTATAATAATGGAAAAGCCTAATTACTATAGAGTTGCTCCACATATAACAATAGTGCAATTTAGGTATTTTGCACCATAAAGTTATTTGTCACTTGGCTTATTTATGGAAGCTTATTCTAAAGTCTCTTCCATGGTGCCTCCAAGTATCAAAGACTGATGATGCGCCTTGCATTGTCCTTTTCTGTGAAGTCACTTCTGTTGGTGCAATTCATATGCTAATTAGGACGTTTTCATGCATTTTGCCTCAGAGGGCATGGACAGAGCTCCCCAACAAACTTACACAAACACAATAAACATTAATATTTTTTTTAAAAGTACCTCTGCTTTCAAATGCCGCCCGGGCCACGTCTCATGTTGCAGCGACCAAACCTCTTCGCACTCACGCGCCTCCAGACGGAAACCAGGAAGCTGAATGAGCTTCCTAGTTCCTGTCTGTGTGTCGCACGAACACGAAGAATGAAAGCGATGCTCTGTGCTGCTGACACCTGGAAGTGCTGCTGCTAGAGTGACAGCACCGGAGCCAGGCCCTGCAACACCCAGTTCAGCTCATTGCCTGCTGACTTTGAGTCAGGCAAGCCAGGGTAAGGGACTGAGCCACGGAGGACATCCCAGCCCTAAATGTGTTGCAGTGCGGCTGCCAGGCATCTGTGCATTATGTAATGCGACAGCGCAAGCCTTGCTGAGCAACCCAGCCGGGCTCGCGCTGTCCAATTACATAATTGATGATTGCGGCCCCCCTGACCTCCCTCCAAAAGATGGGGGGGGACAAAAAGGCATGCCGCAGAAGTTGGGGGCGACAAAATCCCCTGTCCCCCCCTATAATTACGCCCATGCTTTTGCGATGCCATTTTCTCTGTACATTTTGTTTCTGCACTTTTGGTCACTGCCGTCATCAGGCAAAACAGGCCAGAAATTATTCAAATATCTCATCGCTGGTGCCATTATGTCATTCAGCTTTTGGGACTTAGATGCAGTAATTTAATTTAGCCCTTTTCAGCAGAATCAGAATCAGTGGGAACAATTTAAAGGGGGATCCCACAAGGGCTGCGGTGGGGTGAAGGTTGGAAGAAGGGGTGGAGTTCTGAGGGGGTGAAGCTGGCAGTTCAACTCTCCTCAAAGGAAATGTTCCAAATAATAGTTTTAAAATGGTGCAATTTCTTTTATGCTGCTTCTTTCCAAACTCCACCCTAAAAATAATTTATATAGCGCTACAAACCTTCAGTTTCCTGAGCGCTGCTTACTCGTGGTATGTGGAGCTCATTTATTAACCTCAGAAGGATGAGTTTGGCCCTGCCAGGATTCAATCCTGCGTCAGCAGGCACTGCACGAATGTCAATGCGAGCACTCTACTCGCTGTGCTATCTGACCAGCTACACTGTACATCAATTCCACTTTAAATCACTTCCATGGAAGTTGTGCACCCAAAATACAGTTGGTAATGCAGTGATTGTTCGCAAATTAATGGATCCACAGACCTGGTCTTCAGTAGAAGGCTACCAGAGTAGCCCAGCAGGATGAGAGACTGTTGCTGAGATGTTATATTTTAAAAACTGGTTGTTAATCGTGTGACTTTTTGCAATTCCTTATACAAAAAAAAGTGCTATAAAATGTGTTTGGCCAGGGGTGGGTTGGGGTGGTCACTTTCTTAGATAGCAGATAGGGAGAGGAGAGAAGAAAAGGCGGGGAGAAAACTAGGGAAGGACACAGGGAGGGGGGCAGACGAGACAGAGAGAGAGGAGACAATAGCAGACAATTGGACAAGACGACAGGAGCTCAAATAATGGTAGACAAGTTCACTAGATGAATGCTTTGCTAAAAAGGCAAAAACCACAGAACGACACTACTTTCACAATGCAATTTAAAATACTGGAAGAAAACACACCTAAGTCTGAAAGTCCTGTATAGTGGGAAAAAAGGCCTAGGTTTCACAATGCAATTTTAAAAACTGGAGAAAAATACATTGACCAGTATAATCCTAGTAAATGGGATCCTGAGGCTGACCATAAAAGAACAAGGTTTAAATAGTTCTTCATGCTGGATTCTTCCTGCTTTTAAGCACTGTAATACTAGCTTGTTTTACCCAATTGTTGTACACAATGTCTTGACCTTGGAAGTATGAACTGCTGAGTTCCCCCTGGCGGCATTGGCACTTGAGAATAGCTCTGACAGATGATCTAAACGTTGCCCTTGTGGTATACTTCACTAATTCATCTTCTATTATTATAAGCAATGGAGTAAATAGAATTTGTCCAAATCCATATCATATACAAAATGTTGTACTAGGGCAAAAGTGGCACAGCCTTTTTAATTGCACATTATTAATTCAGCGTCAGAGAGTTTTCTTTACAAACTTTACACACTATATACATTCATTACACGGCCACAGTAGTGGCTGTGTAGTTATGGTTAAGTTGCTGTTTCCATAGGAAGAGCACTTTTTGGGTGGCTTATAACTTTGCTCCCCCTTTATTACGTTATAGGGAGGATCGCAAAACATCTTTTTTTCCCATAGACTGAATGGGGGAAAAACTTTGGGCATGGCTACAGTTGAAACCGCTCAACGGATTTTCACGAAATCTGCGGCAGGTACAGGGGCTTGGTCCAGAAAGCGTGCTTTTGTAAATTTGGTGACCTTCCGTGCAGTATTTTTCTTTAAAATTATCAAAAATGAGGTCTGAAAAAATTAGTGATATCTATGTCCGCTTCGCGGTCACACTTCCCTGTTTGGTCCACGGACAAGATACCGATTGGCTAAGGGGCTGGCGTCATGACCGCAGACTCACGACATCTCTACCCATTGGCCACTGCGAGACGTGTTCTTCGTCAGATTGTTTGGATGCGGCCGACATCTTGGATCTGCCGAAAGCGGAGCAAGGACCAGCGTACATATGCTCTATTTATAAAACTGTTTTGCTGTGTCACAGACCGTTGGAAAAGGTTCAAACAGTAAGACATGGGTGATCAATGCATTTGTTCTGGGGGTCGGTCTTCATGATGTACTTTACTATGCCCACCTTGTACGCACAGAAAATGAGGGGTCCAATAAGGGCAGTATTTCAGTCCATGCAGTGGACAGGAAACTTCTAACTGTTGAAAGCACACGCATAGTGGTAGGCAACATTGAAATTGACAACATGCCGTGATTGCATTACTTTTCCGCGATGGCTATTATTATTATAATCATTAGTACTGTGGAGGGTTTTGACCCATGTGGAATCATTAGACGGGGTAAATATGGGGATTAAGCTGTCGCTGCCCATCATTTTACCCCAGAACAAAAATAAGTCATTGGAGTGGGTAAAGATGGGGATGCGCTGTCGCCGCCCATCATTTCATCCCAGAATCCAGGAGAGCTGCGCAGTTGTGCGCACACCAAAATGGTTACCTAACTTGCCACCCACCAGTGTAAAGAAAGGTCTTTGTTAACAAAATCCACTGTTACTGATGTCAAAAAGTTGCTGAAATCGTGGCTCATTGGACCACTTTAAAGATTCAACCCTTTTTGTGGGGTTCCACATAACCATCTTACTGTAAGGAGCCCCATCAAAACAATGTTAAGCAAGGATTTACTACCATGTAAGAACCATTCCTGTTTAGAATGCATTAATCCAAGAAAGATAACAAAATTGCATGCAGTACCAACAAAATCCTCAAGGCGGCACTAGCGGTCTAAACTCTGACAGGAGAGCTGTCTTGCAAAACTGTCTAGTGCAAAGAAAGGGGTCTCATTTCATCAAAAGTTCAAAGGGGTTGCCTGTCCTGAGAACTCTTGACACTTCAGAACTCAACACAAGAAGCCAGGAAATCACAGGGTTCTGTTAATTAAATGCAAAGTGGCTCCCTGGCCTCCTGATGTCAGCTTCCCAGAGACCACACAATGGCCCCTCTCCTCTGAAAGGAATATGTTGATTTTTACTGTTTTACTGTCAACAAAGGCCTGCCTGCCAGAAGACATGTGACTGACCCACCCAAGTCTTGGAGGCGGACTCCAACACTCTGAGGACTGAATTGAAAGTAAAATATATATTTTACAAAAACACTGATAACTCTTTGTAATCAAATGACAGAAATGTATAACTTTGAGAGACTTAATTTAAAAAATATACCTTTAATTCAAGCCCAAACTCCAAATTGTGGGATATTCTGGGACAAAACCCTGCTGTTTATTAATATTACAGACTCCCTGTTTCAGCTAGACAAACGAAAATGCATTGGTATGTGGGTAGATATGTGAGGAACAGTTGTATAAAATTTAATGAAGATCCAATGTTGTTTAGCGCATTAAAAAGTGCTAAAAGTTGCCATTTTTGAATGCAAGCTCTTAGAAACAGCAGATTTGGGACAGAGTATACCTCATGTGATATGTGACATGGGTATGTAATTTCAAACAACTGTGTAACTGTGAAATATGTATTTTGATCATATATAGATTTGGGTGCACAGATGACAGGGGAGTTTTTTCAAGAGATCATAAATGGCTGACATCACTCTGACACAACTTAGCTCCCCCAATCACGGGAGAAATGAAAGCTGGACCAATGACAAGTGAGAGGGGCAAGTTTAGTTATGACCAACACACACACCCACTTGCAGAACATATAAATGGACCACTGAAACTTAGGTAGAGACATTCATTTCCATCTGCAGCGGGACGCTCTGCCGGAAAAATCCATACTTACCTCCATCAACCTTCAAGGAGCCAACACTTAGACTCCAAGATAAACAGAGACTACAGAACCTTAACCAAAAAGGCCACTGCCAGCAAGAGTATTTGTCAACAGGCCTGAAAATCTTTTTGCAACTGAACTCTTCAGACAGCCGGCTGACGCCGTCTGAATTTTGCCAAGAACTTTTGCAAGAACCCGGTGACAGAAATATCCAAAGAGAAGGCAGGACCCGACCCAGAGAACCGGTGCCTAGCAGAGACCAGGCCATTGTATCCAGAGTGCTGACCCCGATGCTGTGAGCAGTTCCAGAGGCCAGGCGCTGTGAGCGGAACTCGGGAAGACCTGACCAGACTGAAGTCTGTGACCAAGTCGCTTTCCGGTTCAAAATCTCTTGTGAGTACTCAGCAAAACTCAGAACACATCTCTTAGTTAAAATCATATAATTCAATCCATTTTTAATCTAATCAGAACTGCAGCTTAGCAATTGTGTTATTCTGCCATCATTTTTAAAGCTGAAAAAGTGTTGCGTTTAAAATTTGCAAAACCAAAAACGACCTTCACTAAATCGCTCATATCTCCGTGACCGTTTGTCTTAGAGACTTGCAGTAACTTTCATCTGAAAGCTTAGAATCTTAGCTTTTAATCGCACCAAGAACCACATTCCTACCCTTATAGTTTTACCGCAATCGCGGAACACGCATTTGCGAATTTTGCCGCGATTTGCAAATTTCTTCACGTGTAAAAATCTGCTGCTGCTTGCCTTCCATTTGCCAGAAATTCGTTTAACCTGCTAATCATCCCTGAATCATTGCTAGAGTGAGCCTGGACTAATATTAACTAGATACCCCTCACCCTGAACTTCTAGAGGGAATTAAAAGCAAATTTAGCATATTTTTCTTCATTTCCAGCACATTTAAAAGCATTTGGGCCTGTGTTTTCAACTTCCGTAGTCTAAGTTGCTGGGGTGAACTGAATTACATTTGAATTGCATTTCTGAGAATTGTGTGCCTTCCTTCCACTTCCTTGCATTGCATAAAAGGGGGGGTGAATTGTCCAAGAAAGTGATTACATTGTCTTTTGCTGAAATCCTATCAAGTTATTTTCTTTACTGCATTTCATTCCACATTGCATCCATTTGAAACCATAAAAGTATTGTTGCTATCTTATCCATCCTATAACCACTCATCATTGATTATAAAGAAGTGTGCTAGTGCCAGATTATCCGTTGTTAATCTTTATCATGTCAGATTAAGTGTGCTATTCAATTATTAATTTGTTATAAAGCGTGATATATATATATATATATATTGTTTAGATTATCAATTAAACCTTTTAACTTGCAAAACAGAACTACTTCTTGGCTCAGTGGGGTCAGGAGGATTCCAAGAGAGGGGTGTTATATGGGGGTAGTCATCCAGAACGCATGAACTGGACATAAAGATATATCAATAAGGGTTTTCATTCAGTATTATAGACTAGGCGTTGACTTAGCTGTAGTGTTGAATTGAATCCTCTTACAAATTGGGGGCTCGTAGCCGGGATTCTGGGTTAGAATACCACTTGTGCAGCTTAATACAGTGTGCTAACTGACGGGATACATACAACCAGTCGGATCACCACGCTGCATTACGCTGTGAAGCATTCCTCAAAAGGGACACTCCAAGAAAAGTTCTGTTCTGCAAAAATAAAATACTAACTTCTGTAAGTCAGGACAGAGACCAATCTCTAGAATGACGACCTTGGTAGATATGAAAATAGCCAGAGAGCACTTCTTACATAAACTATTTGTGAGAGGTGAATGGGCTGAGCAGGGCCAGGAGGCCTGGTTGCAGGCCATCACGCGACAGGCCACTGAAACAGGGTCAGACTTATGGAGAGATCAGGGTCCATTACATGTGGCCCTGAGTGAACTATATATGGCTCCTAAGGCCAAAGATGAACACGACAAGATTGTTAGGATAGCGGCATATTTATATTTATATATGGGAGCCATACAGAATAAATGTGCTGAAGGCCATGATCTGGCAAAAAGGCAACAGATGGCGTTAGAGAAGGCCCAATCTGATCTGGACTCTTCTGAGCAAAGGCTGCACAGAAGCCAGGAGTCAGAAAATGAGACCAGACAGTACATCACTAAAATAAAGGAGGATATGGATGTGCTGCAAAAGGAAAAGTCAGAACAGGATACCAGATTTCTGGCCTTGCAGAAGGAACACCAAGAAGGTTTGGACTCCCTACTGCAAAGCCAGAAAAAGCTGGAGCAACAACTGGACTTCAACAGGGTATGTGCTGAGCAGGTAGTCACCCTGCAAGGCCACCTAGATAGGGAAAAGGCAGAAAGCAATAAACTGATTCTGAAAGACCTGGATACCCAGGCAGAGTTTGATGAAGAACGCCAGAAAGCTGGTGCCTTTCAAAGGCAGAGGGACGACCTGGCGGCACAAATGCAGGCTCTTAGTCAGGAAAGAGACGCCTTAGGCCAGGAAGTCTGCCATTTAAAAAGAAAAACAGAAGAAAATCACTTGGCCCTCCAGGGGCTGGGTGACCTCCAAAAAGAGCACCAGAACTTGTTAGAGCACACCAGGAGGGTGGAGGATGCTCTAGCAAGAAAGGAGCAGGCCAATAGGGACACAGCTCAGGAGGTAACCCTCCTGCAGCAAAGACTGGCCCAGTGCTCCAGGACCAATCAGGAAACACAGAGAGAGAATGAGGCTCTCTGCCGGCACAATGATAGGCTCCAGCAACAGGTAGCGATGCAGGAGAGACTGATAGAGTCTAGTAAGGCCTTAACTGAGGAACTGAAGGCACAAATGCAGGCTCTTGCATTGCAACAGGGAGCAGGGGCGGATAGAGATGAGGTTCGCTGTGAAAGAGAAACTCCTGAGCATAACCCCAGGAGCCCTAGTACCAGAGGCCTTTATCTCTCTCGGTCCCTGGACTCTGCCACCCCCATGTCCCCTGGCGCACATGAGCACAGGGCCACAGGGATGGCAGATTACTATCCAGCCAGAAGCATGGGGCTCATAGGCCAGTACCACCCAGGAATGGAGGGGCGGGCATCCGGGTATGGGCACCCCAGCACAGTGCAATTTAATGGGGAACCCCAGGAGAGTAGGCCCATTAAGGGCATCCTGAAAACCTCTGCCCAGTTAGGTCAGTGGGGGGGGGTACCCATCAAATCCTGGCAGCAAGGAGGAATCTGAAGACTCCTCTGAACTGCGCAGGACACAGGAGACCAGGTCCCCACATTCTGCCAGCCATTCCCAGGCTCGCAGAATCCGGGAAAACCTGGAAGAGCAGACAGGAACCTCTGGGAGCAGTGCCTCTGAGTCAGAGGATGAATGGACAAAGGTTACCCGAACCAAAAAGGCCAATAAGGCAAAAAGGGCCTTGCTTAAGGACCCCTTAAAGCAGATTAAGGCGATCAGGAGCGTCATCACGCCTTACCATAAGAACGCTAAGTATTCTGTTTGGGAGCACTTAGAGTTGTTTGAGCAAATGATGGAGACTTTCCATTTGAAGGACAGCCAAAGCTGTATTCAATATGTAAAGTGGACCTTCTCCCCGGAATGCTCCAGTTTCTTTGCGGGGCTGGAGGACCAAAATCATTTAAGATGGTCCACCTATAAGGCGGCCATCTTGAAACATTTTTCCATTCATAGAAATCCTCAAGAGGCTCGCAAGGCAGCCTACAATTTGCAATGTGGGGAGGATCAGGTCCAACAAGAATTTGTGCAAGAACTGAAACGTGCTTTTGCGCAGACCACCAGAAGGGTGCGCACAGACAGTAGAGAATTCATTAATACATTTTTTCATGCCTTTCCCAAATACATAATGACCCAGCTCGTGAGGGATTTTCACGAGAAAAGATCTTTAGACTGGGTCATTGAACAGGCTACCCAGATCTATGAGGTGCAGAAACCGGTAGATAGCAAAAATAATGCCCAGAAAAACCCCAAAGCCAACAGCACCCCTGCTGCTGCCAAGGTGGCAGAGGTAAAGGTCACCCCCGTTTTAGAGTTGGAGATGGGGGGGCCTAAAAACCTACCTGCACCTAATAATGCTAGGCCCAGGAGGTCCTCGGGTCAGTCACAGGCAGGGAGTGAAAGAGGTAGTCCCCCCAATGGGGTCCCTCGCTCTCCTGACTATGTAAGTCCTCGCTACAAAGGTGACAGTCCAATCCTGGGTTATGTGTGGACTCCCCCAGCCCAAGGGGGGGATTCAACCGAGCACCGAACCCAGGGAACTTCCCTCCCAACTTCCCACAGGAGGGCAGAAATTCTCCGAATCCTGGGCAGAACTTTTTCCCCAGGTATCCACCCAATTTCCAGCCCCAAAATCCTCCACCCTTCTTTCCCCAATTCCCTGAGCCCAGACAACCTAATCCGGGAGAGGGGAGGCCAAGGGTGGAGGGGTATCCAAATCTTCCCAACCAGGGGTACTACCAAAGAAGGGATAGCTACCCTTCCCGGGATCAGCCCAGGGGAGAAAACAGGGCCCCGTATCAGCCTGAGCGGGTTTCCCAGTTAGAGCGCCAGGTTCAAAACATGGCGCGGGATCTGGGTCACATACTGAAGGCTCAGCAGAACCCTCAGATCGGCATGCCGGCGCAGAACGCACCCAACTCTGGACCTGGTGCTCCAGAACAATGACGGGGGCAGCACCCCGATAACTCACCGGTTCCCAGGGAGGAGGCACAAAGGGAAGGGGGGTGTAAAGCCTTGGAGGAAGCTTCCTTCCTCACTTGTAAACAGCCCCTGGAAACCCAGGAACCGGAAACAAAATCTCCTGCCCCTGAAAGTCTGCCTCCTAAGGAGCAGAGGGGTGGTAGGAGAAACAAAAGACCCAAACAGACACAGTTTGAGGAGGAGGTACAGATCTTCCAATTTGAGGGAGAGGGATCCTCAGAGGATCCTGGGAAAAGGATCTTCTCCTTCAGAGAGGGGGGAACTCCTCCCAAAGAAAAATGGGTCCCTAGGGATGCAAATCCAGACTGGGGAGATGTGGAGACTGAGCTACCGCCGCCCACCATCTCATCCCAGAACCAACAGCAAGAAAATCCCCTGGTTCAAACCCATCCTGATGACTGCCTCCAAAAAGGGGGGGGGCGGCCCGGAACCGGAGCCAGGGGAACCCACAATGGCTCTGATCTCCAGTTGCCAACTTTTTCTTTCAGATTCCCAAGACTCTCCACAGAATTCTACCCAAATTTCTTCCCTTGCAATGTCTAAAACCAGAAAATTAGCCCACCAGTTGTCCAAAAATGTACATTATCTGTGCCCCCTTGAGGAGAAGGAGGGAAGATATTATGCCCCAGTACAAGTACAGGGGCAGGGTACAATTTTGGCACAGGTGGACACTGGATCTCAAGCTACCCTTCTGTCCAGAAGGGCCTTTGACGAACTGAATGCAGGAAGGGGAGAGAATTACCAAATTCCTCTCACCTCTCTTCCTGGACAACTCCAGAACTTTGACGGGAAGGAAATTCCTGTCGAGGGGACGGCAGACTTGGACATTAAAATTGGGCGACACAAGTTGAAACACCCGGTCATAGTTGTGACCCCAGAGGGCACCCCTTGTTTACTGGGGAATGACCTCCTGAGGAGGTTGTCTCCCTTAATAGATTGCATAAACAAGGTCCTCTGGACCCAGACTAGCCGACCAATAAAATTAAAACAGAGTGTCAACCATGTTAGTTTAAACGGCACCTGCCACATGGTTGAACAAAAATCTGACCAAGTAGAATTTCACTTCCAGAATAGCCAAATTCCAGACGTGACAGTAATAGCAGTAGGACAACAGACTGGTGATGCAGGGTCCTCTCTATTTCTGAAAATCAACCTTCCTTCCAGTCTAAAGTGGTACTCCACGCTGGAAGGAAACACTCTGAGATTCTATACTAATCCACAATCTGAAACTCCCACTCCTATAGTCCAGAAAGATGTGAAATCAGCTCAGAGCCTGGCTGATATTCAGCAAATTGGAGAGCAGTTGTTCATCCCTGTTCAGTTAAATGATGGGAAGGACTCTGTTCTCGCTCGAGTGTGTGTGAACAACGGTAAGAGCTTCATCAGCGAAGCAATGTTCCGCCAACTCCCAAAAGATCCAGCCATTCCCACATTCAAACTGATAGACAAATGGGAAATGGACCTGGAAGCACCCAATTCCAAACATCTCCTGCCAAGCAGGTGTATGCTCAAAATCTCCATTGGCAACAAGAGCATAGTCTATAACTGTTGGGTCGTGCGAGACGTCACTGCCGCCTTTTACTTAGGCAGTGACATTCTCAATCGCTTTGCCATTAGTTTGGACCTAATAAACTTCAAAGCTTGGTCCCGATTATCGGATAATCCCATGGGCTTTGATGATCCCGAAAAAGCATTTAGGTCAGCTCAATTGCTACCTTATGCAGTTGAAATTCAGATTAAAGAGGAAGTCACCATCCCAGAAAGGACCCGACAATTCTCCCTGGAAGTGAAAGCTAAAAGAGGACAATATTTGCAAAACCCTGATGCTTACATACATCTAAACGCTTCTCTCCAACAGCAAGGGTTGGGGGTAAACCCAACTCCATTAGTCAACATAGAACATGACACCATTCTAATAGAGGTGGATAACAGCGACTTAAAGAGTATTACTCTAGCCGCAGGCACCATTATTGGAATGGCGGTTGATGACCGACATTTTTCCATAGATTTAGGTAATGAACTGTTAGGGCCAATCCCCAAGGACTGCTTTGACAGTGACAGTGATGACAATACAACACCAGACAGGATTTTTACCCGGCATGGGGGGAACTTCCTGGTGTACACTTCTTGCCCTTGTGGTAAGGAAGATGTGACTTGTGACTTCAGGAGGGATGAGGTGATTTTCCAAGTCCATGAGGGCTGCCTTTCCCACCTGAAGCCTCCAGTCCAAATCAGCACTCTGACCAGGGACTTCTCCACCCAGCTGGAGGAGGCCGCTGAGATAGCCAAACCAGAAGTCTTTCCCCACGGACCCTGGCATGACTCCAGTGTTTGTGAAGCAATATCGCTTGCCTCTCGCATCAATGGAGTCCCTTACTGAGATAATTAAGAACCTTGAGTCCCGGGGAATAATCCGTCCAGTCCACAGCACCTTCAATAATCCGGTGCTGGGAATATTGAAGCCGAACGGCCAGTGGAGACTCTGCGCTGACCTTAGGGAGCTCAACAAACGGGTCCATACTTCCCGATGGCCTCTGCCCTACATTGACCAAGGGCTGGCCCAGATCCAGGGGTCACAGGTATTCACAGCAATAGACCTGACCAATGGATACTGGACCGTGCCTGTCAGTAGGGAGGACCAATACAAGCTGGCTTTTACCTTTGGGGGCCAGCAGTATACATGGACCCGGACTCCCTTCGGATACCTCAACTCCGGCAATGAATTTAACATTTTCCTACATAAGGCCATGCCCGACCTGGGTGCGAGGGGTAACCTGGCTTATGTAGATGATGTCCTCATCAAAAGCTCAACTGCTGAGGAACATATAGCGGAGATCCGTTATGTTCTGACGCAGTTGAGGGCCGCCGGAGCAAAACATTCCTTTCAAAAAGCACAGTGGTGTAGAACCCGTGTTAATTTCTTAGGGCATGAGATTACTCCTCAGGGTCTCTTTCCCCAGGAAAAGAAAGTGGAAGCACTTCAGAAACTGAAAGACCCCACAACTCTGCGGGAACTAAGGAGCCTCCTTGGACTGACTAATTACAGCAGAAAGTTCATTGAGGGCTACGCAGAGATCACCAGACCCCTGATTCATCTCCTGAAAGGGGGGGTCAAGTGGGAATGGGGTCCAGAACAAGCCGAGGCAGTAAGACAACTCAAGAGAAGCCTCTCACAAGCGCCTTGCCTAGCTTACCCTGTCAGAAACAAGGAGTTCTTCCTGGAGACAGGGTTCTCTAATACGTGCTTGACGGCGGTATTATACCAAAAGCATGACAAGGTCAATAAAGTAATCTCCTATGCGAGCAAAACTTTATCCTCTGTGGAGGAAAAATTCAACGATTGTGAGAAGGCACTCCTGGCGACGGTGTGGGCATTGAAGAATTACCGCCCGTTTATCCAGGGGGAACACATCATAGTGGAGACTCCACACCAGCCTCTGCAATATCTCCAAAGTGACAGAATCCGGGCCGGAAATGTAATTCCCGAATTACTTCCTGGATTCTGTCAATGCAAGGCTTTCCTGTGGAGGTCAGATATGGCCAAAACAAGAATAGTCCCCTCGCGCAAGGTCTGGCCGGCTTGCATGATTGTGCCAGAGAAAACTGTCTCGAGGACGAAAGTCTGAAAATCAAGGACAACATGGAGGCATACCTTAATTCCCCCCACAAAGTCTTTGAAGAGGACAAGTGTGAGGGAATGCCCACTGTCTATGTGGATGGATGCTCGTACCATGTTGACAACAACGGGGAGAAAGAACTGGTGGCCGGCGTAGGGAATGCATGGGTGAATGAGTCCCCAGAACCCTCCGCTGGATACAAAATTGGTCCCCGAAGTAGTCAGGTGGCAGAATTGATGGCTGTGCATCAGGCCATCCTCACTGCTGTCCAGCATCAACTCCGCGAACTGGTCATAATCACAGATTCGGATTATGTACGGAACGGGTTCGTGGAGCACCTGGTTAATTGGAAAACCAGAGGCATGTTATGTGCTAACAACAAACCCTTGAAACATGGGAAGTTGATCCAAAACATTGATGATCTGGTCACCTCGAATGAGATGACCATCTATTGGAAAAAGATCAAGGGTCATTCCAAAGTAGAGGGACCAGACAAAACTGGAAATGACTTAGCTGATCAGCTGGCCAAAACCGGGGCCATCCAAGGGGATCTAATTGAGATTGAGTCCCTGTTGGGGGAAATCCAGGTCACTGCTATCACTAGGTCCCAGACAAATGCTCACAACGACCTTTCAATTGCACAATGGAGTAAGGAGACCCCTGATGCTGATTTGATTACAGCTCAGAAGAGGGATCCAATAATTGGTAAATTTTACCAACACCTTGAGGACCCTGAGAACTTTCCCCTGACGGATACCGATTACACTGGGAAAGAGGACCTAAGAGTGTTAATGAAATGTCCAAAAATGTTCCGAATCCAAGACGGTTTGTTGGTAAGGAAATCCAAAGCTGGCCACGATCAGTGGGTGGTTCCTACCTCATTCCGAAGCCTGATGTTAAGTCACGCCCATGATGCGGCCACCGCCGGTCATAGGGGGTTTCACACAACATTGGAAATCTTAAGAGAGGTTGTATACTGGCCACACATGGGGCAGGACCTCGACCAATACTTGAAGGGGTGTCTTGTGTGTGCACAATTTCAGCCATCATCCCTCACGCACCGTGCGCCTCTCCAAAAGAGGGGGATGACCCTGCCATGGTCAGATTTACAAATCGACTTCGTAGGCCCCGTGATTCGCTCGGCTAGGGGGAATAAGTACATGTTGACTGTGACATGCTTGTTTACCAAGTGGGTGGAATGTCTCCCAGCCCCAAACTGCAAGGCAGAAACGGCAGCTGCCTTGATGATTAACCACATCTTTTCCCGTTTTGGTCTACCTCAAAGGATTGAGTCAGACAGAGGTAGCCACTTCACCAGTGAAGTAATGACAAAGATGTGGGAGATACTGGGGGTCAAAAGGAAGTTGCATATTGCTTACAGGCCAGCTTCTTCTGGGGCAGTAGAGAGATATAACCGGACAATTGTGAGCATATTAAAGAAGTTTGTGGCAGATTCTGGGCCAAGTTGGGATATCCGATTACCTCTGGTCCTAATGGCCATCAGATCTACCCCTTCATCTGCAACCAAAATGTCACCATTTGAGTTGATGACTGGGCGCAAGATGGTGCTTCCTCAGCATTTGCTCTACAGGACCCAAGAGCAGACACTGATAAATGCCTCCACAACTCATGAGTATGTGGAGAATTTAAGGAAACACCTCCAACATGCTTTTGCTTACGCTCAGCGTAATCTAGAAAGATCGGCTGATAGCATGAAGACCCACTATGACCTGAAGACTTCCAGAAAGGAATATCAGGTGGGGGACCGGGTCTATCTATACAACTTCCAAAGAAACCAGGCAAAACAGCGGAAATTTTTGCCTACATGGAAGGGACCCTTTGAGATCATCGACAAAATCTCCCCTGTGGCCTACAAAATCCACATCCCCATAGGCGGTTTGGCAGAGGGGGAAGACAAGTGGGTCCACATTAACCAGTTGAAATGTTGCCATCCCAGGCACACTCTGCAACAACTGGAGGAATCCTCTGGAATCCTAGCGGGTACTGTCTCAGACTAATTCAGTTCCAACCATAAAACATACCACATCTAGTCTCTAAAATAGTGTGATTTGCATGAAACTGTCTCTTAGTTATACTGTTTTTTTTGTCAAAATAAGAATGTAATGTTTCGTTATGATGAAATGCATATGCTGCCCCACTATCTCAACAGTGGTGGAAAGACGTCTATGAGTAGGTATTGCCGCTCTTCCTTTGTCGTCCTAGGAGAAAGAAAACCTGGAGACGGGCCAAGGAGGACGATCCGGAGACCGGGAGCAGAGACGCAACGGGCCCGGGGTACCGCCCTATCTTCCCATCAGGACCGGCGAGGAGAACTGATCGATCTGACCGGATGGAGAGGAAGATGCTGAAATGTGCCATCTACAGAATTGGAAGAAGATAATGTGGACATACCAGCGCCAGGGTTCAAAACCTCCCTTGCAACCGACTCCCCCTCGACTCAAGTCAAAGCGCAGTCGGGCGGGGGGGTTTGTGGAGGGTTTTGACCCATGTGGAATCATTAGACGGGGTAAATATGGGGATTAAGCTGTCGCTGCCCATCATTTTACCCCAGAACAAAAATAAGTCATTGGAGTGGGTAAAGATGGGGATGCGCTGTCGCCGCCCATCATTTCATCCCAGAATCCAGGAGAGCTGCGCAGTTGTGCGCACACCAAAATGGTTACCTAACTTGCCACCCACCAGTGTAAAGAAAGGTCTTTGTTAACAAAATCCACTGTTACTGATGTCAAAAAGTTGCTGAAATCGTGACTCATTGGACCACTTTAAAGATTCAACCCTTTTTGTGGGGTTCCACATAACCATCTTACTGTAAGGAGCCCCATCAAAACAATGTTAAGCAAGGATTTACTACCATGTAAGAACCATTCCTGTTTAGAATGCATTAATCCAAGAAAGATCCCAAAATTGCATGCAGTACCAACAAAATCCTCAAGGCGGCACTAGCGGTCTAAACTCTGACAGGAGAGCTGTCTTGCAAAACTGTCTAGTGCAAAGAAAGGGGTCTCATTTCATCAAAAGTTCAAAGGGGATGCCTGTCCTGAGAACTCTTGACACTTCAGAACTCAACACAAGAAGCCAGGAAATCACAGGGTTCTGTTAATTAAATGCAAAGTGGCTCCCTGGCCTCCTGATGTCAGCTTCCCAGAGACCACACAATGGCCCCTCTCCTCTGAAAGGAATATGTTGATTTTTACTGTTTTACTGTCAACAAAGGCCTGCCTGCCAGAAGACATGTGACTGACCCACCCAAGTCTTGGAGGCGGACTCCAACACTCTGAGGACTGAATTGAAAGTAAAATATATATTTTACAAAAACACTGATAACTCTTTGTAATCAAATGACAGAAATGTATAACTTTGAGAGAATTAATTTAAAAAATGTACCTTTAATTCAAGCCCAAACTCCAAATTGTGGGATATTCTGGGACAAAACCCTGCTGTTTATTAATATTACAGACTCCCTGTTTCAGCTAGACAAACGAAAATGCATTGGTATGTGGGTAGATATGTGAGGAACAGTTGTATAAAATTTAATGAAGATCCAATGTTGTTTAGCACATTAAAAAGTGCTAAAAGTTGCCATTTTTGAATGCAAGCTCTTAGAAACAGCAGATTTGGGACAGAGTATACCTCATGTGATATGTGACATGGGTATGTAATTTCAAACAACTGTGTAACTGTGAAATATGTATTTTGATCATATATAGATTTGGGTGCACAGATGACAGGGGAGTTTTTTCAAGAGATCATAAATGGCTGACATCACTCTGACACAATTTAGCTCCCCCTTTCAGGGGAGAAATGAAAGCTGGACCAATGACAAGTGAGAGGGGCAAGTTTAGTTATGACCAACACACACACCCACTTGCAGAACATATAAATGGACCACTGAAACTTAGGTAGAGACATTCATTTCCATCTGCAGCGGGACGCTCTGCCGGAAAAATCCATACTTACCTCCATCAACCTTCAAGGAGCCAACACTTAGACTCCAAGATAAACAGAGACTACAGAACCTTAACCAAAAAGGCCACTGCCAGCAAGAGTATTTGTCAACAGGCCTGAAAATCTTTTTGCAACTGAACTCTTCAGACAGCCGGCTGACGCCGTCTGAATTTTGCCAAGAACTTTTGCAAGAACCCGGTGACAGAAATATCCAAAGAGAAGGCAGGACCCGACCCAGAGAACCGGTGCCTAGCAGAGACCAGACCATTGTATCCAGAGTGCTGACCCCGATGCTGTGAGCAGTTCCAGAGGCCAGGCGCTGTGAGCGGAACTCGGGAAGACCTGACCAGACTGAAGTCCGTGACCAAGTCGCTTTCCGGTTCAAAATCTCTTGTGAGTACTCAGCAAAACTCAGAACACATCTCTTAGTTAAAATCATATAATTCAATCCATTTTTAATCTAAGTAGAACTGCAGCTTAGCAATTGTGTTATTCTGCCATCATTTTTAAAGCTGAAAAAGTGTTGCGTTTAAAATTTGCAAAACCAAAAACGACCTTCACTAAATCGCTCATATCTCCGCGACCGTTTGTCTTAGAGACTTGCAGTAACTTTCATCTGAAAGCTTAGAATCTTAGCTTTTAATCGCACCAAGAACCACATTCCTACCCCTTATAGTTTTACCGCAATCGCGGAACACGCATTCGCGAATTTTGCCGCGATTTGCAAATTTCTTCACGTGTAAAAATCTGCTGCTGCTTGCCTTCCATTTGCCAGAAATTCGTTTAACCTGCTAATCATCCCTGAATCATTGCTAGTGTGAGCCTGGACTAATATTAACTAGATACCCCTCACCCTGAACTTCTAGAGGGAATTAAAAGCAAATTTAGCATATTTTTCTTCATTTTCAGCACATTTAAAAGCATTTGGGCGGTTGCCAGACATTTCGTCGAAAAAAATTGGTCGACCAGACAAATGGTCGAACCAATTTGGTCGAAAACCAAATGGTCGAAATTTGTATCTTTTTTATTTTAACCTTTTTTTTTTTTTTTTGGGGGGGGGTCCCCCCCCCAACCCCCTTTTTTTCTCTAAAAACCCCTTTTTTGACTAAACGAAAACCCGAAAAATAAATATATAAATAAATAAAAAAATTCGACCATTTGGTTTTCGACCAAATTGCGTCGACCAAATTGCAGTCGACCAGTTTTTTTTCGACGAGTTGACTGGACACCCATTTGGGCCTGTGTTTTCAACTTCCGTAGTCTAAGTTGCTGGGGTGAACTGAATTACATTTGAATTGCATTTCTGAGAATTGTGTGCCTTCCTTCCACTTCCTTGCATTGCATAAAAGGGGGGGGGGTGAATTGTCCAAGAAAGTGATTACATTGTCTTTTGCTGAAATCCTATCAAGTTATTTTCTTTACTGCATTTCATTCCACATTGCATCCATTTGAAACCATAAAAGTATTGTTGCTATCTTATCCATCCTATAACCACTCATCATTGATTATAAAGAAGTGTGCTAGTGCCAGATTCTCCGTTGTTAATCTTTATCATGTCAGATTAAGTGTGCTATTCAATTATTAATTTGTTATAAAGCGTGATATATATATATATATATTGTTTAGATTATCAATTAAACCTTTTAACTTGCAAAACAGAACTACTTCTTGGCTCAGTGGGGTCAGGAGGATTCCAAGAGAGGGGTGTTATATGGGGGTAGTCATCCAGAACGCATGAACTGGATATAAAGATATATCAATAAGGGTTTTCATTCAGTATTATAGACTAGGCGTTGACTTAGCTGTAGTGTTGAATTGAATCCTCTTACAGTACGCCGCCATGGGTGTCACATGCTACAGTGGTTGTGGCCAGGGCCTAGAGACTTGGATGCATGGCCGTCGGCCGAAGGTCAAATGCCTTACTTCCAAGACTGTAGGCCCTGGCCACAACCACTGCAGCATGTCACACCCATGGATACACCCGTAGTATTGTGTTTCGATTGGCAAGTTGTGGGGAGTGCGTGTAGTCTTGGGTGCATGGCCAGAGGCCATGCACCCAAGAACAAAGTTATAAGTACATGCACCCAAGAACAATGTTATAAGTACTAGACGTGGAAGCCACTGCACACCCATCGCATGTAAGATCTATGGACGTACAGCTAGGAGTGAAGCCTCTGGCTAGAAGCACTGAAGGATACCTCACCTATAGAAAAAAAACCACTACCACACATCACTGAGGTGGTTTTGGGGAGACTCTGTAGTGTTGGGTACATGGCCGAAGGCCATGCGCCCAATAACACACTTATACCTTCTTCATGATGTATTTTCTATGGCTTCCTTGTACGCACAGAAAATGTGGGGACCAATAAGGGCAGTATTTCAGTCCATGCAGTGCACGGGGAACTTGTAACAGTTCTAAGGACAGGTGTGGTGTTAGGGAACATTGAAATTGACACCATGCAGTAATTGCAATACTTTTTACTATGGTTGTTGTATTCATCAGTAAGCTGCTATGGGTGGCACATGCTACGGTGGTTGTGGCCAGGGCCTAGAGTCTTGGGTGCATGGCCGTCGGCCGAAGGCCTTACTTCCAAAACTCTAGGCCCTGTCACACCCATAGATACCCCCTTCTAATGCGTATCAATTGCCTGATTGTGGGGAGTGTGTGTACTCTTGGGTTTAAGGCTGAAGGCCATGCCCCCAACAACAAAGCTATAACCTCTTCACTTACAAGCCCACATGGGTTTCATGTAGTGCGGTGGCTGTGGACAAGATGTGTACTTTTGGGTGCATGGTTGCAGGCTGTATGCCATACACCCAAGCATGCACCCAACAGGAAACTTGTAAGCACCTCAGTTCTAAGACACTTCACAACCATATATTGAAATGTATGGCCATACACCTACAATTTTAGGCCCTGCGCACAAACAGTGCAGCATTTCAGAGCTACAGAGACACCCCTAGTATTGAACATCAGTCAGGTGGCTGTCGGGAGAGTCTGCCGTCATGAGTGCATGGGCGCAGGCCATGCGCCCAACAGCACAGTTATATGTAGTGTACTTACAAGGCACAATGGGTATGAAATGGTGTGGTAGTGCATCACTCTGGCGGCTGTGGAGAGGGGCTGCAATCATGTGAGCATGGCTACAAACTACTGCACCATATCACAGCTATTGGTACACTTGTACTATGAAACATCATTAAGATGGTTGTGTTGTGGGGAGGGTGTAGTGTTTTGGGAGCATGGCCAAAGGCCAAAGGCCATGCTCCCAAAACCAAGTTTGTACATAGTACAATGACAAGGCACAATGGTTCTGATATGCTGTGGTGTTTCTAGCCAGGGCCCAGACTTTTGATTGCTTGCCCAAAGGCCATGCACCCAAGACTGAAGTCATTAGCAGTGGAGTTACAAGTGAATATGGGTGTGGTGTAATGCACTTGTTGTGTGGACACCCTAGTGTCTTGCCTGCATGTCTGCAGACAATGGTCCGAAAAGTAAATTTATAAGTAGCTAATTTACAAGGACCATGGTTTTAATATGCAGTGATGGTTGTGGCTAGGACCTATACTCCTTGTACCTTGGTCGTAAGGCATACATGGTAGGTTACACACCGAAGAGGCAAGGGCCAGCCTACAGGCACTGCAGCATATTAGTACCATAGATTAGACGTGTAGATTCACATGTGTAGAAAATGACTGCCAATATACTTACTTCTTACTTTGTTCAGAAACCACATACAATTGTTAAACGGTTATTGTACTTGGCGGAAGTATCCCTTTTTCCATTTCTGTGATAAAAGAAACAGGTATGTTAGTCTTTGCATTTTTTGAAAATGTACTACATTGCTTAATAGAGAGTTTACCTTTTTTTTACCTTCATATTTAGTTTACAAACCAGTGTTCTGTGCATTGCGCTCAGTTTCTGTGTTTGCTTTTCTAATCCTTGGGTCTGGGGAAAAAAATCCTTGTCAGATTAAAAAAAACCTTCATTTACTATGGTACTAACTACTTCCGTGTTTCCTTTGAGTGTTTCCTTCATCTTTCTGATTAATGTTATGTTTGTTGCCTTCCTGCCAATTTTTACCAACAGCTAGATACCTGTAGGCGTATTCTGCATGTGCATTTGTTCCCAACGATCTGTGATATTCATTTCTGTGTGTCTTTCTTACATCCTCTTGGGTAGTTAGATACCTGTTGGCGTATTCTAACTGTTTGTGTCTTTCACATAATTTTTTTTAAAAATCTTGAAGTACACATTATTTCGTAAATTTTGGCTTTACGAACATTAAATAACCATTTGTAAGATTAGCTGGCAATTTCTGCTTTAGAGTAATGGTGCTATCATTACATTCAAACCATCAACAATTCTTTTTAATGTACAGTGTAGTGACCTGCATTGGTTGTATCTCCTGCATGGTAGATTATACCTACTGTTGTAAAGGTTTTCTTTCCAAGTGACACTTGACCGTGTGTGAATCCAGACTGTCTGCAGTTGTTTTTGGTGCCATCTGCATTATAACGTAGAAGCATAAGTATTATGTAGGCACTATGTGATTGTATCAGTAAGGTGGAGCGATTGTCTGAATTGCAAATAGTACATAATCTGCCATGGTTTGCATTTTGTACAAGTTGCTGAAATTGAATGCTTTCACAATTTGGTATGGAAACATACACAAATCACTCATTTGGAATTTCTTCCTGTATCACTTTGCTACAGAGAGTGCATGTATGTTTCCACATGTACGAAATCTGGAAGATTGCATTTACAGGTATGCTTTTGTTTCCAATACTAATAGTATGTACATTAGAAATTCTTGTGGATCTTCTTGTGAGTTCATAGTGAATCTCACCATTCCAGCACAGTCGTCCAATTGTTGCCTTACTCCATGAACACTGTATGTGTTTTCAGGATTGCTTGTTGCATTTCTATGCAGCACTAACATTTGCAAACACAATTGATCTGTACTGTGGAGGTAAATATTGTTAATAATTGGTGGCAATTGAAATAGAATATTCATTGCTACATTTGCATAGCAACTTACCCCACTTTCATTTGCAAATTTGAATGGTCCAGCAAGTTCTGTATATGAGTGCATTTTTCAGAATTTCTGTTGCTTCTTTGCCGACGTCCCTGGTTTACATTCCCTAATAGGTTCTTCTATTTTTGTGGTAATTGATGAAACTTTAGCTTCTTTTCTTTTCTTTCCAGAATTTGCTGTTGGATTCTGTTGCATTTCTGTTTGATTTAGTTTTCTTTTACCACGTTTTACTTTATCTGGAACAGGGTATTGTTTCCTATATCTATCAATGCTTTTTCTAGGATAAGACCTTGGGATTTATGAATTGTAACTGCACATGCAAGAGTTAGAGAAAATTGCTCTCTACGTACATACATGTCTTTGAAGAGAAGGAATCAAGCAATTGAGCGCCCTATCCTTTACACTTCTTAAACTTTATCAAAGCGAATATTGACAAACTGAATGTTGCTATCACGTGGGTATGATTGAAAGACAACAACTGTGCCCAGTGCTCCATTAACTAGCACTTGCTCTAAGTCAAGGTTACGTTTAAGCATTACTCTACAATTTAAGGATAATTTCTATATTTTTTCCAACCCAGCTGTGTTGGAGATTGAATTTTCTAAACTATTTAGTCTTGTTGTGGCTTGCTCACACATGGGTACTGTCATACCATGTACATCTAGTTTGTCTGTGGCGCTAAGTTCCAGTATTGGTTGCATTTCTTTACTTAACATTGTTTCATTGAATTTGAAACAGCTTGCAAGAGTTGGCATTAAGGAAATACAATTGACATTTCTGTGTGCTATTTGTTCCATAACATCAGTTGCACATGCATTGTCGCTATAAAGTGCATGTATGTGCCTGTTTTTCAACAGAACTTGTGCTTCTTGCGATAATACACCAACTCTAATACTTTTTAAGATGTTGTCATAAGTGAGATCTGCAGATTGCCGTAAGTTCTCAGTTAATTCTCTATATTGGAAATGTTGCCAAAGGTTAACATTACCTATACTACCAACAGTTTTCCGGCAGAGTTTGTGTCCTAAGGTTTTAAAAATCGTTCACCTTTCACTGGTGTCAATTGTAGAAGATCTCCGAAACGATAATGCAGAGAGTTCTTCGTTGTTACTTTTAAGTACTTCTTGCAATCTGAGATGAATCAAAGCCAAAATTAGGTTGGAGACCATGCTCACTTCATCTATTAGTAGCATTTTCATTTGTTTCAATACTCTGTGTAATTCCATTGCAGCTTCTGCAGAAAGTTTGTAGTAGTCTAATTCATTTTGATGCTCTACTGGAAGCAGTAGTAATCTGTGTAAAGTGACACTGCCTATGTTGTAGACAGCTAAACCTGTGGGGGCCATTACAACAGCTGACAGTTTGTGGTTTGTCAATTGTTGAAGGAACTTGCTGATGATTTTGATTAAGAATGTTTCCTTGATCCAGCTTCACCACTGACGTACAGCAGTATAGGTTTGTAATTTTGGCAGGTACATTCTTTATTTTCGTGTTGTACACCATGTACAATTTGTTTTGTTGCATCTTCAAAAATGGTGCGCTGATCATTGTTAAGTTCTTCTTGTTGTACAATTAAGTCTTCTGTATCTTCTTGATACTGATACATGGTGTTTTCTCCTTCTGCCATAGCTACTTCAGCCTCATTTGCTATTAGTGGTTGTCCTAGTGGTTCTTGACTTCCTGTTACAGGAGGTTGACTACTGTCGGAAGCGTCCTTATCTAGTTGGGCCTGAAGTTCTTCTTCCTGTTGCTGCTCATTGTATAACATTGTTTTGTACTGCGTAAAGTTCACATCGGTGATAGCGCTTTCATTTGCTTTGAAAGCATATTCATAGCAGTCATAGTTATCTAGTATGTCTTCCTCTTTTCTCCATGGTTTGAAAAGTTGTAAGAGAGACATGTAATATAGTTCTTTCTGTTGAGGTCTTTTTAATGACAATTTTACATGATTAATTAAGCTTCATTGGGTTAGTTCCACTAAGCTCCATTCACAATCGGTCACTCTATATCTATGTTTACTTTCATCGGGTTTTGCATTATTTTTGTATGCAAATTTTTGAGCTATGTGGTATAGACACATGCTTTCCAGAGTGCTACTCCTGTTTGGATAGTATGTGTCCAGTTAATTGTTTTTCAGAATGTCTTGGCTGTTGATATCATTTATGGTAATTGTTTCTATGTCCTCATATGATTTTAGCACTCTTTTTCTAGATTTTGCAGGACCAAGACTGAGCCATACTATGTTGTCTGATTTTCCATACAAAGCAGTACCGGTTAAACGATCTGCTGCTTCATAGGCACCACATTCTCTATGAGACAGCATTTTTATGCCTAAGCTGTACAATTTCTCTGATAATGTTTTGTCTGATGCTAGGTCATCCAAGAGGTCTTGAAGCTCTGTTTTTTCTGCTTTTGTTAAGTAGGCTGTAACATATCGTACAACAACAGTGAAATTGTCTGCAATGTACTGCACATCTATGTTTGCATTCCTTAAGAGGGCAATGATTGCATTGTAATCATTGATATATTTTGATTCTTCCCTTCTTTTTATGTAATACGCGTTCTTAGGTGATTTACCTTTAAGACTATGTTGAACTGAAGACACGAAGGTGTTTACTTCACCTGTTTCTGTAACTGGTCTAGGGAAACCAAAGCAGCATTTGGTGTAGTATTTACCTTTGTTTTTGTATTTGCAGCGACAATATTTTCCACATTTGTGTCTTTGAAATTGTAAAATCTGTCCATGCAGCTAACTATGTGTCTATTGAGAAGGGATTTCACAAGTGACATATTTTTGGATAAACTGCAAAACAGTGCTGTCACTGTTGTGACCAAATTTCGGTGCACCTTTGATCCATAACAGCATGTGAATATGTGGTGCTCCTCTCGCTTGATATTCTTTTCTCCAAAAGAAGTGCTGCACTTCTCCAAGGGGAGGAACGGTTTTATTGCAAATACAGTGTAGCATGGCAATAAAACAATGATGGAAATATCTTGACACATTAACTGGCTCTAGAGAGCAGATTTCTCCAGGTGTTAATATATCTATGTTGTTTTTTTTTTGTTGGCTATGCGTAGGAATTCATGTAAATCTTCCCATGCATGTTCGGCACAAAATAGCGTAACAAACCAAGTCGGTGGCCCTAGGATTCTGATCATACAAGGCACATCTCCGTGCCGTCAGAACCAGTATTCCTTTGTACCACGAATGTTTGCAAAGAAATTTGTTATACTTGATTGTAAAACCTCATCTTTTCCTGTACTTTTTGTATTAACTGCGTAGCTGACATATTTTGAAAGTGGGTACCAGATTTAAGAATGTGTGCAGTAACATAGTGTTTCTAATTCACTTTCATAGAGTAGGTGGAATATGTATTCCACATTTTGTCTAAATCTGGGATCTTGCGAATACATTCGTAATGAACGGTATTCTGATGCCCCATTCTGAGTGGGTCTATCATCATATCTTCCACCTTTGCCAGTAGGAAATATCAGTGGAAAAGCACTTGCTTCTATACTTTTTTCCCATATACTCATTGGTGACCCTTTGGTTTGTCGCATTTGGTAAGTTTCTAGTGCATCATATATGCTTTCATTGGAATGCAATGGATGAATTGTGTAATGGTCCAAAAGAGTTGATACTGTAGCAGGATCCAGAAGTTTGAATTGTCCAGTTTCTGATGGCTGTTGAATTATTTCAGTTGTTTCCCTTAAGCTTTCATCAATATTTATTTCCTTGTAGTACTCATTATTGTCTTTTAGATATTGCAATGCTTGTCTAACTTTGTGTAAGTCTACTAATTGTTGCCAAATGTGTTTGTCCTTTGTTGGTACTCCATTTACCAAGACTATTGAAGAATGCTCTATTGAACGTTCCACTCCTAGAGAGTGTACATTTTCCGTTAGATCTAATGGCAAATAAACTACTTTGCCACAAATGCCTTTCACCAATTCAGAGGAAGGTAATTTTGCTGTTTTTGGATGAAGGCGTATAATTCCTTCAAATGGCTGAACTGTTTGAATCATTATGCTCTCATACAAATTGAGCTGCTGCAGGATCTTTGGTAATGGAAACAATTTCAAATTATTTGTAATAGCACGTGAAGGAGTGTGGTTGTTGTCTAATTTAGTAGTACAGTAACTGCAACATATTAGGCGTTCAGTTAGTTCATATTTGTTTTCTGCTAAAAGGTAGAGAGCTAATTCAAACAATTTAGAATCTTCATTGTCTTCTATTTTGTACGCTATGTCCACATTTTTTGTGTGTGTTCCTTTTGTAAAATACACACACACATTTTTTGATACTTCAGCCAATGACCTTTTAAAGTTTACTATTTATTTTCTGTATGTGTGTAATAGAAGGTTGCTATGTGCAGAATTGTTGCTACTATGTTCTAAAACTGTTGCATTTTGTAAGTGGATCTCACTTCCAAAATACTTTCTCTGAATACGGTCAATTTCTTCTTATAAGTATTTGGGTGTACCATGCAGAAGAGTGGTATTTAGGTTGCCTAATTCTAAAGCTGGACTTTTTGCATAGTATATTTTATACACTAGATTTCTTACATTGGAATGATGTATTGGTATCCTTTTGATATCATGGAAGGGTATTTTACAAATAGGCCCAGAAATGCAGGTTAATGAATGTCCTTTTAGTCCTGTGTATTTCTGCACTGGACAAATATCCATATTTTGCAGCACTTTCATTTTACTTTTCTCTTTACCTTTTACATATTGATCAAGGAACTGACGTAAAGATTTGAACGCTTTGTTTGTAATGGTACACATTGATGTGCACAGCCATTTGTATACTGCACGGTGTGGTTCTGCTGAATCGAGAGGTAATTCTGAGTTTTCAGGGAATACATTTGTAAGCAGTGTTTCTTGTTCCATGATGGTAGCATTGATTTTCTCATACCCTCGTCCACTACTATGGATGGCAATTGTGTTTGTTTGATTCTGTTTGTATGCTTTTTCATTGAAATATGGTTCTGTGGATGTTGTGTGACTCCATTCACCACCACAAACATGTAAGAATTTATTTTTGTTCACATTCCCATTATTGCTCAGTTTCTTTTGTAGTTTAGTACTTAGTTTTGTTAGTGCTTTCATCCTATTTAACACTAATATAAACAACTTCCTTTTTAGAAGGATTGCACTGTCCACAAGACCTTGTAGGATTAACTTTCTATGGTAGGTTTTAAGGGGTGAGGATGATTTTGGTCCTGTTCTGAGTAGATTCTGAAGGACTCTGTGACGAAACATTTTTGATAAAATACTTTTTTTACTATGCATTCTTGTTACACTATCAGGATTATTAGGAGCATTGTTAGCTGTACTGGTAGTGTTTTTTTTGACAACATTTTTGTGTTTTGTGACACATTTTGATGGAGGAGGTAATGTTTCGGTAGTTGAGACTTCATTTTTTTTGCTAACCAACTGCATTAGCTGGTTTGTTCCAACATTCTCTACAAACTCTACAACAGGTGGATGCTTAGATTGGGCACTTTTATTTTTATTTGCTCTACTTTTGCGTTCCTTTCTACGGAGTTGCTTTTTGGTAGGCATTCTTTGGTGTCTGTTGAAAAAAAAAGGTATACCTTGGTCTGTTGTCCAATGTCTGTGTGCTGTGTGCATGTGTGCATGAGTCTGATGGGGAAGGTCTTTGTCATGGTGTGTCGATGTGCATTGGACTCTTGCAATGATTTGTTAAGGCTACTTTATTGTTTCTATACTACTACAATGTGCTTCAGATGAGAGTGCAAAGTGGCCTACTTTTGACGAAAACCATTATTAATGAACGAAATGCCATAAACTTGCAACAGCAACTTCTTTTCTAAATCTAACCTTCTAAGGATTACGTATGTTATTTGAGTTCCAAACACACAGGGATTTGTGAGCCATTCTACCTGTTATTCTTTGTTCCATAAATGGATATCTGTAGGTAGAATGGTTTAGAGATCAATGTTTGCTTTGGCACCCAAAATAAACATATAACCCACACAGCCTCTTTGAGGAGTAGTTACAATATAAAGGTAGTACTGTACTTACTTTTTTTCGCAAAATAACCAGGCTTCTTCAGATATGTCACCTGCAGTGTAGATGCTGTTGATTCTCAGGAGAGCAGTCTTCACTGCGGTGCAAAAAAACAAAATCAATTACTTAGTATGTTTACAGCATTGATGATACTGCACACATTAATTGTGCTTCTTTCGTCACAGCATTCTACTTTCATATTTCAAGCCAGTGCATGTGTGCATTTCACTTCACTGCTGTGCAGTCTTTCCATGGTATTTGCCATATGGTACTTGAAAGTCCTTCAAAATTGCTAACAATTTTAAGTTTATGGAAATGCCTTGTTTTTTACACGGTGTACTATGTATAGGAGAGAGGTTTGTAAGCGACAGGGCACAGTAGTAGATGGGGAAACATTTTCTACTTGCAAATTAAAAGCACAATGCCGAAAAATCAGGAGACCCTCAGAGGGAGATGTCACCACAGCAATCGGGAGCACTTACTTTTCTCATACGATTACATTGCAAGTAGCATTACTGTAGCCTGTACACAATACACAACTCCGACATTTTCACATACAAAATTGAGTTCCGCCCTAAATAAGCATGCTTGCAATGTATGTATAGATTATACGGAAGACAGTAAGCAATTGTGCGGTTTGTCAATGATAAATCGGACATCTTGCACTTAAAAGGGGGAAAGTTGGTATGTATTGCCTATGCACATTTAGCGCCATTAATTTGTCTAAATTAAATCATAAGGGTTGCACATGTTCTCTGATTAAAATATACATACCTGTATTCTATACTGATGCATGTGCGCATGCATGGAGCTGTGTGTAGAAATTTGCAATCCTAGCACAGTAGAATATGAAGTAGGTGCTTTGCAATGATATGCGACTTCCATTCACAATCATCGACAGTAATTTTGAAGTGCGCAATGTTGATGACGGAGTTAGAATTAGCGATGTTCCATGTGATTGGTGGATGGTTTGTGACTGCTTAGTTGTGTCCATTGAGGGACTCGACTTGCTACCGCTGTGGAAAGGGTGGAAGGACTGGGTAAGAGTTACATGCCACATGTAAGCAACGCTTGTCCACAAGTAGGGGGTGTCACATACGGGTTTCTACAGCAAATCTTGCATGGAAAGGGGACTGTAGGCATCAGCCAATTAGATGTTCACATTACTCTTTTGTTTGGAAAGACGGTGCATACAGTGAAGATGGCAGAGGTGCAGAGGGTCAGGGTTTTGGTGATTGGAGACATTTTTGTGCATGGATTACAACACTATGCCGAGAGTAGGCATGTGGCACACCATTTCGATGTGAGAGGAGTAGAGGTGGTGTGGAGCGCTGACACTGATGGCAATGCTGCGGCAATTCTGCAAGTTTGCAGAGACATGCGTACAATGACCACTCCTCATGTGGTAATTTTGCACTATGGTGCTTCCCATTTGGGATACGTGAGTTTGTTGGACGATTTGGCACAGTTGGTTGAAGCACTCATGACCATCTTCCCAACAACGAAAGTAATTTATTCTGCTTTGCTGCCTAGAATAAAATGGGACAACAATTCTGTTTTTTGTACAGACCAAAGTATTGGGAGGTGTATCATCAATCGGGGCATGCGTGCATTCATGATACGAGCTGGTATGTTTTTCTACAGCCACGATAACATTGCTTCAAGCAATGTGGAATATTTCCAAGCAGATGGTGTTGCGCTATCTTCTTTTGGAAATGCGATGTTCTTTTGGAACGTTAGGCTTGCTTTAGAGAAGGTTCTGTAATGGTTGTTGGAGTAAAGCAAGGACAAAAAATGAAAAAAAATAAATAAAATAACAGATGTCTGTACGGTATCTGGCCAAAAATAAAAAAAACAGCTCTTTTCAGAGCCCATCTTAAAGGGGAAAAAGGGAAATGACACTTTAATGTACTGTCATCACGCTCTGATCCTATACATGTCCGCGAACATGGTGGTACTTTGCAGCCAGCGCGTATCACCAATGGGTATTCAGGGGTGGAGACACATGCAAATGTGAATGAGCGGAGCTAGGGATTGGTCCATAAAGTTCAGTAGGTGTGTTCTGAATGGCGCAGTTTAGTAAGACCATCTTCTCCCTGACAGGACACCACACAGCCATGGCTTTCCATGCTTGAAAACAGATTATCTGGATTTTGGGAGACTCATGGATACGTTGGTTGAAGGTGCATGCAGAAAGCAGCAGTTTATCTGCAGATCTCGGATTTCCTCATGTGGAGGTGCACTGGCATGGCGTGCATTGCATGAGTTGGCTGGACTTGGTACCTGTCTGTATTACTGTACTGACAGAGAGTCCGCCAGATATACTTATCATCCACTGCCGAGGAAACAGTTTGGGTCATGTCTCTGGAATTTCTTTGCAATTTGCAATGAAGGAAGGACTTGCGAAGCTCATGGACATATTTCCAAATTGTCGCATACTTTTTTCCCGTATTGCACAAAGACAAATATGGCTGTGTTCTTCTACTTTTGGTCCACAAATGGAGAAAGCGAGACGTAATGTGAATAAGGCTGTTTGTACCTTTTTAAGAGATGTTGGCATGTCCTCTTTCCACAATGAAAACATTTTGTTTTGCAGCTCTTTCATCTTCTGCAGAGATTGAGTCCACCTCACATATGCTGGCAATCAGATTATTCTTCGCAATATACAAAATGCATTACGACCTCTTTTGAATTCACACTAACCTATCTGACAATCCGTTTTCTCCAATACACAGTTTTTGACCCACACAACACACCACCGAAAGGATCTTTTCAGAGCCACCACTTACCCCCAGCATCCACTTCATTGTGTTTGCTCCGCTTGCACCCTCCCATTTTTCCCCTACGACTGTCCATGAACTTTTCCACCACTCCGCGGGGGTCTACAACCGTCACTTTATAGTTCTATCTTTAAACTGAGAAAGGTGGCTCTGAAAAGAGCCTTTGCAGTAATTTTTGTTGTTTTCACGTTAATTGCTTCACAGCACACAACACACTAAGAGAAGAGGCTAAAGGAGGGTAAGGAAGGAACACCAGCCACGGGGATAAGAAAGGGCAAGTGAACAGAGAAAGGTATAGGGTGAGCTTTATTTAGGTAAGGAGCAGATCTTCTGGTTCTCTGCGACCGTAGCCTCAAAAGCACTTTGAAAACTCTCCCCCTTGCAGAGTACTGCATCACAATAATTACACACTATTGTCACCTTTGAAAGGTAAGGGTCAACAGCATTGCGAATGGTTTGTGAGGCAGCTGGAGGGAGGCACTCCCCCAAAGAAGTGTCTCTTGTGGTGGGTGGATCGGACACGGAGGATGCTCTGGAGGAACTCAAGCGACTACGCTCTTCACATGGCACCACCTTGTGAATGTCCGCAGTGTGGAACGGAGTGAGGTGTCGCTTCATGGTTGTCGTACCAAAGCTGTACAAACCAACTCTCCCACGACTCAGCACCACCTCGCACTGGTTACACTTCACCAGGTTTTGGTACATCAATGATGTTTGTGATGTCATCTTTGATGTCCTGGGAGTTAGTCTTAGCAATGTGCGTAGATGGTGCGAGTTATGGTTGCTTAGCTTACCATAATGGGGGAATGAGCAGTGTTTTTTGGTTTCGCATTCCTTTAATAACGTTTTTTTTACTGAATGTACATATGTATATATATGGCAGGGAAAGAAAACAAAGGGACTAAACATGTGATGTCGTCAGTGATGTCATCAGTGACATTTGAGATGACATCTTTCATGGTCTGGGTGTTAGTGGTAGCAGTGCACAGGGGCGGTGGCAGGCTTGGGGGCTTAGGTTACCATAACTGTCGAATTTCGGGGCTTTTTGGTTTTAATTTGAACCAGAAAGGGGAGGTTGAAATAATTTTTTTAGTGAACTGCACAGGTTTTTGGTAGGGCAACTTAATCATAACGTCCCCTCAACAGTAGCTAGTGAATCACTTATTAATTAGATATATACAAATCTATGTACCCCTATACCAAATTACACTACAATTTCATATCAAAGCACGACCCTGTACAACAATGGTATACTTCACTGGTTCATCTTCTATTATAAAACACATTTAAAAGTAACGTGTAATGTTTTGGATCATATCATCTTCCGTTGACAGATTACGCACACATTTTACCTCACTTTCATGCCCTAAATTAATTATAGCATAAGTCAGGGACAGTTGCATTACCACGAGGCATCTTAAACAAAAGTGTATAGTTTTATTAGTCTCCAAGTTATAAACACACGTTCCCAGAAATATCTTTTGGAAATTCTTAAGAGTATGCATTCAGTTAGTAGATGGCGTACAGTTGCCAGTCCTAAGGTTCTACACAGCCCACAAGTTCTACTAAATAAAGCTAACCCTACAATGGGCCTAGAACAGACAATACTAGGGGTTGAGTAATTCTCGTGAGCATAAAGGTTCCTCTGTGTCTAACTCACAGTTGTCCAACTCCTGGACTCAAGGGCTGGATTCATATCGGATTTTCAGGCTACCCACCACTAATGTTTATGAGATACATTTTCATACAATGATTTTAAATATATGCAAATATTTCCTCATTAATATTATTGAGGGATGTCCTGAAATTCCGTCAGGATCTCAGTCCTCGGTTGGCTGTACGTAACTATGGTGGAGGCAAAATCAAGTAGAGTTTTTAGCCTCAACACCTGTTCATGGTTTCTAGGTCAATCCCACAGTTTGGCTTTGGTCATGAGTTGTTCCTTGAGCAAACGATTGTCGAGATCCCAGTCAATTTTAAAATCTATGTTAGCGATAAACCTTTCTTTGTTAGTTCAGAATTGATTTAAGGCATCTAGCTTTTATGAGTTCACCTAACAATTGCCTCTATTGGTACATATTCCGGTAAGCGCAGCATTATTTGCAATAATTTCCTCTGCGGGAATCGTCACTGGCACAATCTGCCTCCAGACCATACAGTATTGTCGGAACAACACTTTGAGGATAGGCTAATAACATTCCCTTCCGGCTTTACCCAGCTGTTTTCTTAACACAATTCCTGGCACATAGCATCAATGACATGGCTCTCGAGGATTTTATGTTATGTTATGTTATTTTTCTTTTACCGCTCCAAAGCCGTTAGGCATCCAGGCGCTGAGAGACAGAAGACGGTGGCTAACAGTGAAGAGAAATGTGCTAATACAAGAGGTAAGCTTTCTTCAAGAGTTACCGAATCATAAATAAGTCCCCGGTTTTATGCAATGTAGCTGGCAAGGCATTCCAGGCCTTGGCGCCTTGGACATGAAACGCTCTGCCAAGCCTGTGGGTTTGTTTCACGCGGTGATGGGCTAGTAAGAGATCTTCCGCTGAGTGACATTTATAACATCTTTCAGATAGCTTGGTGCAGTCCCATAGATACATTTATGGCAGATGGTAAGTAACTTAAACCGAATGCGAGCCTCAACAGGAAGCCAGTGTAGTTTTTTTTTTCTGGCAGCAGTAATCGGTTCAGAACTTTTCATCTGAAAGATGATGCGGATGGCTTTATTTTGTACTTTCTGGAGTTCATAAATATCAGCTTTACTTGCCCCACATAGGAGTGCATTCCAATAATCCACACGTGGTAAAATGGCAGCTCTCACAAGTTTAGTGTGATTTTTGATGGAAACAAGTGGGGCAACCTGTCTGAGCACTTTGAGATGGTAATTGGTGCTCTTTTAGATAGCTGTAACATGGGCATCACAATCTAAACTACTCTCCATGAACGTACCTAGTGTTTTAACTTTCTGCACGACTTTTATGTCACTGCCATCAATCCTAAAGCCTGAGTAAGCCTGGTCCAGTTTAGTTTATGCCTGGCAGGGTCCAAAAAGCATAAACTCAGTCTTTGATGCATTTAGGCAGAGCCAATTGGTAGACATCCACTTTTTTTATTAATTGATAAACCATGTCCATCAAGTTTTGGTCAGTATCATGATTACCAGAGATGTCAAGGACCAATTGAAAATCATCCGCATAATTACAAAAGACAATCTGAAAGAGTTCCAAATCATTACAGAGGGGGGGATATACATATTAAACAATAAAGGGGAGAGACATGCCCCCTGTGGGACTCCACAAGTCAGTAGTTGTGGTTCAGAGGCACAGTCCCCCAATATACCTGGGATGGTCGACCCTCTAAAAAAGATCTCAACCAAGCTATGGCATTTGCAGCGAGGCCCCCGACGGACTGCATTCTGTCAAGAAGGATGTTATGATCAAGCAGGTCGAAGGCTGCTGATAAGTCCAGCAACATCAGCAGCCCCGACCTACTTTCTTCCAGCTTAGAAAGCATAAAGGTCTCTAGGTCTAGACAGGCACTCTCAGTGCCATGGTAACTTCTAAAACCTGACTGCTTAGTATGAAGTATATCAGCCGTTTGTACATGGTCCTGCAGTTGGATGGTTGCTAACAAGGATTTAATCATAATGTGGTCTCGGTTAATACGTTTGCGACAATTGGGTAGCCCAAGTAGGAATAGTTTTTGACCTGCATCGCTCTAGTTGGCCCTAAATGCAGTGTTTAGTGCTATCGAGTTGTTTCCCTATACACATAATTTCAGATTTACAAGGATTTACTTTAATTCATTTGTTACAGAATAGTGATGAAGCACAGTGAGTGATCTTGCAAGCCCTATGGGTGCGTGGTATAGCAGGACCACATCATCTGCATAGGCAAGCCAAGAGATATGGCGATTTCTCATTCTGGGTAGAAAATTCCTGGTTTCCGATGACGCTTTAGGTTCAAAGAGTAGGGGGGGGTCAAAACGCACCCCTGAATTAAACCACATGTCGTAGCAATTTTCTCTGTGTGATGTCCTGCTGCATTCAACCTAAGCTAGACAGATGCTTCTATGTGCATTTGGATTACCAGACTAAGCAGACCAGATCTTAAGTTCCAATTCTCTAGTTTAAATCAGAGCAACTCTTTAATTATACCAGTGAATGTCACTTTAAAATAAGGAGAGGGGGGACTTGTCTTTTTGTAGGGAACTCCTTTTTAATATATTTAATGTCAAGGTGTTATGAGTTGTGGCTAAGTATCAAGTTTTCCTTCACCCATGCTTGCATTTCATTCCAAATCAAAGTAGCACGCATCTTGCTGGGAACAACAAAGCAAGACGTCTGCAGTTACCGGGGTCAAGATGGTCCCCTTTCCTCAAGATGGGACGAGTAATGTTTCTTTACAGGATGTAGGTATAAGTCCCCTCTCTTGGATAATATTGAATAGGCATTTCCGGATTTGTGCCCAGGTGCAAGGGTTGGCCTTGAGTTCTACGTTTTAAACGGTGTGACGAGTGGGAGCTATGCTTTTTTCAATTTAGATATTATTACCATAATGTCCTCTACAGCATATTTGATGTAAAAAAAAATCATGCTTGCAATGGTAAGTACGGTCTGTGAAAGACAGGCTACAAAATATAATTTCCGTATGTGTCTTTCATTTGACTTCACTTATAAAATGTACAAGGAGCACAGCACGGGATGCCAGTAATAGTTAAAAATCGACCAAAATGACTTTTTACATAGAATTGTATCTGCCATTCAGCATTGTATGTATTTATCTATTTATTTATTTTTTATTGGTTATTTGTAAAGTGCAGAAAATAGTGTCAAGGCACCACAAGACAAAAAACGAGGTGGGGGATAGGGAAGAAAACAGCAATAACAGTACTACTAGGCTTGTGCCATTCAGATCATGCAAGTGCAGTACAAGAGGTGGTGAGAGGAGAGTGGAGGAGGGAAGTGCCGGGCAGGTCGGAAGGGAAAATACTGGGGTGGGGGGGAATTGAGGGGCAGAGTGGAGGCATATAGATGCAGGGGGAGGAGGGGAAGAACGTGGCCCCTAGGGCTAGGCAAGTGATAAGGGGCAAGTGCTAAGGGCAAGTGCAGGGGATGCAGGGAGTGAGGACCAATGCTAAGTACGAGGACGGGGTGGACCACCAGGGTAGATAGAGATGCACACCCGACTGGTTAGGTAAAGGGGACACAGAAGGGCAAGTGCAGGTTAGGGGGTTCAGATGCAAGGGATGCTAGGTAGACTGGGCGAGGAGGGCATGGTGCCCTGTAGGACTCAAAATGGATCAAGCAGACAGTAAATGTGGCTGAGGGGGCATTAGCAGGGGAGGGGCTTAGTGAAGGAAGAAAAGAAAATGAGGGTCTTGAGTAGCTTCCAGAGTTTAAGAAGATCCGGCTCAAGCCTGAGAGGAGCAGGGAGGCCATTCCAGAAGAAGTCTCCTGCCAAAGAGAGAGATCCACCCCCCACTCTGCTTGCAAAAGTGTCTGATCTGCGGAGAGTTGGAGCTTGAAGACCGGAGGGCATAATCAGAGAGAAATTTAGGGAGAGAGTGTTGGATGTAGCGGGGTCACAGGCCCCAGAAAGCCTTGTAAATGATGCAGAGGGCCTTGAACTTGATCCTCGCAGCCACAGGGAGCCAGTGGAGAGATCTTAGGGCTGAAGAGATTTGATCTCTGGGTTTAAGGCCAAGGATAAGTCTTGCAGTCCTATTCTTGATTAGTTGAAGGGGGCAAAGGGATTAGGTAACCATATGATTGTAGTGTCGCCATCAATGATGGGTGAAGGAGTGAGGGCATCCAGATATTCAGTCCAAAAAGAAAAAGCAGTGTTCGCTCGAGTTGCCCAAGACAACCACTCTAATCAACGGAGTCAGATCACTAGCAGCTCTGGGTTGCGTGCTGAACTAAGGCACCGGGTGCGTGTTGCATCGGAAAGGATCAGTTTCATGTGCATGCAGCATTCCAGTCATAGGGCTTGATTTCAATCAGTATGTAACGCATATTTGTGTCTGTGCGAACACTTGATTTGCAAAAATCCAGATCACAGAGGCCTGCGCTATGATCACGCACAATACAGGCCGACATTTCCAAGAGGGTCAAGAACCTTTGCTACAGATCTTGCCCCCTCAGAGAGGGACCGATCGCCGATATTGCGGTCTGCAACGGCATCACAGGCAAACCTGATTCGACTAGCAGGCCAGCAACGCTGTTTAGAATGCTGCACGCCCCTGGGTCCGACCCACCCACCCGAGATTCTCCCCTTTGTCTCCAAATGAAATTGCGTTGTGCTTGTGACTGGGTCAGACCCTTCTGGCCTGCAGGGGTATGCGACCTCGTGGCAGCAGCTCCTGTCGTTGCTGAATTCCGCTCTGGGCTCCCGGTGAGCATTTGCAGTAGAGATAATGTGCCTCTTCAGCCAATTATGATATTGCATTTTTGCTATTTTCTTGTTATTTTCTTCAACTTCACTATGTCACCTTCCTGCAAGTTCTTCAGTTTTCCCATGTTATGCAGGAATCGTCTTAAGAGTCGTTTTTCATATGCAATCTTTGTATCATATGGCGTTTTGCTATTCTTCCCTCCCACCGGAGTACACGTGGGCGTCCCCGGTAGGCGATGGCTGCACTCATGGCCTTTATTTAGAACACACTGGAATTAGGCCACGTTCTTCCTGTGGTAATTAACTCTGCTATATTCCATTTTCTTTTACGTAATTACTAATTTTAGCCAAAGTACGCTCAGTCCAAGTAATTATATTATTCCCTAAATTGCTGCAGTTATGGGTTGCTTAATTCTAATGGCTTCAGCATTTATAGGGAGGTGTAAATTAGCATGATGACTCTTTTTACTTTTTTCTATGTCCAAAGTTCCTTTCTTGTCAAAGTCTGTTCCTTTCATAAACTAGTAGTCTATATATATAGAACAATATCCGTCAAATAAACAGGTACAGTTGCCAGGTAAATCGTCACTTACTCTCCCATTCAGCATGTACATGTCTCTATGTTGCAAATATTTTCTCCACTTTCCATCTTGGACATTCCCTTTGTGTTGTTGAAGGAAAGCAAAAGGGGGGTCGATCTTTACAATGAGTCCTGATCCATATAATCACCAGTTCCTATGCATCGAGCTTTAAAGTCCCCCCAAACGATAACTAAATTATTAACAGTAGCAGATCTTGCTCTTAGTATGTCACAAAGAGCAATTACATAGAGCACATTTAGTTTGTGCAATTGCCTCCCGGGTACATGTTTATACTACACAGCAAAGATGATTCATATAACAGTTTTCTTCATTGTTACCCCAGTGCAAACCGTTTTAGATACAACAGATTTGAACTTGACCTCTGTTATCCACTATGTATTGCCGAATGGGTAAAACTAGAGCGAAATGAAATTGCAAAGGTTTTTAGCACCAGTGCAAATGTTAGATAATCTTGCTCTTAATCGAAACTTGATGGCTGAAATTCATGAATGTAGAAGGAACTAACTCTATGAAAGAAGAGTGAACTATCAAAAGGCAGGGTTGTAAGTAAGTTTGCACTTGCCCTCGATCAGCCTTCCCTGACTAACCTACAGAGGTTGGTTCACCCCCCTCCTCACACTAGCTGACCCCCCACCCCTGGTTCCCCCTTGCACTTGCGCAGCACCTTGGGCCCCTTCCTCTTGAACCTCCCCTCCTCACCCTCTCCCTAGCCCATCCCTTCGCCCTGCTCTCCTCCCTTCTTGCTGCACTTCTTGATACTGCACTTGCATGATCTGAATGTCACAAGCCCTAGTAGGACAGTTACTGTTGTTTTTCTCCTCTGTCCCCCACCCTTCCACCCTCTTTGGTCTTGTGGCACCTGGAAACACCTTTTGCTGAATAGGCGCCATACAAATGCTCAACAAATCAATACATACATGAAATGGCAAAGATCTTAAAGAGCAATCATTTGGAGCAAAACAAATCTCAAACTGACTTATCCACTATGGAGCTTAGGACATGTCGTCTGACAAGCCCTCTTCAAAATCATTGGTCCACTGTAGCAAGAGAACATCTCCTCATGATAACCACAACAAGAAGATAAGGTTCTGGAGGAAAAAATAGACTTACTAAGTTGGATGTGTGATTCAGTTTTGTCTGAAAAATTATACAACCAGTTCTTCTTTTCATTACTGTAGATGCCAAGGAGAAATAATCCCCGACAACCAGAGGCGGATTTAGCACTCGGATGATGGACAAAGGGCAAGCAGGCCCTGCCGTGTCCTGGTCTGCCACCTTCCCCATCTCTTCAAATCAGCCACAACACACATGCCCTCATCCCGCGAGGCACAGCGGAATAACGAAGAGAAGCCTTAGTGCTCGCTCACAGGTCCTGGTTTGTCATGCTCGTGGGGGCCAATTTCACTATGATTGAGCCTTCCTTTGCCGACAGTTGGAGGGGGTGGACCGAGTCTGTGGCACTCTTGGGTTGCTTAAATAAGAATGGATACAAAGCAATGCTCTTTAATCTCATGGGCAGGCAGCTAAAGCGGAGCTGAAACACTAAACTGCCACTGAAGAGTTAGCAATTTTTTATTTTATTATTTGATTTAATTGAAAAACTATTTTAAAAAACATTTTTACAAAATTCCAGTTCCTCATTTCCTTGAAAATCATAATAATGTCTTTTCCAGTCTCTGTTGACGAGTGTGTATGTTCTGAGCTCATTTGTTCCTTTTTGACTTAGGTCTGTTTTATTAGCTTGTTTTTGTCTGTTATGTCCCTTTTATAGGCCATTTTTTATGAAGTATGAGTGCCACGGCGATCATCCATGATACCTTTTTCCCCACTCATTAAATATCTCCACCAATCGTCTTTGTCAGATGTTTTCATTTTGAGAATGTGGGGTCTCAAGTAAGCCGCTCTAAATGATTTTGTTCCCTCACAAGAAAGCAAAAGGTGTCTGACTGTTTCTGCTTCTTCTCCATCTTCACAGTGACAGCATATATTTGTAAGCGATAGACCCCTTGTAGCGAAAATTTCATTTATTGCCAGAAGGTTTAAGCAGGCCCTGAAAAAGGTATTGCGTAAGGTTTTATTGGGAAATTTGTTCATATACTCCGGAAGATCATTTAACTTGTTACTGTTGATCGGAATATTGGCAGTCAGTTTTTTGCTGGTGGCGTTGGCAAATGTCGTAAACCAATCATAATCTGCCATTTTCTTTTTTACCTTATTTGGGTTGGTCATTAGTTCTTCTTCTTTACTCGAAACTTCGTTTAAGATTGTTTGATTTTTCAGTTTCCACTGTGTTAGCATTTGGTTCTTTCCTCCTTTGATTTCTTCACTGATTATGTCCAATATTTTTGGTCGAGACGGGAGGAGTATTTTTCTGTATAGCATAATGCTATTATGTTCAATTATAGCCTGTAATGAAGTTAAAGACAGTTCTCTTACTGAGGCCATGGGCATTGATTTTGGCAGATCCAGGACTTTCCGCCAATAGAGGCCCTCTAGTTTTACCCATATTGTTGAAGGAATGTAGGGCATTGCCACGGTTCAATAAGACAAGGATGGAATAACTTTTGCCTTATAGAAGTTTATTGTTGGGATACAGGAAAACCTCCCATATTTCTCATCCACAGCTCTAGTTTGAGCTGCCAGTGCTTTATTATTTTCATAGAGGTTTTTTTGCATCGCCATTTCTGTGTGACTGCTGCTTAGGGGCACCACCAGATATTTGAATTTGTTCACTCTGTCTATCTGTTTGCCTTCCAAGAAGCATCTTAGTTTTTCACTTTTCTTAGGGACTTTTTCAAAAGACATTATTTTCGTCTTGTCTTTATTTATTTCCAGATCTTTATCTTTTATGTACGCAGAAAGTTTGTTCAGTTGACGTTGTAGACCGATCACTGTCTGAACTAGAAGGATCAGGTCATCTGCGTATAATAGGCGTGTTATTTTAGTGTTACCAAACTTTGGAGGAAATGCTCTTATTTAACTTCTCTTCATTCTGCAAATCTCCTAAGTATGCAATAAACAGGGCGTGGGCCAAGGGACATCCCTGCTTTACACCTGCTTCTGTTGCAATCTCTGCCGACAAGATGTCTTCTTGATTTAAGCGGACTCTCATCGAGGTGTCTGAGTAGAGTGCCCGTACTGGAACCAAGTTGGAATTCGGCATTTCCAGGTGGTCAGTTTCTTCCATAGGGTATTGCGGTTGACCTGGTCAAAAGCCTGGACAAGGTCAATAAACGCAACGAAAACCCTAGGAATGTCTTCTATGATCTTTCCTTCTAAACTACTCAGAAACATGTTCGCTGTAGTTTCGATATTTTTTTACAAATCCTGCTTGAAAGGCAACTGCGCAGGGAGCCTTTTTTGCGCATGATTGAAAACGAGCCAGTAGTATTGAACTGAAAATCTTTCCAATAGTATCTAATAATGCTATTGGTTGGTAATTCTTGGGGTTTTCTTTGCTTCCTCTTTTGAAAATCCGAACTACCGTGGAGGTTTTCCAGGAACTGGGAATTGTACTCGTTTCAACGCACCGCTTAAAGACCAGGTGTATAAAGTAGGCTCATTCTTTTCGATTTTCCTTGAGATCTATGTTGGTTAACCCGTCTGGGCCGGGTGCTCTTGAGGTTTTTAATTTATGAATTGACTCCTCAATGGTCTATATGCTGTAAGGAAGGTCCCAATATGATGATAAGCCTCTTTGTTCCATGTTGATACTCATCACTGGTCTTGTGAAAAGTTCTTTGAAATGCTTCACACATTTGTTTTCTCCAAAATTATTTTTTAGGGTGTTATTCGTTGTGTTTGTTGCACTTCTTATTAATGACCAAAGTTATATTGTCTTACGACCACAGATTGACCTAAGCATTTGTTCGGAGTCTTGCTGGTAAAGTTTTATTCGGTGCTCCTTGACCCGATGTTTATGTTGATTAGCTTCACATGCTGCTTTCTCAATCTCTTCAGGCTTTCTTGTTTTTTTGGCTATTCTCTGTTCTTTCCGTACTAATCTTCTTTTTGCTACCAAGATTGTATCATAGCTATGGGTAAGTGGGCCTGATAGTTTGTTAGATTTTTTCTTTTTGTTTAACCATGTAGCAAGCAAAGGGCTGTAGTCGACTGTCAAACCTCCTTTGTTAATGACTTCTGACGTTTCCATCTTCTGGTATCTTTGTGTCAGATGCTCAATGTTATTTGCTGTTAGTCTCACTTGAGTTCCATGGAGTGCCATGATTGACGTCCTTGATTTGAACTATCATTTTCATTTTTAGAATGTTCAGTGTTTCCCAAGAGACTGTTGTTAACAGATTGTGGTTACGATTTCTCATCCTTATTACTTCAAAGGACGTTGTGAGTGACAGTAGATCTCTTGACACAAATATGTGGTCAATTGTTGCTTGAGCCCCTACCCGTTCCCATGTAGCTATTTGAGGGGTGTCTTTGTTTCGGGTCAGGTGCAGATTATGTACTTCTCTGGAAGACATTAGTGCTGTCCATTGGTTACCTCTTTGAACTGCTGGAGATTTTTTACTCACCCTTATATTACCTTTTTCTCCTTTTTGACAAATGGCGCTCAGGTCACCATAAATGAGGAGGTATTTGACTTGGCAATCTATATAGATCTCGTTAATCACCTTTTAGATCATCTGTAAAAAGTTGACATTAGAAATTGCTTGAGGGTTTCCAGTAGGTATATATTATGATCCCTGAATAACCTCCTGCTTTTTCTCCTGTCGTTGTCGAGTTGTTCCAATGTCAGAGCTACACTTGCACCAGTGGGGTAGCGGAGAGGGTTTTTAAATGTTGTATACCTATTCTGGAACATAGGGCGATCAAAATCCCTGAGGTAGGTCTGCCTTTTGCTCCTTTTTTTGCTGGTGAGACAAAAACCTTGTGTCCATCTAGATATGGTTTGTCCACCAACCAGGTCTCCTGCAGACATAATGACCTAGATTCATGGATTAATTGCGGTGAAAAAAATGGGATTTGTGTGCCATTCTGCCTGCAAATCCTAATTTGTTAAACAGCGATTTGCGGGCAGAATGGCGCATAAATCCCATTTTTTTGCGCAAATAATCCATAGATAAGGGCCACTATATCAACATTTCCCACATTTACATCGCTGGGAGTCGTTAAGTGGAGACAGCCTCTGTTGTTCCAGGACCCTAGATTCAACACGTTGGGTCCCGATACAATGTTGTCTCGACCGTTAAGCAGCGTCTTGGACATTTCGTGTTTCTTGGATGGCTATATACGTGATTGAATTGCAATTGTTTTTGGGATCCATGCCCATGTTTGGTGTGCTCTTTCTCTTTGTTTTTCTTCTTCTTCAGTTGGTCCAGGTATCACTTCTTGGTCGAAGGTTACTTTCATTCTTGCAAATGGTCCGTGTGGCACCCAGCCTATTTTCAGTGGGTCTTTTAAACATTTTGTTATCTTTTTGTCAGCTTCTTCGTCAGTTGTCCTTTTGATCTCTATGTTATCTGTTCTGGAGACTGGTATGGAAGCGTTTTTGTTTCATTTGTTCCTTTTCTTTGAGTTAGTAATTGCTCTGTAAGCAAGGTGCTAACACAGATTAATAAAGTAAAGGTCAAAGAGGTGATAACACTGCTGGATGCTGGGTGATATCAAAGGCAGTGTGTAAACGGCTGAAAAGCGCACATTTAAAGTCTTCAGTTAAACTGCAGAGCCAGCAAAGGGCAGCCTGTAATATGCAGGCAAGGCAAAGTGCACGTTTAATGTCATAAAAGAGAGAAATATGTTGCTGTGAAACAAGACTGAAACAATTGGGGCAGTTGCTTGGGCCCCCCCTGCTGAGGCTCTTCAACACATGCACAGAACAACAAAATGTCAACAATGTGGGTCAGTTAGGCAGCCAAGGTCCAATATGTTCTAATTTGTCTTCCGGTCCTGTCCAGCTAAAGATATGCAGCGCCCTAATTTTCACGATTTGCAACATCACAGTAAACATTGTTACAGGCAGTGACATCAGTCTTTAATACTCTAGGACATCATTGGTAAAGACATTAAACACAGTTTTCATGTGTAAGCCAAGAGGATAATGTGCCATGCAATATATACATATTCACTGTTATTGATATGCAACAATTCAATAGTTTAGTAAACCATTACGGTCTGCATTGCAAAAATTGCAAACTAAATCACTTCAGCCAACACCCAATACCAGCAGATAATGCACAGTGAAATTAAATGATTTGCCCAGGATCACACTAGATTTATTTTTCCCATCCTGAATGCACAATTGCAGTAGCAGACTGCAAAGAAATATGCACCTAAAAAAATATCCTTTGGTTTAAAAAAAAAGGTATGCACAGTGAAAGAGAATTAATTATAACGTAATCTGCTTGAGACATTATACTCCCCTCCCATTTAATCTCACCCACTAACTGCACCCAGGCAGCCCTGTGTCTGGATCATGAACCTCTAATTTGTTTATTGAAATGAGGTTGACATACAGCTGAACCTGGTGGTGCTGGGGGAGCAGTGGGAAAAGTGCTGTGCTTCAATGTGCTTTTAACTGTCACAAAAAAGTTTTAGCTGGGAAGACTTTGGACAGATGCTCCTGTTGATACTGCTTCAGAGGAGAAAACACAGGGCTCCCGAACTGGCTATGTGCGATGGACAGAACGTGGCCCATGAAATTGGGACAGTCCTGCAAAATGCGGGTTGGTTGGCCATACTACAGACACACCCAGACCTGTTCCCCGAGTCTGGGTTTCATCAGGGCTTGTTTAGCTGCCAACTTGGTATAACGTGAACACAGAGAACTCACTCAAAGGGGATTTCCATCATCCATGTGGAACTTTTTTGGCCCATTTCATTGCAACTGTATATAAATAACTGCACTTTAGTTGTTTCCCTGTTCATGTTTCTATTGCAGCTGTGACTGCGCATTGCTGGGCAGCTAAGGCAAGCACCTGCCCATCTCACATCACAAATATGCTCCCCTTTACTCCTTTCCCTCCCTCTTCCTTTTTCTCCCATGAGCATTTCCTCTCTACTAGCCTACATTGTCCTACTCTTTTTGAGCTCTGTCGTCCCCTGCTCTTGCCTCATCTCTTTAGCCCCCTGCTTTTTTCTTTCTCCATTTCTGCCAAAGATTCTTTTTATAAAGATCCCATTCTCGTTCTCATATTGCTGCTATTCACATACTAGCCTGCAGGGGTGTTGCTAGATCTAGAAAAGATCTGGGGCTACACTAATGTTGGGACTGTCAGGAGTCAGGGCTAGCTAGCTTTTTGGTTGTAACCCCTGAGCTTCTATCTGGGGCTTCAGCCAAAATACCAAGGGCCATAGCCCCTTAACCCACCCTTAGCAATGCCACTGCTCATCTGCCTTCCTTCACTCAATATTTCCCCTCACTATCCTGCCCTTAGACCCTCTCCATTTCCATTCAGTGTCCTGCAGCAGGGCCCTGTGTCGGGCATATGGAGGTGGTTGGTTGGCATTAAGGGGTCTCCCAAGTGGCACAAACAACACCCACACAAAATAGTAACCCCTGGTATGTTTTGAGATTAAAAGGTGAACACCTTTAAGTCTCTGATTTCAAGTGTGTGGCGTAAGGACACTGGAGTCATGCACAAAATGCATCTGCATGCTGAAGGAATTATCCTGCGATATCACCTCCTGTAATGTCCCTTCACATTGCACATGTTATTATCCATTGCCTTGAACCCTATCATTTCCAACACTAGGTTCAGGCTTGATTGTTCAATGTTACTACCATTGGCAGCCAAACCTGGCAAAGAGGCCCAGCTGTCTCTAACTAGAGTCAGACCTCCAATCACAGAAAACAGTATAAAAAACACAAATTAAAAAAATTTAGCATTTGCCCCTAAAGTTTGTCATTATGCAAATCTGACCACTCTAGGCTCTGCCTCCATGACCCGCCCATCTGGGGCCCGCTGTCATCATCCAAAGAACAAGCCCACATTGGTATAAAGAGAATATGCTATTTCTGCTCAAGATGTCACATGATCTATTTAAATCTTTAGAAAGAAGGTGGAAGAAAGTTGTACTTTTAGGAGAAGGAGCCTGATATGATATGATAGGTTATTTATAACACGCCTAATACAGAGAGGTTTTTAAGCGCGAACCCGGGGATTGAACCTGTGTTGCTCCATATCGTCTTGCTTCCAAGGCGAGCACGTTGCCGCTGAGCTATCCTCCCGAGTTCAATGGAGATGTGGTAAAGACTCTGATGGGGTTGAACATCCTTCTAAGGAGAAATGAGAAGCCCCCATTTTACACACATTCACTGAGCAAAGACTGCTGTAAGACCGCTGTGTGGAGACCCTCACCTTTACAACTTAAAGCCACTTGTTACCTCTCAAAGGACACCTTTACCCCATCACCCACCTTTCCACCAGCCCTGTATTCCCAACTAGCCACCGTGGGGTCCAAAACAATGACACGCTGTAAACTGCAGCAATAAACAAATTATCATCTAAAAAGAGAGGTTTGGGACTATTTGACCTAAAACATTTCACCTAATCACATTTGATCAAATTTGTTTGACTTTTTTTGGTCTAAAATGTGGGAGGATACGCCCTGCAAACCCCCCACCTCCCTCAACCTAATCTATACACTTACCCACCCCCATATATATATATATATATATCACTAAATTTGGCCGAAGAAAAAGGTCAAAAAAATGGGATCAAATGTTTAGGTCAAATGCTTTTAGGTCAATTATACTAATACCAAAAACTGTTTCCTACCCTCTTCACAATCTCACCATGTATGGATTGTGACTCTCACAAACAGACGTTTCACCTCACCACGTACCCCTGACACCCACCTAACCACATCCCCTGACCAACATGGAGAAATGTCATTTGTGAGTGCATTTGCATTGTGTGATAAGGATCGAACACATTTACTAGTCACTTAATTATTATGTGTTACTTATATGACGCTTTGGTGAAACGTTGCACAAAGAACATTCATATACAATTACTATCAACCACCAAAGTTAGCACTCATTTATAGACCTCAGACAAATGAAACTCTAAGCTGACATTGTGTGGATTCGAGCCTGCTACCTGCACATCACACACAGATCTCATCAGGGAGTAGTCAACCGGCTGAGCTATCTTACCAGCTGTTTTCTGCTGTCTACCAGATGCCTACTTAGACGTCTGTTCCATACGGGAGAAATCAAGCAACTACAGCAGTAGAAAAGCCATTATGTTACTTTACCAAGGTTCTTCATGCCACTTGTTATGTTGCTTTTAATTAAGGTTCATGGACGGGTCCTTAAGAAATAGTCAATTGTTCATAGACAATAATTCTAGTGGCCTCTCATAGCATGGCTGAAGTTCCTGCTTGCTGGAACAGTGCATAAAGTATGTCATGTATGTCATGTATGTTAACATTACATGTGCCGCTGCAATGTTTCCTGAATATTATTGCATTTATATTGTTTTGATATCTTTGAGTTATTGAATTATTATTTTACAACTATTACATTCATTTTATGCCTATCTATTTGCTCCTATTATCTGTGTTTGTACAATGTTCATTTCATAACAACAAATATTCATCGTAGTGCTATTACTAAAATTGCATTTTCTTTGCAAATTAATCTATCATTGTAATCACGCATTTGTATGTCCTAGTGATTACGTTATTTAATTGTAATATTATTATAATTGTAATCTTGTCGCTGGCTAGTTTTGTTTTATATTTCTAAATATTTTGCATTTATAGGATGTTTGGATAACATTATTTGCACATGTTTTGAAATTTAAATATTGTTCAAATATAATACTGTTATTACAGTGTCACACATCTGTGTAACACATTCTTGAAATGAAGGTGCATTTCAAAGTAGCACACATTTCAAAATACCCTCTGTGTAGGAATGCCATCTGGCAAGCATGTTGAAGCCCTAGTTTTTTATTAAAAGTGTATTAACAAAATGATGTGAGTAAGTCTTTCTCTGAATTGGTGGTCTGCTAACCAGGCTCCCCTTTCAGAAAACTCCATGCCAAACATATAGGGCCTCATTACGAGTTTGGAGGCAGCCATGCCCTTAATAAGGGCATGGCTGCCTCCAAACTCAGGTCCGAGTCCGGGTTCCTTGAATGAGGAATTACTGTGCCATTCCCACCTTGGAGGACCCGGTAATTCCTCATTCAATGTACCCATCCCCATTCCCATTCGTGCCCCCATAGGGCTCAATGGGAATGGGGAGGGAGCTAATAACGGGCCCGTTAATAACGGGCACGTTGTTAGCTCCCTGGTCCCCTCGCAGGACACGCAAAGGACCTCTGGTCTGACCAGACATCCAAAGCGGGTCCCGCAAGGGAAACTCGTAATAGGGCGGAATGGGTTTAACGGCACCGGCACCTTTACCGGCGCCGTTAAACCCATTCCGCCATGGTCGTAATGAGGCCCATAGTGTAGATGTGTGCCAAGCTGAATCAGAATCCTTATCTGCAGTACATGCTCTCCAGAGGCACAGAGCAGGTTCAGGTCACAGGCTCCCTCTTGAGAGCAGCAGTGACTGCCAATACCTGCAGTACAGAGCCTGCATTTAAAATATGCACCTCTGTTCCTAAACTGTATAACTATGGAAGTTACTATACTGATTGCACTTGCAAACTTAATAATAATAATACATGTGAGCAATACCTTAGTTTACCATATGGTGGCTAGCATCTTTCAATCTTATTACAGCCACATCAATGTGATAACTTACATTAACACTATGAGTCCAGTTCAGATGTGAAAGGGTTATGTGTTTTCTGTTAAACATCCTGACAGTGCCAACTGACAGGGCAGGAAGTTGAATGGCTATGCCACTAGCTTTATTCGTTGTGAGGTTGGATATTACCTCTTTCCAGAAACACAGCCTCCCAGAAGGAACTATCCTGGTAAACAGAAAACACCCATCCCTCCCTAAAGGACTAACCTCACCACATGGTGCTGCATACGAAAAGGGCCTTTGTATTTATTGACAAGAGAAAGGGGTGAGTTAGTGTCAACAGAGAGCTTGCATAGCTGGAGGAGGATCCCAACACCTTGTTTCTTTCTGCATCTCTCTCTCCTTTGTGTCTCCTCCACTTCCGTTAGCAGAATGCTCTTTTGACATGATAGTAGGTGGCTAAGACACTTGTCTCCAGAGAAAGGGATAAATCCCCTAAAAGTAGGCTTGCTCTAGTCCAATCAGATGTGAACTGTTGCATTTCTCCCACCCCTTCAGGGATTCACTCTTGAACAAATATCTGAGGAAGCTTTCATTTAGGAGAGCAGCTCAAGGAAGACGTAAACTCTGCTCCCTACACATTCCCAGGGCACATTGGGGTGACTCTTGCTGTGGAACAGGACCTTCCACACTGCACAAACCCCCTTTAGGCTGGGAGAGAAGACCCTGAACTGAATGATCCTGCCATAGAGCTCCTGGGGTAGGTCTCACTGCACCTGGGGGAGTAAAGCAGCCAAAGCTCCCTGTTCTGCAGCATCAAACTGGTCCTACTGCATTCAAACTGTATTCAATGCACTCGAACCAGAGGGATGCACTGGTGCTGCTTTTGCTATCGCATTGAAATTGAAGTTGCGCCTATTGTAATAGATTGCTGCTGCATCGTTTAAGGCAGAGCCTGTCACCTGCTTGACTTGAACAACCTTCTCACTGCTGTGTACCAAACTCAAACCACTGCCTCTTTGAACTCTGCATCCGAGCACCAAGTTCACTACATCAAACAGGCAGAACTTGACTCATATTGCTGCACCAGTGCATCCCTCGCCAACCCAAACAAGAAGTTACCAACATCATGAACGGCCTTGACTCACAATTTGACCCTGATTAGCCATCCAAAGTACAAAACCCAAATGCCACAATCAAACCGCATAAAAGTCCCGATTTGAAACAACTGCACACCAGATCGCTGCTAGACCCAACATAACTTGGCACATCTAAATCTTTTCAACCTGCAGCACAAGTTTGAACCTGGTTCAATGCTGTTTCACCACCTAAGCATCCTGGGAGGATAGCTCAGTGGCAACGTGTTCGGCTTGGAAACAAAACGACACGAAGCAACACAGGTTCGATCCCTGGGTCCACACTTAGAAACCGCTGGGTATTTAAGCACGTTATAAATACGCAACTAAAACAGCAAAAAACAACCGTTACGCAAACAATGTAACAGTGCCTTGATGCCCGCAGGCTGTGTGAGTGCTTTAAAAATGCAGATAAATAAATAAAGTACCGCAGAGAGGTACTTTTGGCCCATAACCTCCCCCTCTGTTCCATCATTGGGCCATAGAGATTGGTTAGGTGCATTTTGCACTGTTCCACAGAAAGAAATGGTGGTTGCTTATTGACTTTTCAGCCTTTTTTCATTAACTAGAGTGTTGTATCTTTCTGTATTTGCATTTTCTGTGTTCTCTCTTACAAGGGTGGGTTTGTATAGTGTTTTTATTCGTTATATGTTCTTTGGGATGGATAATTAAGGTAAATGAACCTTTATACGGTAATGGTAATGTTTATTTTTAAAGCACCTACAACCAGACAGTGTTTCAAAGCACTCTATAGACATTTGATTGCCATTTTCCATATTTTGAATAGGTGTGCTTTGCTCTTTGCATCACTACTGGAGCACATTTGCGCCCCTTCTGAGTGTATAGCCTCCCCTTGGCACATGCTACCACACAAGGTGAAGACGGTGTATCTCTTGGCTGTGCCCGTTTCCCTTTATGATTGGGATCAGTGTTGGTTTGTAAAAGTGTAGGGGCTGGGCAGGTGGTTTAGCCACACCTCCTGTTTGATATGATATATGATATGATATGATATGGTATTTGTAACGCGCCTATAAACTCCTATAGAGCATACGTCATTTTGCCACACTCCAGGTGTATTCTTATGTTTATTTATGTATTGATATCGTGTTTAGTTTGCATGTGGATGCCTTTAGCCTGCATTTTTCTAAAACAGCACTGACATTTTTGAAGGTTCAACGATGTACCTCAAATCCGGCAAAAACAGAGGTTTAACAAATAGGTGATTATTTGGTGAATGTGAATTGTGCATACCCTTCATTATAAAGTTTTCAGGGGAAGAAATTGCATTCATACCTCTGAAAATAAATGAATATCTGAGCTGACAGCAATATTCAGTTTCAGCTCAAAAGCTAACTGTGATGTTAAACCCAATGCACGTGTCCCCAGACATGGTCTGTGATATACACATTTCAGGCCTGTGTACAAATAGTTTAAATCTTTGTGAACCAGACCCTCCCAGTGCAGAGAAAACATCTATAATCATGTTAACTGCATGATAACATGCTGCACCATATGTCGGTGCTGCTTATGGTTTCATCCCAAGATTTGCGCCTCACAACCAGTATTGCCTTTAAGAAGAGTAGACTTAGAAGAGCAAACACATTTTAAGAGAAGCTACATACATATATATTTCCCACCATTCATTGTGAACCCTTGTATGCATTGGGATTTGCAGGATGTACCTGTTTAATCCCCCTGCTTTGATTTTTCCATGCAGTCACCAAGTCATATTTACTTTTCCATACCTTTGCTTCTCCTGTATTTCACTTCCCCTAGCATTCACTTTGCCATTACAGGGGAAGACAGCCCACTCCTGCCTTCTTTTTGACCCTATATTCTACCTCCTGCTACTCCTTGACCCTTACTCTCACTGTTAGCTAACCTTAACAACATGAATGACCACCCTCACAATGTAAAGATGCAGATGAGGTTAAGGCATGAAGAAGTACATATATCCCAAAGTAAATGTCTGCAAAATAAAGGTAGACTCAGTAAGTGTGGGGGACGTTTTCTAGGAAAAGTACATTTGGTGCATATGACTGAGTAAAGGACCACCTGATGGCTAAAGCAATTTTTAAGTCGATTTGATAGAAAGGAGGATGGTTTGGAAACAGAACGTCTGGTTAACATGGCAACTGGCAATACTTGTAGCACGAAAAGGCCAACTTAATAATCGTTATGTCATGTTTGTTCCTGCTATCTAGACCACTGAGTGCCTTTGTTTCTAAATTTGAGCCAATGAGTTGTGCCATCAAAAGCTGTGTGACAGGATTTGAGGCGTGTGTTGGAGAAATGATGCAATGTTTGGATCCTTCTATGTTCATAGAGCAGTGTCTGCAGAGAAAATCCCACAAACCATTGATGTGGATTCCTAGTCACTTCATTGAAGTAAAAACATTGTTTACCAACGCATCAGTTGGCTATCTTTTACACGTAAAAGTGCCTTTCCATCGAAACCAGTCCATTGAAAAGATAAATGGACTGGTTTCAATGGAAATGTATTGTTTGTTACATGTAAAAGATAGCAATTCAATGCATTTTTTTGTAATGTTAAAACGTTACCTGGAGCTGTCCAGTGCTGACATTTCGGCTCTGGCTAGCTCATTGTAACGTTTTAATGTTTTTTTGTACATTGGGGGGATTCCCCTCCCCCAGACCCCTAACTCCAACGCCCACCCCAACCCTAAACTTAACCCTAATCCTAACTCTAACCCCTAAACCTAATCTAACCCTTAATCTAACCCTTAATATAACCCTAGCCCCAACTCTAACCCTAACCCAAACCCAAACCCTAACCCAAACCCTAACCCTAACCCCTAACCCTAGCCCCAATCCTAACCCCTAACCCTAACCCTAGTTTCGAATATACCATTGAATTATAGTCAATGGAAAGGCATTTCGATGGAAATGCTTTTCAATGCTTATAATTTGATGGTATAGCATTCGATGGAATGGTTTTCGATGGATTGACTAGATACCATTCATGTGCCTTTCTGGCTGCAGCAATTTCTTGCATTCTCCCTCAGTGTCCATCTGCTGTGCTTTGCCACTTTCTTCCTGGAATTGTGCACAAGCGTCTCATCCCACCCACATTCCAGGTTCAAGAACTGTTGCTGAGATTGGTGGCCATGGCCCTTATGTGTCCTCATGGGTCGTGGCCTCCCACACCCAATCGCCTCCAGCCACTGCCTGTCCCCAGCACTTGCCTTGGCACCCTCTGACCATGCCACCACAGGCCTGAACTTACTATCTATTGGCAGCTGTCCATCTCACATAAGCACTTACAGCTGCTCACTCCCTAGCACTTCCATCTGGTTACACCTAGCACTTACCCCCCTTTCCCTCTCTTCCCTCCATCTGCATTTCTGAACACTCACAAGGCCTAGAAGGTCCACCTCTGTCTTTCATTGCATATCTGATCTCACTCCCTTGTTCACTCCCTGCTGCCCTGTGGGCACTTTGTAACACAATTTAATTGATGTATAAGTGCCTTACAAATGCACAATACATAAATAAATAAAGAAGGAAGAATTAGGTGCCAACACTCACCTGGGGGCAAGCTAGCAGTACTGTGTAACTGTGCTTTGCAGGCAGCCAGGCAATAAGAAGCAGTGTCTAGACTGGGCTAACAGCAATACTTTCACAGTTAAACTATTATTTCAGGCAGCTCTTCCTGATCATTCCCATTGGCCATTGGCACTGCAAACAGGTTCTGAGGGCACAGGGGACCATCAGGGAACCTTTCCCTCCCAGCTTTGAATGTGGTAGCGCTTCACCTCAGGCTTACATACATATGCCACACTCAGGGGTGCTGGTGGGTCATCCTGTCCTAGGCTGCCTCATCCTTTCTGGTCCACCCACTTCCCAAACCACTGCACTCTCCTTCCCAGTTCCCATGATCCCTCAGCAGCACCAGCACAGTTGCAGGAACCCTTGTACTCTCTCTGTTCACCCCAGGCTCTGTTTTCCAGGAAGTCCATGGTCTCCCTCCCTGATATGATACATACAAGGAAACTTCATGGCAGACAGAGGAGGGTTAATGACGTCATCAGCTAGTCCAGTGCCTGCCCTCATCCTGCATGCTGGTCTGCTTGTGCATTTTTTTACCTTTGTGTGTGGCCATCTTAAGAACGCACCCATATCCATGGACTCGAAGAATGGGTTTGGGGTAGCATTTTCACTTAATTGTCACACAACAGTGCTCCAGGGCACTTTTGCCCACCACTGGTAGTTCGCCCTGCCCTCTGTCATTGCAGTCTCGAAGGTCTGGCAGTGCTTGAGGCAGCATGTATTAAAAGGTTTACCCCGGGGACCTGCTGAAAATCCCAGTCCTGGAAGTAGGTGGAGCTGCCTGACATCTGTTTCTTCACGCCGGCCCAGGATGCAACGTGATGGCAGGGTTGAATCCATTGGTGAAGACCTTAATGAAGGCTGTGCTTATTCTATAATGATCTGCCCATTTTACCTCCCTTCACTAGCCCCATGAACGCCATGTTCATGAGCTATTGTTTTCTTTTCCCTGTATGCTTCCCTATCTTTCTGATCCCTGTGCACATCACCCCGCCCTTGCGTCTCACAGTCCTTACTTATCCATGTGTCCATGCACACTTCACTCACTCCTTCTTCCTTTCTCAGCCTAGAATCTTCAATCCCGCGGCCTTCTTCATCCTCAGACTTTTCCCTCAGCACCTGCAAACCATGGTATCTACCCAATCCTGTTGCCCGTGTTGTCCTCTCCACACTCTCCTGTTAAAGCCCAGCACTCTTCCCTCAAATGCAGTCCCATGCACGGGCCTCTGTCTTGCCTTTGCCTGGTGTATCTTACTCGTTCATTCTTTTGAGCACAATGTACACACTTTAGTGATTTAGGAAGTTTGTTACAAAAGTTCTCCCATCTATGTTGACTACATCAGTTATTGGAATAATTTCTTTTCAGTTGGACGGACGAAGGGAGGATTCTTTTCCAGACGAGGGGCGGTGCTCAAGTCGAGGGTACACGCAGGTGGAAGGAGTCCACCCACTTTTTTCACCCCAGCTAAAATGAGAAACATTGAATGTCCTCTTTGAATTTATGAATTAAAGCCGACCTCAGGGATCGCACCACCACAGTCATCAGGTTTGCAGGCCGGACACTTCACCACTGCACTTTATAACTTGATGAAAACTAACAAACAACTAAAGGTGGAATGTCGCATTTCAGTACTGCAATTTCCAGGGAAAACCTTTGTGTTGGTTCTTGGAGTTAGAAACATGTACATCTTTTAACGTTTTCAAAAACACAATTAGAAGAACATATCTTGGTTTTATGTGTGTGTAGATTGTATGAAAGGCAAATGCCATTCGTCCTGTGCAATTTTGGTGGTTATACAATGTCAATTTAATGAAATGTGCATATTTGAACTTGATATGATAATTTATAGCAACGTCACATTTCATTGTGTTTGTTAATGAGTCCCCTCACTTTAATTTTTAGGACTTGACCCATGAAGAGCTGTATCTTTGCATAAGCGAATAGCCTTGCAGGGATGTGGCGGAAACACCGAAGTGCATTTCTGGCTCTTGATTACCACCATATGGCAGAGCAAATTATTTTTGATTGGGTTTAGGTTGAGGTTGGCTGCTTACTTCCTTGAATAGAAAATATGGAAGCAGGTTATTAAGAGAAGTCTAGACATGTTACAGGGCCATCACGTGGGGGTTGCAGGAGGGGAAAACTGCCCCGGGCCTTGCGCTTGCCAGGGGCCTCACGCCGCTCTATCCTGAGTAGAAAGAAGGCAGCACAGTCCACCCGTGTCCTTTATTCACACGGGGGACTTTGCTGCCTGCTCTCTGCCCCAGCAATAATGTTGATGTTTCTTGTGAAGCTGTTTGGCTCTGCAAAAAACAGCAAAATAATGGGAGACAGCAGGGCTCGGAAGTGAGCTCTGCTGCCTCCCGTTGTTCAGCTGACAATGTAGACATGCTGAATGACAAGGGAGGAGTCCTCTCCTGTCAGGCAGCGTGTCTACGTGTCGAAGTGAAGGGAGGGCCATCCGCTTCTGAAGGATGCATGAAAGTAAGTTTATATTTTTATTTTAAATTAAATGTGTATATGTGTGTGTAATGAGTATGGATATGCGTATGAATGCATGTGTGCATGCAGAGGCGTTGCTAGGGGGAGTTAGAGGGCTATAGCTCTTGGTCTTTTGGTTGTAGCCCCAGATCGAAACTCAGGTGCTACAACCAAAATGCTAGCTAGCCCCGAGTCTGCCAGTCCAGACATTAGCTTAGTGCCTGATCTTTTCTAGACCTAGCAACACCCCTGCGTGCATGTTGGTGTCAAATCTGTGTTTGGTTTTTATGTATGCATGCATTTAAGGAATTGTGTGTCTGGTGGATGAATGCATCTGTGAAAGTGTGGTATATAAGTACAGCTACAAATCACCTTACGCGGGCCGGCATTTTACGCGAGCTGACTTTTTTGGAACTCTGACTCGAGCGGAGAAGTTTCCAGAGCATGACAAGTGTTCCATGCTCTCTTGGGAAGCACACAATCAAACCTTCCCAACCACACGGATACTCATGGGGACCCCTTTAATTAGGTGGGATCCCCTGGCATTATCCAACCAGCTACCCACATGTTGACACATCAACCTCTAAGTGTCTTCCCAGCCCTGATGAATGTGGTCTCAATGCCACTGAAACCGGTAGGCTTTTTGTGGCTCCAATATCAGGAATAGCCCCAGACAAGTAGATAATCGACCTGAAACTCGCCGGACATCCTGATTTATGACTCCCCTAAAAAAGATGGGAATCACTAAATCTTCTAAACTGGATTCTGATAAATAATGAAAAAGACCAGAACAGAAGAAAAAATATGGGAGAACTGAACTCTTAAGAAAAATTGGAAACAACTGGATACTACTTCTTAAGACGAATAAACACAAGTATCCAATAGAAATACGTCTATATGTACTCTCTTTTAATACCCTGTGGATAGAGAAACCTAATAAAAACATTTTTCATCTATGAAGCAGTTTTTAAAGAAATCCTAAGTACCTCAAAAGAGGGCGAACCAAAACTAAGAATTAAATATCTTATTAAAATATCCCCCATAGAATTGATCAACCTAAGTCCTCAAATGTGTGAATATATAAGTATGTGTGCCAGCCCCCACCCCTAAATTTAGTAGCCCTGCGGCCCACCTAATGAAGGGGTGGGTCATGGCATCAGAGGTGCACCTAGGATAAACTTCCGGGGGCGGATTGGGACTAACACTTCAAATGTTGGCAGGGACGCCAACTTCAGAGGCTGTGGGGGAGGGGCAAACTTACTTGTGTGAGGGCCTCTAACATCTTTCCACATTCCAATGGGACTATTCTGGTGAAGCTTCAATGTTACAAGCAGCTATCTCCTTCATTTCTGAAACCTCACACTTAAGGACTGCCAGTGAAAATGAGATGTCTCATATCACCATTTCCCTTCTAATCACTCCGCTGGCATACAAGTGCTAACCCCAAATCACAATTTCAATTACCTTAATATGTATGCATATGAATGCAGGTGCTAACAGTGAAATGTTTTATGTTAGTAATTGCAGGGCCTTTCTTAACAGCAGCCCAGGCACTGTTTAACGGTTTCTCCTGTTGCATCTGGCATTGGCTCCGTTGGTCAGCCCCGCAGGGGATGGATAACAGTTTTGAAAGTGGATAGTGAGTGGGGTCAATGTGGGGCCAATAACCCATTGCACTGTTGGTCTCCCCACTGAGGGATGGTCTCTGGATCTTTCAGCTTTTACAGTTGAAATGGGATCCCAAGCAACTGCCCTCATGTTGGCAGTCTTATGACACAGCAACCATCGGATAATCTGCAGCGTTTAACCACCTCGCTGCATTATTTTAACTTAATTATTGATTTAAGCACTCCACAGGTGCCTTCGCCTATTTATTCCAATCTATAATGGAAGGGGTGCCCCACAAACAACAAAAAGTAATTGACCCCCACCAGCCCTGACACATCTTCAGCCAGCCCTGCTCCCACTTCCCTCCCAATTCCCTGAGCCCAGCTAGGAAGCTGAACATCTATTTCACCTTCTCTTTGGCCACTAGCCGTACCTTTCAACCCAATTCAGAGGTTGCTTACTTTAATAATGCTATGCCAGTCTCTGGAGAGGTGGGCCATCTCAAAGCTGAGAACAGAAGTTAAGACATTGGCTTTATCAAAGTGAGTCTGTTGATATTACACGGCTAGGCTTTTGTGCTCTGCATGTTTTATGCTGCTGCCGCTCCTTAATAAGCGCTACGGGCTGGTGACACATTGAAAGAGGCCGTCTGCCTCAAAGCAGCCAGGTCGAGTCAACAAAGACCAACATTTCAGGAGGGGTCTAGAGTCCGAGCTGCTCAAATGTGTTGCTCCACTGCATGGCATTCCTTTTGTTTGGGTTATTAGGTCTGCCACCAATAAGCCAAAACTATTGCATTAGCGAACAGACAGTTTTGGAAATAGACTTTGTTTAATGGGTCACCCCTCCTACCGCAGTGAAAGGGGCCGGGCCCAGCGACGGGAGGATTAGGAGGGTGTAGGGCTGGTATTTTGGTCACCCCATTGAACATAATGCCAGTAAGACTTCTCATTGGGACCCCTGATCCCCCTTTCCCCCCTCACTTTGGCCGCCCTCCTTGGGCCCTCTTCCTTTGCCTTTCTGTGAGGCAAAAAAGCTTGTTGTCATCTTCGACTCCACTCCCACTTCCCCTCCCTCTCCCTTGCACTTCTCCCTCTCTCTCCCCCCTGCACTTAAGTGCTGTTGCATTTGCACGATCTGGGTATCACAAGGCCTAGTAAGATCATTTGTATTGTCCTCCCTCTGTCTTCCCTCCCTTATCTTGTCATGCCTAGAAACGCTTGTGTACAGGTGTGTTATAAATAACTTATCATACTATATCATACCATTTACCTCTTCCCCTGAGAGGATTTATCGTCAGCAAAATTCAAAATCTGCATCCCTTATAAACCTAAAAAATGCACTTCAATATTTACAGTACAGTGCAACATTGACAAGGGATTTCCTTGGGCACCTGCTCAGACCCTCTAGTGGTCTTGTGGGGAAATGCCTGACTTTGGAACCTAGCGACCAAGTTTTAAATCCCTACCCAACATAGTTTAAAGCATGAACACACCACAGCATTCTAAAATAAATGTATAGTGCACATAGATTTCCCAGGATTGTGGCGCGGGATCTGTGATCCGGTGAGTAATATTTTGCCAAATTCCAGATCTGAGGATATCCGGCCCAATGACAGCATTGAGAACAGATAGGGAGAAATGGCAGATGAAGAGGGATACAACGCTTGTAGATGTTGTTTAATTATTTGCCCACCCAATGACTTCTCATGGCCATGCTAATCCCTATGGCAATTCTCACCCAGTGCCTGCCCTCCCCACCCAAAACACCTCCTTATTCAAACTCTTTGAGCTAGCTTTATTCAAGACTTGCCATCAAACTTTGCCCTCAAAGTGTTGGTGAGTGTTTTCTCAAATGAGTCTTCTGAGAGTTAATGACTTAATTGGAGTTGTAAGCACAGTACTGGTGTAATACAAATGTCTTGACCAGAGCTGACTTCAGCACATTGATTGAAAAGCTCCATTGCGCATCTTTTACTGGAGTCCTGTTGAAAACAAACACTGACAAAGCCAATGGTTTTGGCTTGTGCATAAGCATTAGGAATTTGCCAGGCACTGCCGTTAGATACACGGGTACTCAAATCATTTTGCACCTGCTAACATCAATGGTTAGTAAATACCAATACAGCAGTGCCTTTCCCATGCCTCCATGAAAGTCCAAACTGTTAGCATTGCCAATGCGTGTTTCGCTTTACTCTTGATGCACAGGACTACAGATCAAGGTTAAAGCAAACATACTATTTGGCTAAATTGGCCCAAATTGAATTTAGGCCAATCCAGCCACTAATAACACCTATCGTGCTCAGTCAGCCTGGACATACTTTCTGTGGCATGGCATTTTTACAGGCTTGGAGTCCGTACATGGTAATAATGGCATATATAAGTGCAGCCTGCATGGGCATACATGGGAAAAACAAGCATGAATATCTTTCTATACTAGTATATGTTGTGTGCAAAGGCGGCATGACATGTGTTGAAAAATGTTCCTGTGCATGGTTGGTGTCTTGCAACTATTGGATTTTTCCATGTGCTACCATACAAAACCAATTAAAAACTGTGTGGATGTCTACCCAATTGTGGTGAGAAAGGGCTGTAAAATGCATAATTGTAACCCAATGATTCAAACCTTTTTCCTGGGAGTGAGAAACCCCCTCAAGCAACCATTGTTTGGTATGGGCTCTCTCACTGTGCTCTGTCGATCCTGCATAATTGGCTTAAACATTTAAGCCTCTTCAATTCAGAATTTCACCAGCCTCCACTGTACATCATCTCATCTGTACCTCTGCCACAGTGTGTGATGTGTGTTTTAATGTGCACAAAGGGCAATGCTGGCGTCACACACCACATGCCGTCATGCCATCCTACATATATTTATGCCTATGATACAAAAGCTAGTCTGACATAAACCTTTTTTCAGTAGAGGGATCTAATTTTGCTGTAGTTGATGATTTGGAGTTGTAGAAATAAACCATATTTGAGTTCTTCCACACAAACTCAAGGGGAGATTTCTCGAGTCTCCTGTTTGCAGAAGTGCTGCCGCTGGCCTAATGCAAAAAATCATAAGAGGACCTCACCAAATGTTTTTCCACGGGCTTCACCACATCTTGTGACAGCCCTAGACATGTAACCATGACGCTGAGTGCTGCCACGGCACAGGCGGACAGGTATCACTTCATTTTGTAACAGGAGTCCAATGAGTTGTGTGTTTTTGTTAAAAGATCATTGGCGATGGAATGGAACCTTGGGTTATGTGACTTTAGACTGGTAAGGAACTGGATCTTTTGACCAATACAAGGTGGACCATTATGGCATTGTTTAGATGATATCTAGTTTATTTCCATTTTTTTAAAGCACCCCACGCCCGTGGGCATCAGAGCGCACAAGGCAACGAGGACATGAGGTTAGAGAATGGACAGGGTAATGAGGAGGGATGTTATAATAGACTGTGTCAAGCCTTCAGAATGATGAAGTAGAACATTTTTTATGGACACTGTTGCCAGGGATCAAGACATCATTAGCAGCATTACAGGTGCCTGTATTTGTGCTGTGTCTTGAGCAGAACATTAGAAGGTTGAAAGAGGAGGTGATAGTCAATGGGCCTAATTCATGGAACGTTTAGTGTGGTGCAAAGTGACTTTGCTTGACAAATATAAAAATATTACATCATGACACTGCATCCTCCAACAGAAAGTGATTGAAACGACCTGATGTTCAGTGATGGGCATTGGAGCAAATCTGTAGATGGCCAGGAGCATCTCTGATTTGCACCTGACACGTGATTCCACATTCACAAAGTCTAACAACACTAGTGTGAAGGAAGGGATGCCAGTAGAATGTCTCCAGTTGCCCTCCAGCAAATCCTTTCAAATCACATTTGTACTTGAGCGTCTCAAATGATCCTTGCATCACCTTTTTACTACTTGTTTTGGCTCTATAAATCTGACAGTGGGAAACGGCCAATAATCAGGGGCCAGATTACAGAAACATTGCACCCGTGCAAGTGCAAAGTTTGCACAGTGTTAGCACTAGGGCAAAGCTTGCCCTATTTTTAAGAACACTGGGACACGTTAAAAAAGCATTGCACCTCGACACGTGTAGTTTGGCATATTAAAAGCACCATGGCTAAAATTGCCCTATTGCTAAAATGATACATTTGTGATGCATTTTTGCATCAGAGCAAAGTTTGCCCTTGTGCTAATACCAGTCCGTGTTAGCACTAGGGCAAACTTTGCCCTGGTGCAAAAATGTAGTGAGTTTTTACCCTGCTGCTTTTAATATGTCAACCTGCACTTGTCAAGGAGCAATGGTTTTTTTAATGTGTCCCAGCGTTTTCAAAAATATAGGGCAAACTTTGCCCTAGTGCTAATATTGTGCAAACATTTGCACTTGCACCGGTGCAAAGTTTCTGTAATTTGGCCCCAGAGCGGCTCTCAGCCATCGCCCGCGTTTGATTCAGAGCAAATCTTTGTCAGTCAGGCTCACAGTTATATGCTCGATAGATATCACCATTATTCACCAAGATCGCAGGCTGGAAAGACCCCGTCCCTTTCTGATAGATTAACATGTCTGCATCCAGTAGCGTTTCACAAGGTGCCAGCTTCTGGCACAGTCACTTTGCAGCATTCACGAAATGTCTGACATGTCGTTGCCTATGAATTTCAATACCAATCTCTGTAACTAAAATCCAAAAATACAGGGATGTTCATGTTGCCCTCCAGGCACTGAGATCATGCAATAGTCTTACAATAACATAACACAATACTTCCCCGACAGGCTCCCACTGCGGCCATTGGGCGGCTTTACCTGTAATATTGGAGTGAGCCGACAGCGCTTCGCAGTATCTTTCCAGCAGAGCAGACAGAGGCAGGTTGGAAGAGGATTCACAGCACAGAACCAGCTGGGTAAATAAAGCGACATTAAAGTTACAATATGTACAACTCATTTTTAGAATAAGCAGCACGATTTTGCATTGCAGATTTTAACAATCAAGCCCAACATGTCCCATTACTCATTAGCTGCATATTGTTGCAAAATAGTAAACTCAGCCTTGACAATGAACGGGTGCTAAATGGCACTTAGAAGTGGCAAAGCCCATGGATAGCAAATAAAAGATCACAGGTAGTGTGCACCTTTCACAGTGCATATCCATTGTTACACCTTCAATCCGTTCTAAAATATTCAGTATGCCTTTGTTATTATGCCCCCTTTGTCTGTATCCCAACATTAACCTAATGGGGCACATGCATATGTTTTACCCATCTTTGGCTTTTTCAAGACACAAAAGATCTGTATGCTTTTACACTTTCGTCAAGTTTCATACAATTTACGATTCCAATTTGCAACTTACATTGTATTCTCAAACAAAACGTTTTCTCCACACGTATTATATCAAGGTTCACTTCGCCTTGATCCAAGTTTATCCAAGTATCTCGGATACAGTACAGTATACAGTTGCAAATTGGAATTGTAAATTAAATGAAACTTGATGAAATTGCAGAATTGTAAATTGAGTAAACTTGACGAAAGTGTAAAAGCATAAGGATCTTTTGTTCATTCAGAAAGCCCTGGGTGGGTGACACATATGCACATGCCACATTAGGTTAATGTTGGCATAATCACAAAGGTGGCATAATAACAAATTCATACAGAAAATGTTTTTAACGTGAAGGTTTAACATTGGATATGCACTGAGAAAAACTACTCATATCTCTTGTGAGTATTGAATAAGTAATCCAGGACTTAGACCACTTAACAACTTAAGCACTGGTCTTGTATCCAAGGATCGAATCAGTGCAATGTCTTCCAAAATAGGCCAGTATACTTCATGAAAACAAATTACCTAATCTCTGCTTTGTATGACTATTTCTTTCAGGGCAGATCATTGCAGGCCCGGTTCTGTGAAGACTCTTGTCTGTACTCTGCTTTTTCCTCACCCTGGCTCTTTACTCAATACCTGGCAACTCTCGCCCACGGCATTGCCATTTTCTGCTCAAATTTCCAGTGTTATGCTGATGACCCGCAACTCATTTTCAGGCTTCCCTCAGCCACCTCTTTGCCTTCTCTCATCTCCGACTGCCTATCTCCCATTCAGGATTGGTGTGCCGCAAACAATCTCTGCCTCAATGCCAGCAAAACTGCAATCCTCCTCATCGGCACACATTCACCCTCCTGTCTTGTCACTCTCTGGCCGGCTTCCCTTGGCCCTCCTCCTACCACCACATGTGAGCCCAAAAACATCAGGGTAATCTTTGATGTCACGCTTTCCTTCTCTGCCCCCATCTCTGATGTCTTGATAAAGTCAAACTTCCTACTGCAACTCCTCAGAGGTATTTTGCCTTTCCTCTCCTTCCCCCAGAAGCTCACTGTGTCTCGAGCCTTGGTTCTCTAAAGGTTGGACTATTGCAACAGCCTATTTCTAAATCTACCTGCTTCTACTCTCCGCCCTTGCAACATATGCAGAAGAGGACTGCAAGAATTGTCCTTGGTCTCAAGCCCTGGGATCGTATCTCTCTAGCCCTGGCATCTCTTCAATGGCTCCCAGTGGCTGCAAGGATTAAATTCAAGACCCTTTGCATTATCCACAAGGCTTTCTGGGGCCTGGGTCCAAAATACCTTCAGCTGCCCCTCCGTAAATACCTTCCCTCCCGAGCCCTTCACTCTTCCACCTCTAACTCCCTCAGAGTCAGTAGTTTTTCTAAGAAACGAGCTGGGGGTAGATCTCTGTCTTTGGCTGGGGCCTCGCCCTGGAACAACCTCCCTCCCACTCTGAAACTTGAATAGAACCATCTCCGGTTCCAGAAGCACCTCAAGACCTTCCTCTTTGCTTCTGCCTACTCTCCTTCTCTCCCCTGTTGATCTGTTCTGTCTCAGCATCCTGCACCTGGTGTCCCTCTGCCTTTAGGGCACATGTACCTGCTCACCCTGCCATCAACCTGCACTATCTCCGGTCAATCCCTTGTAATGGGGGCTGTATCTGTAACCCTACAGCCCCCCTTTCTTTTTCTGTACTTATTAAGTCACACTTGTCTGTTGCCTTATTCCTAGCACTTGCCACTTTCTGGCTGCACTGCCACCGTTTTTTGCCTTTTATTATTTATTTATTCATGTTTTATTTATTTTTATTTTTGCTCAGCACTTTCCACCCCTCCCCCTCTCCCTTGCACTTACCCCTCTCACTCTCCCAGGCACTTGTGCATTCTCAATTTCACTGGGCCTAGTAAGATTGTTGTTTTTGTTCTGCGTTGTTCCCCTCCCTTGCCTTGTATAAGATAATAAAATATCAATATCAATATCCTGTGGCTTGCCTTCAGCATGGGATTCAAGGTGTAATGGAAAGTGCCACAGGAACAGGCTCATGCAAGAGCAAATATCACGAATCACAAATGCACTCTCTCGAGGACAATTGCCAGTGGTCCATTAGGCTCCCTGTGTGCTATTTTCGTGGGTTCGCTGAAGTTATATGCACAAAGTGACTACGTGTGCATGCACATCTCATTTCATTTATTTTTCACTCACTTGTGCAATTGGCACACGAAAGTTAATGAAACATTTTTTAATCAGACATTTGTTTCTATGATCATTATGTAGGTCATAGACCCATACTCTGCACATATACAGAAAGAAGTATATATATATAGTTATTGTCTTATATCGCGCTTATACTGGACTTGTTCACAAGCCCGGGATTCAAACCTGTTTTGCTATGCGTTGTCTTGCTTCCAAGACACATGAGTTGCCCCTGAGCTGTCCTCGATGTCTAAGTAGCATAGAGATATTCCCCTTGATCATTTGACATCTCCATGAAACACTTTATCAGAACTTCATAATAAATACCCAAGACATAGCAAATTCCTAAACACAACTTCACATATTTTGCATCAACAAAACGAGCAAAGTGTTCTAGTACTTTATTTGTAGGTCTCTTTATTTGGTTTTGCCAGAACGTAAATGAAGAGACATGTGACAGCAACAGAGTAATTATAGCAATCATGTATCAGACTATAGGATACAAGTCAATCGGGTCACAACTGATTAACTGATGTAAATATGTGAATCAACATGTCTAAACATGTTCATAAAATGATATATCCTGTTGCATCAAAAGATCATGACTCAACATTCCAAATGATTATTTGTAAAAGCAAGGACAGCTATTCCAACAGCAAAACACACCGCAGGCATTGCTTATTTTGGCAATGTCATTGTACGGCATCCAGTGGATCACAAGCTGCCACTCTGATGTCCTAGATCACCTTGACTCTGCAATTCATGATCAACATAATGATGTAATGTAAATTAACACCACTTTATTCTCACCTTATTTAGTCAACAAGGGACATCCCACAAATCTACGAGAGAGTTCCAGACTTTATGCGAAAGACATAAATATGCAGTTGCAAACCATGGCTTGAAGGGCATAGAGGGAACGTAGGACATGCCTCATGTGCATCTGCATCTAAATATAGATCTGGGGATCAATGTTTCTTCTATTATATCACCAAGGATATGTTCTCAGAAAAGATAAGCTCTAATATGCCTTCCTTCCCTGGTGCATGTTTCAGGAAGCCACCAGTAATCCTACCTTGCCATACATGACCCTTGTGTCCAACACCAGACACAGGGCTGGGATATCAGACATGATCGTAAACATTTTCTAAATGTAAATACTGAATGCTAAGGTTGATCTACTGGCTACAATATTAATGTGAATAACTAGACTTTGTTTTTTTCTTTAAGAAATACAATTTTTATTTGACCTTTACTGGCGTCTGTTGTGTCATTAATGAAAAGTTGTCCCAAGAGAAAGAAAAGCGAATAGATCTGGGATTGACTTTGTGATTGAAACCTAATGTGCTTCAGTAACATAGTAGATGTGGTTTGTGTTATGGTGTCCCAGGCATAGAGCTCCCTTGATCTAGGAAGTTGAACCTTTAGCTCAAGAGAGCTGAAATATCTTAGTACATGAACATACATTTAGTTAACACCTTTATATGTAATTGTGGGACAGTGATGCAATAGAAGAGGGAATATAGAATGTGGAACTTAGCAGAAAGGATGCTGATCTGAGTGAACTGAGAGATGAACTGTTAGCTCTGGTGGAGCCGGTGGGTTTACCTATGGATCTTAAATAAACCAATTTATCTACAATACTGTGTGAGCCAATACTTCAGTGGTGGCGAGGATGGGATATTATTTGGCTTAGAACAGCAAACCCACTGAGTAGCTGTTCATTCACACTGGAATTACCACTACCTGCAAGCCAGGTAACATTGGTCACCAATTGGAATAAACTGAACTCCAGGAAAACCACAATTGAACAGATTGTGAATTCAAAAGACTGAAGAGTAGAAACTATCACACTACCTGTGTGAAGGATCAAGTACAGAACATAATTCATGAAGGCCAGGAGTCTGCAATCACAAGTGCCACCTTTTTAAAAAAAGGCCAAGGAAATGTACTTGGATATACAACTGTCTTCAATAGACCAACGCTTGCTCAGCAGTACAATCCGGTGAGAATTTTATCTATATTCAAAGTGGGATAATAGAACTAATTTGGAACATGAGCGGATGTATGATTCTAATTTAACACTTGCATATATAATATAATAATATTTGAGCAATGTGTTTCTAGTTGTTTTGAAAGGTGATTGGGCTTCCAAAGAGCACGGAGCAAATCATAAAGAATACGAGTGCCATATTAAGGAACATCTAACTTTGAGCAACGTGTAGCTAGTTATTTTTAAAGGTGATTGGCTTACAAATTGTACAGAGCAATTAATAAGGAAATTAAGACATTATTGCTGAACAAAGGAACATTCAACCTTAAGCAACGTGTTGCTAGTTGTTTTTAAAGGCGATTGGGCTTCCAAATTGTACAGAGCAGTTAATAAAGAAACAAAAACACTATTGCAACAATTGTTACACTTCCATCGCCATCATATTATCAATGATATCATTACAGTCAGCCACATAACAAAATTACAAGAAAGAGCAAAAGCAAATATATTGGAACATCACATCTGTTCCACTAATAGAGGCAACATTCAATTGCAAGAATATAAAGGATCAAGAAGGACCACGCATCTCACATAATATAAACAAATATACTATATACAGATTTTTCTCAAACCTCATTTAAACAATTGTTCTCAGCAACTTCTGCCAGTCATGCAAGGCATACCGCCTCCTAATTACTTTTTAGACACCAAAGGTGAACCTCCTGTGCCATGGAAACGGTGGAAGAAGCGTTTTGATCATTATGTGTTAGCAGCCCATGGTCTCAATTTCTCCAGTGAGAGGAAGAGATGTCTACTTATTCATTGTTTGGGAAAGTATGGCCAGGAACAGTTTGAGAACCTGCCTGCACTATCTGATCGTGAGTCTGTGGGGTTGACGGACTATGACAAGTGTATAAAAATGCTTGATCTACATTATGAAAAGTCCATTCGTGTCATTCTTGAAAGATACCATTTCAGGAAGCTAAAACAAGAAAATGGAGAAACAGTAGAATATTCATCACTGCACTACGCGGTTTAGCCACTACATGCGATTTTAGATCAAATTTGGAAGAGCACTTCAGTTTATGTTGGAATGTAAGGACAGTAAAGTAAGAGATGCCTTATGGGCCAAAGGCAGTCCTTCATTGGATGAAGTTGTCAGGATTGCAAAGGATTGCAAAGGAAGTGGAACATACAAACAGATGTGTAAAGGAACTAGAAAACAGAGAAGAAACTGATAACAAACTAAATATGACTAATGTTCCAGAAGTACTGTATACACAAGAAGTCAACAGTAAAACTACTAGAAAGAAACAAACGAACAAGAAAGATCAAGTATATGAAAGAAAAAAGGAAAGAAGAGATGAAAAAAGGGATGTGATCGATCATAAAAGAAAATATTCTAGATGTGGTAGCATATATCATATTGCTAGCAGTGATAAGTGTCCAGCGTTAAAAGAAATGTGCAAAAGGTGTAATAGGAAAGGACACTTTACGAATTGTTGCAAAAGCAAGGCAGAAAACATTGAATGTGTTGATGAATTATGTGATGATTTTGAAGAATGTACTTTTATGATTGAGAATTCAGACATCAATATAGTAGAAGATTGTGATGCGGATTTAGAAAAACCTATGGCTGACATACAGATTTGCAACTCAGTTGTTAAAATAGTCATTGACTCTGGTGCCAAGTATACATTGTTAACAAGAATAATATTTGATGAACATTTCAAAGATAGTATTGCATTAACAGATATTAATGTGAAGCTGGTTGCTTATGGGGTAAACAAATTGAATTAGAAGGCTGTTTTTTGTCGACCATGACATTTAAAGACAGATCAGCAAAGGGAAAAGTATACATATCAAAAAGGGGTCTTCATCCTTTGTTGAGCTGGTCTCATCAGAAGGGATTAAAAATAAGACTGACCCCAGTGCAGGTGAAATGGTGCATGCTATAGATCAAGAGGTACACCAGTGCCAATGGATATCAGGAGTGCTGTAAAAGAGGAATTGGAAAAGATGGTAGAGCAAGGTGTTATTGAGAGAGTTCAATCTTCCAATGGGTGTCACCTCTGGTTGTAATCCTTAAACCTAATGGGAAAACTAGGCTTTGTATTGATCTTTGGTCAGTAAATAAATGCATAATTCCTGATAGACATCCTTTGCCAAATATAGCAGAAATGTTGGGTTCAATTAGGGATCCAAAGGTCATGAGCATGCTTGACCTCAAGTCTACATACCATCAAATTGTGTTGCACCCTAAGTCTAAGAATGTGACAGCTTTTATTACAGGTTTGTTTCAATGTAGGAGAATGCCCTTTGGGTTAATCTCTGCAGCTGCAGTGTTTCAACAAATAATGTCAATTTATTTTATCATATGGAAGGTGTCCTATGCTTTCAGGATGATGTTTATTGGAAAGACAAAAAGGAACATAATGATAGAATGTACAAAGTGTTAATTTTTTTTTCGAGAAGCTGGTATTATGCTCAGTAAGGAGAAATGCAAATTCAACAGATCACAGATACAGTATTTGGGACATGACATTTCTGAGACGGGCATAAAGCCCAAACAAGATTTGGTTAATACTATCGTAGGTTTTCCCAGTCCAGATACAAAAGATAAAGTCATATCATTTTTTAGGAATGGCACAATATTATGCCAAAGTTATTCCAGACTTAGCTAGAAAGAGTTTCAATATGAGGAAGTTAGCAAAAAAGAATGTAAAGTTTGTATAGGATGAAGAATGTGAGTTGGAATTCAAAAAGATCAAGAAGGATCTCAATGCTGCACCCACTTTGAAGTCTCTCAATCCCAATAAAGGTAGCATTCTCACCACTGTTGCAAGCAATCAAGGTTTAGGTGCAATATTATCACAGGTTGAAGGGAGAAGTGAACATCCCATTTGTTTTGCTTCCAGAGTACTCAAAACGGCAGAATGCAATTATTCTACAATACAAAAGGAGTTACTAGCTATAAAATGGTCCGATGAAAAATGTAGATCCTTTCTGTGGGGTACCAAATTTGTGGTGCGGACAGATCAAAAACCACTAAAATAAATGTTAACAATCAAAGGTTTAGATAAAGTGTCGGCCAGGATTAGGAAATGGGTCACAAATTTGCAGGAATACAATTGGGATGTTGAATATCTTCCAGGAGTTAAAAAAAAAAGTGTGCAGATTGTTTATCTAGGTTAACAAATTATGTAGACTCTGATGAATGTGATAATGATGATGAAGAAGTACTTAACATGACTCAAGAAGTGGTCTCTGAAGATGAGTGGGAAAAGGCAGTAGAATCAGATGAAGTTTTATGCAAATTAAAAATATGCATTTGTGAGGGAGTCAAGAGTAGTGCAGTCAGGAAAGGGTATTTACCAGAAGCGGTCAGACAAGTGTATGATGAATTTCATATGAATGACAAATTTGTAATGAGAGGTGACAAACTGTTTCCACCCACAAGAGTGAGATGTAAAATTTTGGAGATAGCACACGAAGGGCATCAGGGTATGACAAAAACAAAACAGTTGGTAAAACAAGACCATTGGTGGCCTGGCAAGGACATTGAAATAGAAAGAGCAATCAGAGAGTGCTGTGCATGTGATGATTCTGCAAAGGGATACATTACTTTGCAGGAGCCCATGACATTAATGTCTGTACCTACCATACCATGGGAGAGGGTGGGTATGGACATTGTGGGACCAGTAAGGAGCAACAGTAACTTGAAATATTGCATTGTTTTAATTGATATGCTTTCCAGGTGGGTGAAAGTGAAATGGGTAATACATATCTGCTCCAGAGATACCATTATATTTTTAAATGACATATTCAAGAGGGAAGGCTATCCCACTACCATCATTATGGATAATGGGGTACAATTGATATCACAGGAAATGGCATGACACATTTTTTTAAAAGAAAATGGGCTTGAGCACAAAGCCAGTTCCATTTAGCATCCACAAACAAATGGAATTGTGGAAAGTTCAATAAGGTCATCAAAAATAGTATTAGGTGTGCCTTGAAGGAAAAAAGCAGTTGAAGACACTATAGTTGCACACAGAATCACACCTCATACTACTACAGAGATATCCCTGTTTGAGATGCTTAGAGGTAGAAAGCCCAATACAAGGATTTGTCCACCATGGTTGGGCAGAGTGTGCAAAAAGGAGATTGAAAGGAAGATTCTGAATAAGCAATTTGCCTACAAGGAATGCTATGATGTGAGAAAAGCGGTGAAAGTTTGTGAAGTGAAGGTCAGTGATTTAGTGAGAATAAAACTGCCTTCCATGGGTAATTTGGTGAAATGGTCACCTGTGACAAAAGTTGTGGAAAGATTCCATGGACCAGTGAAAGTTTCTGATGGAATAGTCTGGAATGTAAACAAAGTGTGCAAGTGTTGAACGGAAAAAAGGAGTGTGGGTAATGTTAGTAAAAGTTGTGTGGGAAATTCTAAAGAGGAAAGTGAGGAAAGTGGCAAAACAACTTTTGGTGATGAACACAATACACACTCTAAACGGGTCAGCAGGAGACCTGTGTATTTGCAAGACTATGTGACAGTAATTTTATGTTGATTCTATGTTTTATTGTTCATTAATTGAACTGTTAAAAAAAGAAAGTTGTGTAAGAAAGGGAGGTGTATAATATCTTAGTACATGAACATGCATTTAGTTAACACCTTTATATGTAATTGAGGGACAGTGATGTAATAGAAGACGGAATATAGAATGTGGAACCCAGGAGAAAGGATGCTGATCTGAGTGAACTGAGAGAGGAACTGTTAGCTGTGGTGGAGCCGGTGGGTTTATCTATGGATCTTAAATGAACCATTGTATCTACAATAATGTGTTAGCCAATACTTCAAGAGCCTCCAGAAGGAATTAATATTTGGTGTAATAATAATAATAATAATAAAACAAATTCCAAAAGTGGTATTAACTGATTAACTGGCTTGGTTTGACTTTGGGAGTGAGCAGGGATCTTGTCCAGATAGCCCAAGTCCTGCTGCCATCTCTGGGATGTTTGTGGAATGCAAACAGTGATATTTTGCATGGCTCATCCCTCAGAAATCGGATTACATGCAATCTGTATCAAGAGAGCAGCAACTGATTAAACCCCAATTAGGCAGTAACTCACCCTTTTGCTTTTTAAGAGTCCAATCTGGCCTAATTTGCAATATATTTAGTTGGCAATGCTGTTGTGTTCAACATGCTTAAAAGTTGTATTGAAGAAGCTAGGTGGTTTGCATGTTTGTTGCTAATTTCAAAATGTATTTCCTAATTTCTAAGATGAAATTTAATGCAGATTTATTCTTTGTAAATATGTTCTTTCCTTCAAAGTCCCATAGTCTGAATGCAAACATGTAATTCATCTATTGACAGAACAACCCAAGCTCTTTTCTAATCCTCTGCTGCATCAAATGTATTGATGGGACACCTAGCTTGGTCACTGACTTCCCAAGGGATACCAGTTTTTGGCACAGGTGGCAAGATGCAGCGGTTGATCATGATCAAAATTATTCCACACAGAAGTTATGCGCCAGCGTGCAGTAGTGGCCGTAAGTGATTGACTGTTGGGCAGATGCAGGTCGAGAGTACATAAGGTGCTCTGCAAGATGAGGAGGTGGCATAGGTGCCACCGATTGCCTGATAGCCTGGTTTCTGCTACCAATACTTGATGACCATCTCCCTTACTGATACGTTGGATCTACTCCCCTGTCGAGAATGTTGACAGGATTTGTGCTTTGCGAAATTACTGCACTCTGAAAACAATCAGGTGTTGTGCTGGCAGGCGCCATTTCAGAGTTGGCTTGCTCACTACCTCTGGCTGAAAGCTCAGGTTTGGGTGGGACTCAGCATCAGTGTTCTCAGAATATACATACACTATCCCTCGCAACAAAGTGTGCTATAAACACAATCCTGGTCATCATCACCCTAACCAGATACACGACGCCCCCATTTCCATCATCAGATTCGAAGGCCGAGGGAGTAGGGGGGTATGCAATAGGAATGGCAGGAGGAGAAATATTCTGCACCTCTAACATGGGTGATTGTCTGTAGCCATGCTGCTCCAGACCTACTGCAGAGACATGAAACTTGAAACCATCCTAAGAACCTCTCCTTCTGAAGCAGATTTTGTGGGTGAGTTCTCTAATGACATCTCATAGATCCCTGTAAAATGTGTATGTGTACCCTGGTTTATTGCAACAGAGGAGGATGGTATATAATCCAACTTGTGCGAGACTCAGACTTTAGGGAAAGTGGGCTTTTCGCTAGCAGTAGTAAATTGTCAGACAAAGCGAAGCCCGTGATGACATTATAAGCATTTGCAGCCACCTCAACCAGAGTTTTAATTCTCTGAACGCCTGTAGCCATTGCCAATGTGCTACTCCAGTTTGATAACTGTTGATGTATTGTGCTGCCACCCACAATTCGTACACTCAACAACATTTCAATCGGGTCCATGCATCCTCCCATATTTGGCTGCTGGCCTTGAAGAAATCATATTTGATGTTGATTATTGATATACACAACTCAGACATTGATGACATTGAATGTGGTTTTCATTACTTAGTCGTGCTGTGCTGTGTTAGCTTTAATCTGCCCAAAACAGTTAGACCATGCAAACAATGGGCCTCATTACGACTGTGCAGTCCAGAAACACCAGTGCTGGTAAGCCTACCGGCACCAGTGTTTCTGGACTGGCACAGTACAACTCTGCGGGTGGGTGCTGCCTGTCCGCCAGGGTCAGACCTGGCAGGTGGAACAGCACCCACCCGCAGAGTTTCTCGTAAGCACCGGAACCGTTATTAATTGTGCCGGTGCTTCCATGTTCCCCATTCCCACTGGACTCAGTGGGAATGGGGAATTACAAAATTACTGGTGCCTGAATACCCAGCAACCGGACTCAAAATAGCCCTGTGGCACTGGGGAATCAGGCACCGTCAATTCATCATGGGTCTGACGGCAACCTTCCAGTTTTACCAGCACCGTTACCGGCCAGATCTGTAATGAGGCCCAATGTCTCCCCAGCAATATTTTCCATTTGCTCAAAGTGTGCTAAAATATTTGCCAAGCTTGATGTGCTGATAAGTCTATTGATTATCTTTATGCACAAAAAGGATTGCTGTCTTTCAAGCTTGTGTCTTCCCCTATGTATATGTTTCATATGATGTGGCTGGACTCTAAGGGAATTTCTATAAGAATCTACTTGAAGGATACGTCTACAAATAAAATAACATTTTTAGTTTCTGACTGTTACTGAAGAAAACCATGTGGCCTAGATATGTCAGCAAAAGAAAAAAAGAGTGAGCCAGACATGTGATGTCATCAGTGATGTCATCAATGGCATTTGTGATGTCATCTTTGATGTCGTGGGTGTTAGTCTTAGCAGTGCACGGTGGTGGCGCGAGTTATGGTTGCTTAGCTTACCATAACTGGCGAATTTCAGGGGTTTTTCGGTTTTACTTGGAACCATAACGTCCCTTTAACAAAGTTTTTTCACTGAATTTCATAGGTTTTTAGTAGTGCAACTTAACCATAACATACCTTTAACAACATTTTTTTCACTGAATTTCATAGGTTTTTAGTAGCACAACTTAACCATAACGTCCCTTTAACAATGTTTTTTCACTGAATTTCATAGGTTTTTAGTAGCACAACTTAACAATAATAACTTTGACTTTATGTACATGTAATATGGAACATACTGAACCCCTTCTACTGAATTTGATGTCCGCAAACTTTTTTGATGTCCGCGGACATGTTCGGACAACAGTACCACTACCTAAAAACTCTGGGGGGGTATGTTTAATTGTTATATCATAACATAGTAACATTTAACAAATTCACAAAGCAGCACACATACACATTATATGTAGTAATAAATAAGAAATGTAACCCATGTATGTAACACACTAACCATTCATTTAAATACAATATGTTCTAAAATGGAATATACCAAAAGAAGATAAATTGGCTTCCAACATAATTACCTCACAAACACTCCACAACTAAAAGCAAGACCAGACCTACAGAGTACTCAGAACATATCTTACCTGAAATAGTAAGTGTACTTCATTTTACTCATATATTTATAAACGTTCTGTATTAGATAAAAAAAAATATATTATCTTTTTTTTCTCACAGAAATGTCTAGTACTCTGGAATGGCTAGAGGAGCATTTCCCACATGAGGAAATGTCAGAAGATATTGAAACTAATGGTAGGCACTTTACAATATAAACCATTTAATTATTATTATGTTATATACATTTAACATATATATTTTTTTTTGTACAGAGCATACCAAAATAGAAAGTACCTCCGAAGAAACTGTTACGGATAACACTCTTGACAGCACAAAAGAAAAAAATGGATTTATTGTTGACCAATTTTAATAATTTGAAAACTTTTGTTCAGGATCATTTCTCGGCTCGTTACACGAACAGAGACGAATGCTCCAAGGTTCCGGGCCGTCTCACCCACCGTGCTAAATTACCAGTCCACACGGAGCGGGGAGTGTTTTTGAAGAGATACAGACGTGATTCCCAGCAGGCACATACCCAGATGCCCTGCGAAGCCCTGATGAATGTGGCCCACTAATTTGTTCCACAGAAACCGGTCGGCTAGAGAACGACCACACCTAGTGTACAATATGAACTACACAGGTTATGCTCGTTCGGACGTAGGACCCCCTGCCTAAATACTCAGGGGTCTTCCCTGTAATTATCTTCAGAGAGAATAAAGCTGAAGAAAAATTCTTCATTGCTGTTTCAATTTCAATTTTAACCTGCACCTGTTCATCCAGAGAAAACCTATTAAAACTAATGTTCATTTTTCATCTGGATGACAGCTAACACATGCAACAACCAATGCGGTAGAGCATGTGTCTTTTAGCACAACACATGTGCACAAGAGACTATTTGGAAAGCGCAATTAGCTAACTAGGCTTTTTGGCAAACTCCTCCTTACTCGACATAACTGTGTTCTCCTCAGTGTGAAAACGATTTTGGGCAATACACAGTTGAGATACCCATAAGTAGTCCCCTTTGACTTTGTTGAGTCAGGATCATTTTAAAACAAAAATCTCATACCATTGTCCCACATGTACTTGTCCCCCCTCTCCATATCCCAGTCAATTAACCTGAAACCCTCTCCATAAGCCAAAACGTTTTGATGAGACTTCCATCCCTTCTTCACCGGATACCAATCATGTTGAAACCCCTAATTCTCCTGTGATTGTTTCCGTTTCTGCCTCACATTCTCTGTAATAAATTGTTAATATATGTTAAATAAAGTTAAATTGTTGTATTTTGTTGTAATTAGTTTCAGTTTAAAAAAAAAAAAACAATTTAGGTGTCCGTGGACAGCACGGTTGTTCTGAACTGTTCATAAATAAAGGAAAATGGAGGTGTCCTGAAGAACACTATACCTGTCCGTACTGTTTGCTAGCAAGTTGCAACTGTTCGAGAACACATGCAGTGTCCTGAAATGTTTGTAAAGAAACGAAAATGGAAGTATCCTGAAGAACACTATACCTGTCCTTAGTGTTCGCTAGCAAGTTGAAACTGTTCTAAGAACACACGCAGTGTTCTGAAATGTTCGTAAATAAACAAAAATGGAGGTGTCCTGAAGAACACTATACCTGTCCATACTGTTCGCTAGCAAGTTGAAACTGTTCTAAGAACACACGCGGCGTTCTGAAATGTTCGTAAATAAATGAAAATGGAGGTGTCCTAAGGACGCTATGTCTGTCCGTATTGTTCGCAAGGAGGTTAAAGTGTTCTAAGAAGAATCGGCTGTCCGTAACTGTTCATTTGACGTGTGACGCTCTTTTAATTAGTTCAGGACCCGAACAGTGTCCGTAGAACATCAACGCGTATGTGCAAACCAATGTCTGTGCATTTGGTATCCTGCGGAAAGCGGCTTCCTTCGCGAACGTGTTCGTGAAGCGATCATATGACCGCGCCCACGCTGATCGTGTGTTCTGAATGCGGACACTGTTCGTGTCCCCTAACAATTTAAAAGTACTTTTTCAAGTAATCCACAATATTTCTCAATAAAACCTCACCATAGCACAAGTCCCACATACTAATCCTGAGTTTCTTCATACTTTATGAAACTTTTTGAACCTTTTTTTGTGTTCGATATGTCCGCGGACAGCGCGCATGTCCGCGAACCGCATACAAGCACCCCTATAAAAGACCACACCCTAGATCTTATTCTCATTGTGTTTCTGGCTATTCTTCAGAGCACAGCTATTTTTCCTGCAACTTGCAGATTATACCATCATCGAGATGGCATCCACGGCTGCACTACTGCCACCTGGTGCTGCACCTGCTTCAGCACCACCCCCACCCCCTCCACCACCACCACCTCCCCAAGGGCCTGAAGAGGGGAACAGGAGTGAGGATGCAGAGGAGGAAGAAGAGGCTGACGAGAATGAGGTAGTGGAAATCCCTACTACCCACACTCGGCGTGAGTCTTGGGTGTGGCGGTTATTTACCATTCATGGGAATGGTTCTAAGGCTTGTGCGAACTGAGTCACCTGCAATGAGTGCAAAATGGTACTCAGTTGCGGGAGGCATGGTTCCTATAGCTTTGGGACCACCACCATGAAGCAGCACCTGAAGTCAGTCCACACTGGGGCCGTTCGCAAGGTTGTACCCTGTGAGGAGCGTAGCAGGTTGATTTCCTCTACTTCATCCTCCGTTTCTGATCCTGTCACACAAGGAACACTCCTGTGGGACAGCGTCTTCCTCAAGCTGCCTCACAGGCCATACACAATGCTGTTGACCCTTACCTTTCGAGGGTCACAGTTGTGTGTATGTACTGCGAAGCAGTACTCTGCAGGGGGGAGCGACTTCGCAGTGCTTTTGAGACTATCGTCTCAGAGCACGAGAAGACCTGCTCACTACCCAAATGAAACCTACTCTACATCTTCCCCTCTCAGCTCGCCCTTTCTTATCACTGTGGTTGGTGTTCCCCCTTTACCCTCCTTTCCCCTCCTCTCCTAGTGTGTCGTGTATAAAAAGACAAAAAAATATAAAATAACAAAAATCAAAAAGAAAATAACGCTCTTTTCAGAGCCGCCTTTCACAGTTAAAAAATAGAAGTGAAAATAAATGGAGCAGGGCCCTTTGTATTTTTTAGAAGTCCGCGGACAGTCCGCGGACATCTAAAATTTTGGGGTGCTACCCTGTCTTTTCATGAACAATGAGCAATGTATAAATGTTTTCTCCAAACTGATTTTTCCTGGTTTCTAATTCCCCTCTCCGCACGCTTGGGGCTCTTCGTTTGCCATACAACACACCTACTCACAGATTCAACTTGTAATTACCCTTGTTACCCGAGGGTGCCCATATGAGGTGGGTTAGGAAGGGCAGGCTCTGTAGGACAACCATGCCCTCCCTTTTTCATTGACTTACACATAAATCACCTTACTTCACATAATGCTGAAGTACCCCCATCTTTTTCTCAAAGACACATATGGATACAAGTGACATAAATGTATATGAGCATATATCCTCCTGCATACTTCTGTTACTCCTAATTAATGGAAAAGGTTGGTGTTTTTTGAGATCATATATTATTTTTTATTGAAATTAATTGCTCAAATTTACCTCTTCCATAAACCCCCCATCTCTCAATACGAGGCGGTTTTCTTGGAATTTAACTAACCTTGGCATTGCATTGATTTTTTGCCGTGTATACACACTTAAGATGGCGGACGCAAAGTTCCGCAAGTGCAGCAGCGCATGCAGATGCACAGACGTGCCTGCCAATATCCATGGCAGCGCACGAGAGAGCCGGCAGGCTCCAGTTCGAACTGCAGCGGAGACTCTGGTAAGGCTCATACTTGCGCATAGATCCATAGAAGCCGTGAGGGTCTACGCGCATCTTGATTAACTTGACAGACACGCAGCTTTTACTAATTGCGTTGTCTGTTTGTGTCTTTCCCTTCCCCCCCTCCTTTCACCTCACCGCTGGGCTCACTACATACGATCATTTTCGGAACCTTCCTGTTCTTCAAAGCTGTAACGCGGAAACGCTACTTTATATCTTGATGCAACTGCAAGTGACAGGTACCGGTTTGGCACTTCCTATTGTATAATAAATGTCCAATTGCTCCACATATGCAATAGAACACATGCCTAACACACCTATTAAATTAAATTCACAGCTGAGCCCGAGAGAAATCGTTAACTAATCACTTACCATAATCTGGGTAAGTGGAAAGCCTAAACTTTCTCGCTTGTATTGCAGCAATAGCATCCTTTATTCAAAGTTTCGCAAATGGAATTGCGCTAATTAAATTTGTTTGTTTACTATGTTTACTTAATTACAGTTCTCAATTGAACCAAACCTGACTTCAGGTAAAGGATTTAAATGTATTTCTAGTCCCTCCAACTTGCATGGCCCACCAAGAACCCCTAAGCTAACAAACCTTGTTTATCTTCCGCTTTTCTCTCCCTATTTGACCTGATGAATTCCAAACACATAAATGGTATGGATTTCTTTGCAATCATGTTACACATGGATGACTTTTTCATTTCCAAATTACTTATAATAAATTTTTGCTTTGGCACCATGAATTGAAATGTACAATACTGTGCCATGAATGACCAAAATAATTGTTTTGTGGCCTTTCTCTTTTGTTGCCATGTTACCTTGGGTTTACATATGCACATTGTTCAAATTCCTTGTACTACATTACTTTGCATGTACAAAAAAACTTGTAGCCTCAGTGGAAGGGCAAGTGCCCGAAACATGTGTCAGGCTACTTCAGCTTTCATTAAAAATCATTATACCATGTTGTTGCGCAGTGTGCTTGCAAAACTCACAACTTTTTCTACTTACCTGGTGGTAGATTTGGCAAATCCCGCCCCCTGCATCCACCTGCAGCATCTTTCACCATACTCAAATTTAACAGGCCCTTGCGCTGAACCTCGCTTTTTCCCCCCTTGCCAACTTAGATTCTTTACCCTATCATAACCATTAAATAACCATTGCAATTTTCTCTGGGAGGAAGTGGTGGCTCTGAAAAGAGCCTTTGGGAGGTGTTTGTGTTTCAAAAATTATAAATACACAACACCTACTTCAAAATGGATGCTGTAATTCTAAAAAAGGTTGCCATGCATTTTGTATGTTTCTAAGAAAAATCTGATTTCCAGCATAAGTTAGATTTACTCCATCTCTGCGAAAAAAGTATGTACTACGAAACATAATATTTTCATTGTGAAAAGAGGACATGCCAAAATCTCTTAGAAAGGCAAAAACAGACTTATGGACATTGCGCCTTGCTTTCTCCATTTGTGGACCAAATGAAGAAGAACGAAGCCACATTTGTCTCTGCGCAAACCGTGAAAAAATTACTTGAGAATTTGGAAACATGTCCATGACCTTCCCAAGCCCTTCTTTCATTGCAAACTGCAAAGAAACTCCAGACACATGTCCTAACTGTTCCCTCCACAATGAATTATAATTATATCTGGATGTTGCTCTGTCTCCAAAGTAGCACAGAGAGGTAACAAGTCCAACCACTTCATTCCACATACTCCATGCCAGTGTACTTCCACATGTCGGAATCCAAGATCTACAGCTACTCCACAGGTTTCTGCATGCACCTTCAACCAATGTATCCACGAGTCTCCCAAAATCCAAACAATCTGTTTTGTGAAACACACAGCCATAGCTATCTGTTCTTCTCTCAGCAAAAAGAGTATCTGAGAAAGTCTCTCCTGGCACAACACACCCACTAAACTTTCCTAACCAATCCCTTTCTGTGCTGATTCTCATTTGCATGACTTCCCAACCCAAAAATCCCCGGATGTAACACCCGATGTCCGCGAACTACCGCCATGTCCGCCGGCATATCGTAAGATGGACAGCCCTTCTACCATTTCCACTTCACTCTCTGTGCTATTCCCTCATTGGATGTAGCTAAGAAGTTACATGACCATCCACCAATCACATTCAAGACCTCTACATATAAATGCATCATCATAGATCAGCACTGCAAATGTACTGTGAATCTCTTTGAGTACAAGTGTCATATCATTGGCAAGCACCATCTACAAGAAATACTGTACAAGTCTCCAAGATTTCTACTTGCAGCTCCATGCATATCCATATGCATGAACACAAACTACAGGTATGCATATTTTCTGTACAGTACATTAACACATTTTCTAACTGACTTTTAGCTTGTATAATCTTTAAAATGAATCTACTGTCTTCTTTTTCAATCTCCTAAAATCAACTGTCACTTACAAACCTTTATACTATTTAATTTAATCATACACACACACTCAAATCAAGTTAAACTAACATTTTTTTAAATAAAATATATAGACTACATATAGTCAAACAAAATTGCATGCACACTCTATGTTCAAATCTCAAACAATAATACTTGTACAATTACATAATGTTTTTAAATTTCTTTATTTATTTTGACAAGCAGCCCATGACATTGAGGCACTATTACTTGGAAGAGCTTAGTAACAAGAATAGTGGTATTCAGTGGTACGTTATGAATTTCACAAGGCAAAGTAAAGATATTTTGTTTTCTACAGTTTGTCATGGCAATACAATTTATTCATTAAGAACATATGATATGTATTCAACTGGTGCGACGTATCTTATGTAAACAAGATAGTTTTAATGGTTTTGAGGATGGCGCTGAGGATTTCAATTAAAAAAATCAATGTCTAAATTAAAAACAGTGCTATATACAAACAAAATTACTAATTTGTTTCTTTTAAAATTGCAGTGAAGACCATTCTCCTGAAAAGAAGCAGCCAAATTTGAAGTACAAAGAACAACTAAGAAGTAACCTGCTCATTTTAGAAAAAAAGTAAGTAGAATATCACCATAATATTTGTACTATTACTCAAACACACTGTAAGGTTAATTCATGCTATTTCTGTATCTACAAATAGAGATTCTGCACTATTCTGTCCAAAAATCCCCATGTCTTAAACAGCGATTTAGAGCCAGATTGGCCCACAAATTCCTATTTTTCGACACACAAATTACCCAACTCAGCCGCTAGAATTTAGATGTTATAGAACAAACAACTGTTTTAATTGTATAGCATTAGATATACTATTTATAGTTCTCCACACCACTAGCTTACTTTTTTCTGTCATCTGAACCCCAGTTTAGTAACACATTAATTCAAGAACCCCATCCCTACTAGTTGTTGTTCCCAATGCACAATCATACACCATTACAGACATCTTTATCATCTTACTAAAACACTCATGCACACAGCACACATACATTGCAGAACACCCCAACAAATACCTTCTTTATTTTTTTCAACAGACCCTAAAGAATGCCTACCAAAAATCAAGTCCGTAGAAAGCAACACAGAAGTAGAGCAAATGAAAATAAAAGTGTCCAACATAAGCATCCGTCTCCAGCAGAATTTGTAAAACAAGTTGAAACAAAGCAGCCAATACAGTCATTTAGTGAAACAAAAGAAGTTTCAAGTACAAAAACTTTGCCTCCTCTATCAAAATGTAAAACAAACCAAAAAACAATTAACAGAAAATCAGCTATCAGTACAGATAAAACTGCTTCTTTAAATCTTGATATAGTGCACAGTAAACATGCCAAGAAAAGTATTTTAGCCAAAATGTTCCATCACAAAGTGCTTCAAAATGTTATGAAAACAGGAGAGAAACAAGGCTCAATGCTTAAAACATATCATAGGAAATTAATCTTAGAAGCTTTGATAGACAGGGCAATTCTTCTCAAAAGAAAGTTATTTATTGTAGTGTTAAACAAAATGAAACCACTAACAAAACTAATAACTAAATTACAAAAAAGACTGCTCAATAAACAAAATGTCAACAGAAAGAACTTCTTAAGTATCTGCGGAGGTGAATGGAGTCACACTGCGAGCAGAGAACCATACTTTAATGAAGAAGCGTACAAACGAAAGCAAACAAATACAATTGCCATACATAGCAGTGGTCGAAGTTATGAAAACGTTAATAATACCATAATGGAACAAGAAGTACTCCTTACAAAAAAATGCTCTGAAAACTTAGAATTACCCCTCCATTCAACTGAATCAGAACGTCTAGTGTACAAATGGCCATGCACGTCAATGTGTAACATTACCAAACAATTGTTCAAGTCTTTACACCAATTCCTCAATCAATATGTGAAAAGCAAAGACAAAATCAAAATTAAACTACTGCAAAATATGGATACCTGTCCAGTACGCAAGTACACAGGACTACAAGGACATTCATTGGCCTGCATTACAGGACCTACTTGCAAAACCACCTTCCATGATATCAAAAGGGTATCAACACATCATTCAACTATAAGAAATCTAGTTTATAAACTGTACTATGCTAAAAGTCCTGCTTTAGCACTAGCCAATTTAAATAACATTCTTCTACATGGTACAGCAAAAGACCTACTAGAAGAAATCGACTATATCCAGAAAAAATATTTTAGAAGTGAAACCCACTTACAGAATGAAATAGCTGTAAACCAAATTAGTAACAATTCTACACATGGCAACCTTTTACTACACACATACAAAAAAGAAATAGTAAAATTTAAAAGTACATCATCTGATGTACCAAACCATGTGTGTGTATGTTGCCGCAGAACTTTTTATAAAAGTAACACAAAAACTGTAGACCTATCATACAAAATAGAAGACAATATTCTAAATGGTTTGAATTAGCTCTCTACCTTATAGCAGAAAACAAATACGAAAAACTGACCCCGTAATACTTTGCAGTTACTGTACTACAAAAGTTGACAACAACCAAACTCCTTCACTTGCTATCACAAATAATTTGGAATTATATCCACTACCAAAACCCCTTCAACAACTTAATTTATATGAGAGCATCATAATTCAGACAGTGCACCCATTTCAAGCAATAATACACCTTCAACCAAAAACTGCAAAATTACCTCCCTCTGAATTAGTGAAAGGTATTCGTGGAAAAGTAGTGTATTTACCATTAGATCTAAGAGAAAATGTGCACACTCTAGGAGTGCAACGTTCAATGCAACAATCTTTAATTATCTTGGTAAATGGAGTACCTACAAAAGACAAAACAATTTGGCAACAGCTGGTAGATTTACATAACGTTAGAAAAGCCTTGCAATATCTTAAAGAGAATAATGAATATTACAAAGAAATTAATATTGAAGAAAACTTGAAGGATACAACTGAAATAATTCAAGAGACACAAGAAGCTGGTCAATTTGAGCTCCTAGATCCTGCTACAATATCAAACACTCTAGACCATTATACAATTCATCCATTGCACTCTAATGACACCATTGAAGTTGCACTGGAAACGTACCAAATGCGTCAAACAAAAGGATCACCAATCAGCATATAGGAAAAAAGTATAGAAGCACGTGCTTTTCCTCTACTCTTTCCTACTGGCAAAGGAGGAAGGTACGATGATAGACCTATTCAAATATAAGCATCAGAATACAGATCATTACGGATGTATTCTGAAGATCCCAGATTTAGACAAAATGTGGAATACATATTCCACCTACTCTTTGAAAGTGCACTAGCAACTTTATGTTATAGAGTTGCACAAATATTAAAATCAGGATAACACTTTCAAAATATGACAGCTACACAATTATTACAAAAAGTTCAACAAAAAGATGAGGTTTTACAATCAAATATTACAAATCTATTAGCAAATATGCATGGTACTAAAGAGTATGATTTCGACGTCATGGAGATGTACGTTGTATGATCAGAAACCTTGGCCCACCCACTTGGTTTGTTACATTAAGTTGAGCGGAATATGCATGGGAAGATTTACATGATTTCCTAAGCATATCAACAAAAACAAAACACACATAGATATACTAACACCTGGAGAACTTTGTTCTCTCGATCCTGTTAATGTTTCAAGATATTTTCAACATCGCTTCATTGCTATGCTACATTTTATTTGTAATAAAACTCTTCCTCCCCTTGGAGAAGTGCAACACTTCTTTTGGAGAAAAGAATACCAAGCCAGAGGAGCACCACATATCCACATGCTTTTTTGGATTAAAGATGCTCCTAAATTTGGTCAAGACAGTGATGCCACTGTTTTACAGTTTATTGAAAAATATGTCATTTGTGAAATTCCATCAGAAGCCACAAATAATAATTTTCATGCACACATTTTACAATTTCAAAGACACAAATGTGGCAAATATTGTCGTCGCAAATACAAAAACAAAGGGAAATACTACACCAAATGCCGATTTGGTTACCCTAGACTAGTTACAAATACAGGTCAAGTGAACAATCTCATGTCTTCAGTTAAACATAGTGTTAAAGGTACGTCACCTAAAAATACATATTACATAAAAAGAACAAGAAAAATCTATCAATGATTATAATACAATAATTGCCCACTTATGGAATGCAAACATAGATGTGCAGTACATTGCAGACAATTCTACTACAGTTGCACGATATGTCACAGCATACTTAACCAAAACAGAAAAGACAGAGCTGCAAGACCTCTGGAATGACCTGTCATCAGATAAAACAGTGTCTCAGAAATTATACAGCTCGGGCATAAAAATGCTGTCCGATAGAGAATGTGGATCCTAAGAAGCAGCTGATCGTTTAACTGGTACTGCATTGTATGGTTAATCTGAAAATATAGTATGGCTAAGTCTTGGTCCAGCTAAATCTAGAAAAAGAGTTCTACAATCATACGAAGATATAGAAACAATAGCCAAACATGATCCAAACAGCCAAGACATTTTAAAAAACAATTTATTGGACACATACTACCCAAACAGGAGTACCACTTTGGAAACCATGTGTCTATACCACATAGCCCAAAACTACACATACAAAAATAATATAAAACCTGATGAAAAAAATGGTAAATACAGAGTGACAAACTGTGAAGGCAGCTTAGTAAAACTCACCAAACCAAATTTAATGAATCATATCAAATTGTCATTAAAGACTCCTCAACATAAAGAAGTAAATTACATGTCCCTGCTACAACTCTTTAAACCATGGAGAAAAGATGAAGAAATACTAGATAACTATGACTCATATGAAGACGCTTTCAAAGCAAATGAAAGCACTATAACTGATGTAAACTTTACACAGTACAAAACAATGTTGCACAATGAACAGCAACACGAAGAAGAACTCCAGGTCCAACTAGATAAGGACACTCCTGACAGTAGTCAACCTTCTGTAACAGGAAGCCAAGAACCACTGGGAGAACCACTAATAACAAATGAGGCAGAATTAGCTATGATAGAAGTACAAAACACCATGTGTCAGTATGAAGATAAAGAAGACTTAACTATTCTACAATCAAAACTAAACAATGAGCAATGTAGCATTTTTCAAGAAGTAACAAAATAAATTGCACATGGTGTACAACATGAAAACAAAGAATGCTCCTGCCAAAATTACAACCCTATACTATTGTATGTCAGTGGTGAAGCTGGTTCTGGCAAAACATTTCTAATCAAAATCATCAGTAAGTTCCTTCAACAATTGACAAACAACAAACTGTCAGCTGTTGCCACTGCCCCCACAGGTTTAGCTGCCTACAACATAGGTGGTGTCACTATACACCGATTACTACTCCTGCCAGTAGAACACCAAAAGACATTAGACTATCACAAACTTTCTACAGAAGCTGCAATGGAACTACGCAGAGTATTGAAACACATGAAAATGCTACTAATAGATGAAGTGAGCATGTTGTCCAACCTAATGTTGGCTTTGATTCACCTCAGATTACAAGAAGTACTCAAAACAAACCATGAAGAGCTCTTTGCAGGAAAACACATTATTGTTTTCAGAGATCCTCTTCAATTGACACCAGTAAAAGGTGAGTATTTTTAAAACATTAGGACACAAACTCTGCCGTAAAACTGTTGGCAGCATTGGAAATGTCAATCTTTGGCAACTCTTCCAATACAAAGAATTAACAGAAAACATGCGGCAATCTGCAGATCTCACTTATACCAACATCTTAAAAAGTATCAGAGTTCGTATACTTTCTAAAGAAGCAGAAGCAATATTGAAAACCCGGCACATTCATGCACTTAATGGTGATAATGCATGTGCTACAGATGTTATGGAACAATTAGCCCACAAAAATGGCCTTATTGCCAACTCTTGCAAGCTGTTTCAAATTCAATGAAATAATGTTAAGTAAAGAAATGCAACCAATAATGGAAATTAGCGTCACATACAAACTAGATGTACATGGTATGACACTACCCATGTGTGACCAAGCCACAACAAGACTAAATAGTTTAGAAAAATGAATCTCAAACACAGCAGGCTTGGAAAAGATATTAAAATGATCCTTACATTGCAGAGTAATGCTTAAACGTAACCTTGACGTGGACCAAGGACTAGTTAATGGAGCACTGGGTACAGTTGTTGGCTTTCAAACATACCCACGTGACAACAAAATTCAGCTTGTCAATATTCTCTTTGACAAACTTTCAGAAGTAAAAAGGATAGGACGCTCAACATCTCGATTCCTTCTCTTCAAAGACATGTATGCATGCAGAGAACAATTTTCTGTAACTCTTGCATACGCAGTCACCATTCATAAATCACCAGGTCTTACCCTAAACAAAGCAATGATGGACATTGGTAACCCAATCTTTAAAGAAGGCATGAGCTATGTAGCACTATCACGCTTAAATACACTTGATGGTCTATTTCTAATCAACTTTGATGCAAGTAAACGCTGATATTCCTTGCATTTTAGAATACAATAGACTTCACTCACTATACACCCCCATCTAAACACATATTCTGTACCACAAAAAGTAAAATGTTGTAAAAGAAAACTAAATCAAACAGAAATGCAACAAGATGTCACTGCAAATCCTCCAAAGAGAGTAAAAGAAACTAAAACTTCATCAAGTACCACAAACATAAAAGAACCCATTAGGGAAAGTAAACCAGGTACTTCATCAAAGAAGGAAGACAAACTAAAAAAAATCAATCAGATACAGAACTACTTGGCCATTTAAACTCTCAAATATAGTTGGAGTAAGTTGCTATGCAAATCTAGCAATGAATATTCTATTTCAATTGCCACCAATTGTTGACAACATTTACTTACAAACACAGACCAATTGTGTTTGCAAATGTTAGTACTTCACAGAAATGCAACAAACAATCGTGACAACATGTATAGTGTTTATGGAATAAGACAACAATTGGAGTACTCTGCTGGAATGGTTAAATTCACTATAAACTCACAGGAAGATCGACAAGAATTTCTAATGTACTTACTACAAGTACTGGAAAACAAAAACATACCTATAAATGAAATCTTCCAGATTTCATACATGTGGAAACATACATGCACTCTCTGAAACAATGTGACACAAGAAAAAATCCCCAATGAACGCTTCATATATATATATATATCAATACCTAATTGTGAATCCATTCCATTTCAGCAACTTGTACAAAATGCAAACCATGGTAGATTATGTACTACCTGCAATTCGGATAATCGCTCCACGTTAGTAATACGAACACATAGTAAATACGTAATACTAATGCTTCTACGTTACAATGCAGATGGTACCAAAAACAACTGCAAGCTGACTGGATTCACAGATGGTCAAATATCACTTGGTAAGAAAACCTTCACAACAATAGGTATAATCTACCACACAGGAGCCACAAACAATTCAGGTCACTACACTGCATTTATAAAATAGAAATGTGGATGGTTTGAATGTAATGATAGTACCATTGCTCTAAAGCAGAGATTACCAGCAAATCTTACAAATGCTTATTTAATGTTCTTAAAACCAAAATTTGATAACTAAACTGTACTTAAACCTTAAGGAAACTTGTAGTAAAAAAATATAAACTGTTAGAATATTCCAAAAGCTATCTAACTGGCCAAAGATTCTACAACAACTAATCAGATAAATGAATACCACTAAATTAGAGCAAAAAATAGACCGTTAGAATACCACAATTGGTATCAAACATTTCAACCATGGCCTGTGGAAACTTTTAATGTCCACGGACTTAATGAGTGTTCAACTTGCCAGCGAACAATACGGACAGCGTCCTCAGAACACCCCCATTTATTTATTTGCGAACATTTCAGGACACCGTGAGTATTCTTAGAACACATTCAACTTGCCAGCGAACAATACGGACAGCGTCTTCAGGACACCCCCTACGAACATTTCAGGGCACCGCAAGTGTTCTTAGAACACTTTCAACTTGACAACGAACAACACGGACAGCGTTCTCAGAACACCCCAATTTTGTTTATTTGCGAACATTTCAGGACACCGCGAGTGTTCTTAGAACACATTCAACTTGCCATCGAACAATACGGACAGCCTCCTCAGGACACCCCCATTTTGTTTATTTACAAACATTTCAGGACACTGCGACTGTTCTTAGAACACATTCAACATGCCAGGGAACAATATGGACAGCGTCCTCAGAACACCCCCATTTTTTTATTTGTGAACATTTCAGGACACCGCAAGTGTTCGTAGAACACATTCAACTTCCCATCGAACAATACGGACAGCGTACTCAAGACACCCCCATTGTGTTTATTTACGAACATTTCAGGACACCACAAGTGTTCTTAGAACACATTCAACTTCCCATCGAACAATACGGACAGCGTCCTCAGGACACCCCCATTTTGTTAATTTACGAACATTTCAGGACACCACGAGTGTTCTTAGAACACATTCAACTTGCCAGAGAACAATACGGACAGCATCTTCAGGACACCCCCTACGAACATTTCAGGGCACCGCAAGTGTTCTTAGAACACTTTCAACTTGACAACGAACAACACGGACAGCGTTCTCAGAACACCCCCATTTTGTTTATTTACAAACATTTCAGGACACCGTGACTGTTCTTAGAACACATTCAACTTGCCAGAGAACAATACGAACAGCGTCCTCAGGACACCCCCATTTTGTTTATTTACAAACATTTCAGAACACCACGAGTGTTCTTAGAACACATTCAACTTCCCATCGAACAGTACGGACAGCGTCCTCAGGACACCCCCATTTTGTTTATTTACGAACATTTCAGGACACCACGAGTGTTCTTAGAACACATTCAAATTGCCAGAGAACAATACGGACAGCGTCTTCAGGACACCCCCTACGAACATTTCAGGACACCGCAAGTGTTCTTAGAACACTTTCAACTTGACAACGAAAAATACGGACAACGTTCTAAGAACACCCCCATTTTGTTTATTTGCAAACATTTCAGGACACCGCAAGTGTTTTTAGAACACATTGAACCGGCCATCGAACAATACAGACAGCGTCCTCAGGACACCCCCGTTTTGTTTATTTACAAACATTTCAGGACACCGCGACTGTTCTTAGAACACATTCAACTTGCCAGAGAACAATACGAACAGCGTCCTCAGGACACCCCCATTTTGTTTATTTACAAACATTTCAGAACACCACGAGTGTTCTTAGAACACATTCAACTTCCCATCGAACAGTATGGACAGCGTCCTCAGGACACCCGCATTTTGTTTATTCACGAACATTTCAGGACACCACAAGTGTTCCTAGAACACATTCAACTTGCCAGAGAACAATACGGACAGCGTCTTCAGGACACCCCCTACGAACATTTCAGGACACCGCTAGTGTTCTTAGAACACTTTCAACTTCCCATCGAACAATACGGACAGCATCCTCAGGACACCCCCATTGTGTTTATTTACAAACATTTCAGGACACCACAAGTGTTCTTAGAACACATTCAACTTCCCATCGAACAATACGGACAGCGTCCTCAGGACACCCCCATTTTGTTTATTTAACAACATTTCAGGACACCACAAGTGTTCTTAGAACACATTCAAATTGCCAGAGAACAATACGGACAGCATCTTCAGGACACCCCCTATGAACATTTCAGGGCACCGCAAGTGTTCTTAGAACACTTTCAACTTGACAACGAACAATACGGACAGCGTCCTCAGGACACACCCATTTTGTTTATTTATGAACATTTCAGGACACTGCGACTGTTCTTAGAACACATTCAACATGCCAGAGAACAATATGGACAGCGTCCTCAGAACACCCCCATTTTTCTATTTGCGAACATTTCAGGACACCGCGAGTGTTCTTAGAACACATTCAACTTCCCATCAAACAATACGGACAGCGTCCTCAGGACACCCCCATTGTGTTTATTTACGAACATTTCAGGACACCACTAGTGTTCTTAGAACACATTCAACTTCCCATCGAACAATACGGACAGCGTCCTCAGGACACCCCCATTTTGTTCATTTACGAACATTTCAGGACACCACGAGTGTTCTTAGAACACATTCAACTTGCCAGAGAACAATACGGACAGCATCTTCAGGACACCCCCTACGAACATTTCAGGGCACCGCAAGTGTTCTTAGAACACTTTCAACTTGACAACGAACAACACGGACACCGTTCTCAGAACACCCCCATTTTGTTTGTTTGCGAACATTTCAGGACACCGCGAGTGTTCTTAGAACACATTCAACTTGCCATCGAACAATACGGACAGCGTCCTCAGGACACCCCCATTTTGTTTATTTATGAACATTTCAGGACACTGCGACTGTTCTTAGAACACATTCAACATGCCAGAGAACAATATGGACAGCGTCCTCAGAACACCCCCATTTTTTTATTTGCGAACATTTCAGGACACCGCAAGTGTTCTTAGAACACATTCAACTTGCCAGTGAACAATACGGACAGCGTCTTCAGGACATCCCCTACGAACATTTCAGGACACCGCAAGTGTTCTTAGAACACTTTCAACTTGACAACGAAAAATACGGACAACGTTCTCAGAACACACCCATTTTGTTTATTTGCAAACATTTCAGGACACCGCAAGTGTTTTAGAACACATTCAACCTGCCATCGACCAATACAGACAGCGCCTCAGGACACCCCCATTTTGTTTATTTACAAACATTTCAGGACACTGCGACTGTTCTTAGAACACATTCAACTTGCCAGAGAACAATACGAACAGCGTCCTCAGGACACCCCCATTTTGTTTATTTACAAACATTTCAGAACACCACGAGTGTTCTTAGAACACATTCAACTTCCCATCGAACAGTACGGACAGCGTCCTCAGGACACCCGCATTTTGTTTATTTACGAACATTTCAGGACACCACAAGTGTTCCTAGAACAAATTCAACTTGCCAGAGAACAATACGGACAGCGTCTTCAGGACACCCCCTATGAACATTTTAGGACACCCCGAGTGTTCTTAGAACACATTCAACTTGCCAGTGAACAATACGGACAGCGTCTTCAGGACACCCCCTACGAACATTTCAGGACACCGTAAGTGTTCTTAGAACACTTTCAACTTGACAACGAAAAATACGGACAACGTTCTCAGAACACACCCATTTTGTTTATTTGCAAACATTTCAGGACACCGCAAGTGTTTTAGAACACATTCAACCTGCCATCGAACAATACAGACAGCGTCCTCAGGACACCCCCATTTTGTTTATTTACAAACATTTCAGGACACCGCGACTGTTCTTAGAACACATTCAACTTGCCAGAGAACAATACGAACAGCGTCCTCACGACACCCCTATTTTGTTTATTTACAAACATTTCAGAACACCACGAGTGTTCTTAGAACACATTCAACTTCCCATCGAACAGTACGGACAGCGTCCTCAGGACACCCGCATTTTGTTTATTTAGGAACATTTCAGGACACCACAAGTGTTCCTAGAACACATTCAACTTGCCAGAGAACAATACGGACAGCGTCTTCAGGACACCCCCTACGAACATTTCAGGACACCGCGAGTGTTCTTAGAACACTTACAACTTCCCATCGAACAATACGGACAGCGTCTTCAGGACACCACCATTTTGTTTATTTACGAACAGTTCAGGACACCACGAGTGTTCTTAGAACACATTCAAATTGCCAGAGAACAATACGGACAGCGACCTCAGGACACCCCCTATGAACATTTCAGGACACTGCTAGTGTTCTTAGAACACTTTCAACTTGACAACGAACAACACGGACAGCGTTCTCAGAACACCCCCATTTTGTTTATTTGTGAACATTTAAGGACACCGCGAGTGTTCTTAGAACACATTCAACTTGCATTTTTTTTTATTTGAACAATACGGACAACGTCCTCAGGACACCCCCATTTTGTTTATTTACGAACATTTGAGGACACCACGACTGTTCTTAGAACACATTCAACTTGCCAGAGAACAATACGGACAGCATCCTCAGGACACCCCCATTTTGTTTATTTACGAACATTTCAGAACACCACAAGTGTTCTTAGACCACATTCAACGTCCCATCGAACAATACAGACAGCTACCGCAGGACACCCCCATTTTGTTTATTTACGAACATTTCAGGACACCACTAGTGTTCTTAGAACACATTCAACTTGCCAGAGAACGATACGGACAGCGTCTTCAGGAAACCCCCTCCGAACATTTCAGGAAACCGCAAGTGTTCTTAGAACACTTTCAACTTGACAACGAACAATACGGACAGTGTCCTCAGAACACCCCCATTTTGTTTATTTGCGAACATTTCAGGACACCGCGGGTGTTCTTAGAACACAGTCAACTTGCCATCGAACAATACGGACAGCATCCTCAGGACAACCCCATTTTGTTTATTTACGAACATTTCAGGACACCACGAGTGTTCTCAGAACACATTCAACTTGCCATCGAACAATACGGACAGCGTCCTCAGGACACCTAGATTTTGTTTATTTACGACTATTTCAGGACACCACGACTGATCTTTGAACACATTCAACTTGCCAGAGAACAATACAGACAGAGTCCTCAGGACACCCCCATTTTGTTTATTTACGAACATTTCAGTACACCGCGAGTGTTCTTAGAACACATTCAACTTCCCATCGAACAATACGGACAGCGTCCTCAGGACACCCCCATTGTGTTTATATACGAACATTTCAGGACACCACGAGTGTTCTTAGAACACATTAAACTTGCCAGAGAACAATACGGACAGCGACCTCAGGACACCCCCTATGAACATTTCAGGACACTGCTAGTGTTCTTAGAACACTTTCAACTTGACAACGAACAACACGGACAGCGTCCTCAGAACAACCCCATTTTGTTTATTTGCGAACATTTCAGGACACTGCAAGTGTTCTTAAAACACATTCAACTTGCCATCGAACAATACGGACAGCGTCCTCAGGAGAGCCCCATTTTGTTTATTTACGAACATTTCAGGACACCACGAGTGTTCTTAGAACACATTCAAATTGCCAGAGAACAATACGGACAGCATCTTCAGGACACCCCCTATGAACATTTCAGGGCACCGCAAGTGTTCTTAGAACACTTTCAACTTGACAACGAACAACACGGACAGCGTTCTCAGAACACCCCCATTTTGTTTATTTGTGAACATTTCAGGACACCGCGAGTGTTCTTAGAACACATTCAACTTGCATTTTTTTTTATTTGAACAATACGGACAACGTCCTCAAGACACCCCCATTTTGTTTATTTACGAACATTTGAGGACACCACGACTGTTCTTAGAACACATTCAACTTGCCAGAGAACAATACGGACAGCATCCTCAGGACACCCCCATTTTGTTTATTTACGAACATTTCAGAACACCACAAGTGTTCTTAGAACACATTCAATGTCCCATCGAACAATACAGACAGCTACCTCAGGACACCCCCATTTTGTTTATTTACGAACATTTCAGGACACCACGAGTGTTCTTAAAACACATTCAACTTGCCAGAGAACGATACGGACAAGGTCTTCAGGAAACCCCCTCCGAACATTTCAGGAAACCGCAAGTGTTCTTAGAACACTTTCAACTTGACAACGAACAATACGGACAGTGTCCTCAGAACACCCCCATTTTGTTTATTTGCGAACATTTCAGGACACCGCGGGTGTTCTTAGAACACAGTCAACTTGCCATCGAACAATACGGACAGCGTCCTCAGGACAACCCCATTTTGTTTATTTGCGAACATTTCAGGACACCACGAGTGTTCTCAGAACACATTCAACTTGCCATCGAACAATACGGACAGCGTCCTCAGGACACCCACATTTTGTTTATTTACGACTATTTCAGGACACCACTACTGCTCTTAGAACACATTGAACTTGCCAGAGAACAATACGGACAGAGTCCTCAGGACACCCCCATTTTGTTTATTTACGAACATTTCAGTACACCGCGAGTGTTCTTAGAACACATTCAACTTCCCATCGAACAATACAGACAGCGTCCTCAGGACACCCCCATTTTGTTTATATACGAACATTTCAGGACACCACGAGTGTTCTTAGAACACATTAAACTTGCCAGAGAACAATACGGACAGCGACCTCAGGACACCCCCATTTTGTTTATTTACGAACATTTCAGGACACCACGAGTGTTCTTAGAACACATTCAACTTGCCAGAGAACAATACGGACAGCATCTTCAGGACACCCACTATGAACATTTCAGGACACTGCGAGTGTTCTTAGAACACTTTCAACTTCGCATCGAACAATACGGACAGCGTCCTCAGGACACCCCCATTGTGTTTATATACGAACATTTCAGGACACCACGAGTGTTCTAAGAACACATTAAACTTGCCAGAGAACAATACGGACAGCGACCTCAGGACACCCCCTATGAACATTTCAGGACACTGCTAGTGTTCTTAGAACACTTTCAACTTGACAACGAACAACACGGACAGCGTCCTCAGAACAACCCCATTTTGTTTATTTGCGAACATTTCAGGACACTGCAAGTGTTCTTAAAACACATTCAACTTGCCATCGAACAATACGGACAGCGTCCTCAGGAGACCCCCATTTTGTTTATTTACGAACATTTCAGGACACCACGAGTGTTCTTAGAACACATTCAAATTGCCAGAGAACAATACGGACAGCATCTTCAGGACACCCCCTATGAACATTTCAGGGCACCGCAAGTGTTCTTAGAACACTTTCAACTTGACAACGAACAACACAGACAGCGTTCTCAGAACACCCCCATTTTGTTTATTTGTGAACATTTCAGGACACCGCGAGTGTTCTTAGAACACATTCAACTTGCATTTTTTTTTATTTGAACAATGCGGACAACGTCCTCAAGACACCCCCATTTTGTTTATTTACGAACATTTGAGGACACCACGACTGTTCTTAGAACACATTCAACTTGCCAGAGAACAATACAGACAGCATCCTCAGGACACCCCCATTTTGTTTATTTACGAACATTTCAGAACACCACAAGTGTTCTTAGAACACATTCAATGTCCCATCGAACAATACAGACAGCTACCTCAGGACACCCCCATTTTGTTTATTTACGAACATTTCAGGACACCACGAGTGTTCTTAGAACACATTCAACTTGCCAGAGAACGATACGGACAAGGTCTTCAGGAAACCCCCTCCGAACATTTCAGGAAACCGCAAGTGTTCTTAGAACACTTTCAACTTGACAACGGACAATACGGACAGTGTCCTCAGAACACCCCCATTTTGTTTATTTGCGAACATTTCAGGACACCGCGGGTGTTCTTAGGACACAGTCAACTTGCCATCGAACAATACGGACAGCGTCCTCAGGACAACCCCATTTTGTTTATTTGCGAACATTTCAGGACACCACGAGTGTTCTCAGAACACATTCAACTTGCCATCGAACAATACAGACAGCGTCCTCAGGACACCCACATTTTGTTTATTTACGACTATTTCAGGACACCACGACTGCTCTTAGAACACATTGAACTTGCCAGAGAACAATACGGACAGAGTCCTCAGGACACCCCCATTTTGTTTATTTACGAACATTTCAGTACACCGCGAGTGTTCTTAGAACACATTCAACTTCCCATCGAACAATACAGACAGCGTCCTCAGGACACCCCCATTTTGTTTATATACGAACATTTCAGGACACCACGAGTGTTCTTAGAACACATTAAACTTGCCAGAGAACAATACGGACAGCGACCTCAGGACACCCCCATTTTGTTTATTTACGAACATTTCAGGACACCACGAGTGTTCTTAGAACACATTCAACTTGCCAGAGAACAATACGGACAGCATCTTCAGGACACCCAATATGAACATTTCAGGACACTGCGAGTGTTCTTAGAACACTTTCAACTTGACAACGAACAACACGGACAGCGTCCTCAGAACAACCCCATTTTGTTTATTTGCGAACATTTCAGGACACTGCAAGTGTTCTTAAAACACATTCAACTTGCCATCGAACAATACGGACAGCGTCCTCAGGAGACCCCCATTTTGTTTATTTACGAACATTTCAGGACACCACGACTGTTCTTAGACCACATTCAACTTTCCAGAGAACAATACAGACAGCGTCCTCAGGTCACCCCCATTTTGCTTATTTACGAACATTTCAGGACACCGCAAGTGTTCTTAGAACACATTCAACTTCCCATAGAACAGTACGGACAGCGTCCTCAGGACACCCCCATTTTGTTTATTTACGCACATTTCAGGACACCACGAGTGTTCTTAGAACACAATCAACTTGCCAGAGAACAATTCGGACAGCGTCTTCAGGACACCCCCTACGTACATTTCAGGACACCGTGAGTGTTCTTAGAACACTTTAAAATTGACAACGAGCAATATGGACAGCGTCCTCACGACACCCCAATTTTGTTTATTTACAAACATTTCAGGACACTGCGAGTGTTCTTAGAACACATTCAACTTCCCATCGAAAAAATACGGACAGCGTCCTCAGGACACCCCCATTTTGTTTATTTTCGAACATTTCAGGACACCGGGAGTGTTCTTAGAACTCATTCAACTTTCCAGAGAACAATACGGACAGCATCTTCAGGACAGCCCCTATGAACATTTCAGGACACCGTGAGTGTTCTTAGAACACTTTCAACTTGACAACGAACAACACGGACAGCGTCCTCAGAACACCCCCATTTTGTTTATTTGCGAACATTTCAGGACACTGCGAGTGTTCTTAAAACACATTCAACTTTCCATCGAACAATACGGACAGTGTCCTCAGGACACCCCCATTTTGTTTGTTTACGAACATTTCAGGACACCACGACTGTTCTTAGAACACATTCAACTTGCCAGAGAACAATTTATACAGCCTCCTCAGGACACCCCATTTTGTTTATTTATGAACATTTCAGAACACCGCGAGTGTTCTTAGAACACATTCAACTTCCCATCGAACAATACAGACAGCGTCCTCAGGACACCCCCATTTTGTTTATTTACGAACATTTCAGGACACCACGAGTGTTCTTGGAACACATTCAACTTGCCAGAGAACAATACAGAGAGGGTCTTCAGGACACCCCCTATGAACATTTCAGGACACCGCAAGTGTTCTTAGAACACTTTCAACTTGACAACGAAAAATATGGACAGCGTCCTCAGAACACCGCCATTTTGTTTATTTGCGAACATTTCAGGACACCGCGAGTGTTCTTAGAACACATTCAACTTGCCAGAGAACAATACGGACAGCGTCTTCAGGACACACCCTACGAACATTTCAGGACACCGCAAGTGTTCTTAGAACACTTTCAACTTGACAACGAACAACACGGACAGCGTCCTCAGAACACCCCCCATTTTGTTTATTTGCGAACATTTCAGGACACTGCGAGTGTTCTTACAACACATTCAACTTGCCATCAAACAATACGGACAGCGTCCTTAGGACACCCCCATTTTGTTTATTTACGAACATTTCAGGACACCATGACTGTTATTAGAACACATTCAAATTGCCAGAGAACAATACAGACAGTGTCCTCAGGACACCCCCATTTTGTTTATTTATGAACATTTCAGAACACCACGAGTGTTCTTAGAACACATTCAACTTCCCATCGAACAATACAGACAGCGTCCTCAGGACACCCCCATTTTGTTTATTTACAAACATTTCAGGACACCACGAGTGTTCTTAGAACACATTCAACTTCCCAGAGCACAATACGGAGAGCGTCTTCAGGACACCCCCTACGAACATTTCAGGACACTGCAAGTGTTCTTAGAACACTTTCGACTTGACCACGAACAATACGGACAGCGTCCTCAGAACACCCCCATTTTGTTTATTTGCGAACATTTCAGGGCACCGCGAGTATTCTCAGACCACATTCAACTTGCCATCGAACAATACGGACAGCGTCCTCAGGACACCCCCATTTTGTTTATTTATGACTATTTCAGGACACCAAAACTGTTCTTAGAACACATTCAACTTGCCAGAGAACAATACGGACAGCGTCCTCAGGAGACCCCCATTTTGTTTATTTACGAACATTTCAGGACACCACGACTGTTCTTAGACCACATTCAACTTGCCAGAGAACAATACAGACAGCGTCCTCAGGTCACCCCCATTTTGCTTATTTACGAACATTTCAGGACACCGCAAGTGTTCTTAGAACACATTCAACTTCCCATAGAACAGTACGGACAGCGTCCTCAGGACACCCCCATTTTGTTTATTTACGCACATTTCAGGACACCACGAGTGTTCTTAGAACACAATCAACTTGCCAGAGAACAATTCGGACAGCGTCTTCAGGACACCCCCTACGTACATTTCAGGACACCGTGAGTGTTCTTAGAACACTTTAAAATTGACAACGAGCAATATGGACAGCGTCCTCACGACACCCCAATTTTGTTTATTTACAAACATTTCAGGACACCGCGAGTGTTCTTAGAACACATTCAACTTCCCATCGAAAAAATACGGACAGCGTCCTCAGGACACCCCCATTTTGTTTATTTTCGAACATTTCAGGACACCGGGAGTGTTCTTAGAACTCATTCAACTTTCCAGAGAACAATACGGACAGCATCTTCAGGACAGCCCCTATGAACATTTCAGGACACCGTGAGTGTTCTTAGAACACTTTCAACTTGACAACGAACAACACGGACAGCGTCCTCAGAACACCCCCATTTTGTTTATTTGCGAACATTTCAGGACACTGCGAGTGTTCTTAAAACACATTCAACTTTCCATCGAACAATACGGACAGTGTCCTCAGGACACCCCCATTTTGTTTGTTTACGAACATTTCAGGACACCACGACTGTTCTTAGAACACATTCAACTTGCCAGAGAACAATTTATACAGCCTCCTCAGGACACCCCATTTTGTTTATTTATGAACATTTCAGAACACCGCGAGTGTTCTTAGAACACATTCAACTTCCCATCGAACAATACAGACAGCGTCCTCAGGACACCCCCATTTTGTTTATTTACGAACATTTCAGGACACCACGAGTGTTCTTGGAACACATTCAACTTGCCAGAGAACAATACAGAGAGGGTCTTCAGGACACCCCCTATGAACATTTCAGGACACCGCAAGTGTTCTTAGAACACTTTCAACTTGACATCGAACAATATGGACAGCGTCCTCAGAACACCGCCATTTTGTTTATTTGCGAACATTTCAGGACACCGCGAGTGTTCTTAGAACACATTCAACTTGCCAGAGAACAATACGGACAGCGTCTTCAGGACACCCCCTACGAACATTTCAGGACACCGCAAGTGTTCTTAGAACACTTTCAACTTGACAACGAACAACACGGACAGCGTCCTCAGAACACCCCCCATTTTGTTTATTTGCGAACATTTCAGGACACTGCGAGTGTTCTTACAACACATTCAACTTGCCATCGAACAATACGGACAGCGTCCTTAGGACACCCCCATTTTGTTTATTTACGAACATTTCAGGACACCATGACTGTTATTAGAACACATTCAAATTGCCAGAGAACAATACAGACAGTGTCCTCAGGACACCCCCATTTTGTTTATTTATGAACATTTCAGAACACCACGAGTGTTCTTAGAACACATTCAACTTCCCATCGAACAATACAGACAGCGTCCTCAGGACACCCCCATTTTGTTTATTTACAAACATTTCAGGACACCACGAGTGTTCTTAGAACACATTCAACTTCCCAGAGCACAATACGGAGAGCGTCTTCAGGACACCCCCTACGAACATTTCAGGACACTGCAAGTGTTCTTAGAACACTTTCGACTTGACCACGACCAATACGGACAGCGTCCTCAGAACACCCCCATTTTGTTTATTTGCGAACATTTCAGGGCACCGCGAGTATTCTCAGACCACATTCAACTTGCCATCGAACAATACGGACAGCGTCCTCAGGACACCCCCATTTTGTTTATTTATGACTATTTCAGGACACCAAAACTGTTCTTAGAACACATTCAACTTGCCAGAGAACAATATGGACAGAGTCCTCAGGACACCCCCATTTTGTTTATTTGTGATCATTTTAGGACACCACGAGTGTTCTCAGAACACATTCAACTTGCCATCGAACAATACGGAGAGCGTCCTCAGTGCACCCCCATTTTGTTTATTTACGACTATTTCAGGACACCACGACTGTTCTTAGAACACAGTCAACTTGCCATCAAACAATACGGACAGCGTCCTCAGGACACCCCCATTTTGTTTATTTGCAAACATTTCAGGACACCGTGAGTGTTCTCAGCACACATTCAACTTGCCATCGAACAATACGGACAGCGTCCTCAGGACACACCGATTTTGTTTATTTATGAACATTTCAGGACACCACGAGTGTTCTTAGAATGCATTCAACTTGCCAGAGAACAATACAGACAGCGTCTTCCGGACACCCCCTACGAACATTTCAGGACACCGCAAGTGTTCTTAGAACATTTTCAACTTGACAACGAACAATACGGACAGCGTCCTCAGAACACCCCCATTTTGTTTATTTGCGAACATTTCAGGACACTGCGAGTGTTCTTACAACACATTCAACTTGCCATCGAACAATACGGACAGCGTCCTTAGGACACCCCCATTTTGTTTATTTACGAACATTTCAGGACACCATGACTGTTATTAGAACACATTCAAATTGCCAGAGAACAATACAGACAGCGTCCTCAGGACACCCCCATTTTGTTTATTTATGAACATTTCAGAACACCACGAGTGTTCCAAGAACACATTCAACTTCCCATCGAACAATACAGACAGCGTCCTCAGGACACCCCCATTTTGTTTATTTACAAACATTTCAGGACACCACGAGTGTTCTTAGAACACATTCAACTTGCCGGAGAACAATACGGAGAGCGTCTTCAGGACACCCCCTACGAACATTTCAGGACACTGCAAGTGTTCTTAGAACACTTTCAACTTGACAACGAACAATACAGACAGCGTCCTCAGAACACCCCCATTTTGTTTATTTGCGAACATTTCAGGGCACCGCGAGTGTTCTCAGACCACATTCAACTTGCCATCGAACAATACGGACAGCGTCCTCAGGACACCCCCATTTTGTTTATTTATGACTATTTCAGGACTCTAAAAACTGTTCTTAGAACACATTCAACTTGCCAGAGAACAATATGGACAGAGTCCTCAGGACACCCCCATTTTGTTTATTTGTGATCATTTTAGGACACCGCGAGTGTTCTCAGAACACATTCAACTTGCCATCGAACAATACGAACAGCGTCCTCAGTGCACCCCCATTTTGTTTATTTACGACTATTTCAGGATACCACGACTGTTCTTAGAACACAGTCAACTTGCCATCAAACAATACGGACAGCGTCCTCAGGACACCCCCATTTTGTTTATTTGCAAACATTTCAGGACACCGCGAGTGTTCTCAGAACACATTCAACTTGCCATCGAATAATACGGACAGCGTCCTCAGGACACACTGATTTTGTTTATTTATGAACATTTTAGGACACCACGAGTGTTCTTAGAATGCATTCAACTTGCCAGAGAACAATACAGACAGCGTCTTCCGGACACCCCCTACGAACATTTCAGGACACCGCAAGTGTTCTTAGAACATTTTCAACTTGACAACGAACAATACGGACAGGGTCCTCAGAACACCCCCATTTTGTTTATTTGCTAACATTTCAGGACACCGCGAGTGTTCTTAGAACACATTCAACTTCCCATCGAACAATACGGACAGCGTCCTCAGGACACCCCCATTTTGTTTATTTACGAACATTTCAGGACACCACGACTGCTCTTAGAACACATTGAACTTGCCAGAGAACAATACGGACAGAGTCCTCAGGATACCCCCATTTTGTTTATTTACGAACATTTCAGTACACCGCGAGTGTTCTTAGAACACATTCAACTTCCCATCGAACAATACAGACAGCGTCCTCAGGACACCCCCATTTTGTTTATATACGAACATTTCAGGACACCACGAGTGTTCTTAGAACACATTAAACTTGCCAGAGAACAATACGGACAGCGACCTCAGGACACCCCCATTTTGTTTATTTACGAACATTTCAGGACACCACGAGTGTTCTTAGAACACATTCAACTTGCCAGAGAACAATACGGACAGCATCTTCAGGACACCCACTATGAACATTTCAGGACACTGCGAGTGTTCTTAGAACACTTTCAACTTGACAACGAACAACACGGACAGCGTCCTCAGAACAACCCCATTTTGTTTATTTGCGAACATTTCAGGACACTGCAAGTGTTCTTAAAACACATTCAACTTGCCATCGAACAATACGGACAGCGTCCTCAGGAGACCCCCATTTTGTTTATTTACGAACATTTCAGGACACCACGACTGTTCTTAGACCACATTCAACTTGTCAGAGAACAATACAGACAGCGTCCTCAGGTCACCCCCATTTTGCTTATTTACGAACATTTCAGGACACCGCAAGTGTTCTTAGAACACATTCAACTTCCCATAGAACAGTACGGACAGCGTCCTCAGGACACCCCCATTTTGTTTATTTACGCACATTTCAGGACACCACGAGTGTTCTTAGAACACAATCAACTTGCCAAAGAACAATTCGGACAGCGTCTTCAGGACACCCCCTACGTACATTTCAGGACCCGTGAGTGTTCTTAGAACACTTTAAAATTGACAACGAGCAATATGGACAGCGTCCTCACGACACCCCAATTTTGTTTATTTACAAACATTTCAGGACACCGCGAGTGTTCTTAGAACACATTCAACTTCCCATCGAAAAAATACGGACAGCGTCCTCAGGACACCCCCATTTTGTTTATTTTCGAACATTTCAGGACACCGGGAGTGTTCTTAGAACTCATTCAACTTGCCAGAGAACAATACGGACAGCATCTTCAGGACAGCCCCTATGAACATTTCAGGACACCGTGAGTGTTCTTAGAACACTTTCAACTTGACAACGAACAACACGGACAGCGTCCTCAGAACACCCCCATTTTGTTTATTTGCGAACATTTCAGGACACTGCGAGTGTTCTTAAAACACATTCAACTTTCCATCGAACAATACGGACAGTGTCCTCAGGACACCCCCATTTTGTTTGTTTACGAACATTTCAGGACACCACGACTGTTCTTAGAACACATTCAACTTGCCAGAGAACAATATATACAGCCTCCTCAGGACACCCCCATTTTGTTTATTTATGAACATTTCAGAACACCGCGAGTGTTCTTAGAACACATTCAACTTCCCATCGAACAATACAGACAGCGTCCTCAGGACACCCCCATTTTGTTTATTTACGAACATTTCAGGACACCACGAGTGTTCTTGGAACACATTCAACTTGCCAGAGAACAATACAGACAGCGTCTTCAGGACACCCCCTATGAACATTTCAGGACACCGCAAGTGTTCTTAGAACACTTTCAACTTGACAACGAACAATATGGACAGCGTCCTCAGAACACCGCCATTTTGTTTATTTGCGAACATTTCAGGACACCGCGAGTGTTCTTAGAACACATTCAACTTGCCAGAGAACAATACGGACAGCGTCTTCAGGACACCCCCTACGAACATTTCAGGACACCGCAAGTGTTCTTAGAACACTTTCAACTTGACAACGAACAACACGGACAGCGTCCTCAGAACACCCCCCATTTTGTTTATTTGTGAACATTTCAGGACACTGCGAGTGTTCTTACAACACATTCAACTTGCCATCGAACAATATGGACAGCGTCCTTAGGACACCCCCATTTTGTTTATTTACGAACATTTCAGGACACCATGACTGTTATTAGAACACATTCAAATTGCCAGAGAACAATACAGACAGTGTCCTCAGGACACCCCCATTTTGTTTATTTATGAACATTTCAGAACACCACGAGTGTTCTTAGAACACATTCAACTTCCCATCGAACAATACAGACAGCGTCCTCAGGACACCCCCATTTTGTTTATTTACAAACATTTCAGGACACCACGAGTGTTCTTAGAACACATTCAACTTGCCAGAGAACAATACGGAGAGCGTCTTCAGGACACCCCCTACGAACATTTCAGGACACTGCAATTGTTCTTAGAACACTTTCAACTTGACCACGAACAATACAGACAGCGTCCTCAGAACACCCCCATTTTGTTTATTTGCGAACATTTCAGGGCACCGCGAGTATTCTCAGACCACATTCAACTTGCCATCGAACAATACGGACAGCGTCCTCAGGACACCCCCATTTTGTTTATTTATGACTATTTCAGGACACCAAAACTGTTCTTAGAACACATTCAACTTGCCAGAGAACAATATGGACAGAGTCCTCAGGACACCCCCATTTTGTTTATTTGTGATCATTTTAGGACACCGCGAGTGTTCTCAGAACACATTCAACTTGCCATCGAACAATACGGACAGCGTCCTCAGTGCACCCCCATTTTGTTTATTTACGACTATTTCAGGACACCACGACTGTTCTTAGAACACAGTCAACTTGCCATCAAACAATACGGACAGCGTCCTCAGGACACCCCCATTTTGTTTATTTGCAAACATTTCAGGACACCGCGAGTGTTCTCAGAACACATTCAACTTGCCATCGAACAATACAGACAGCGTCCTCAGGACACACCGATTTTGTTTATTTATGAACATTTCAGGACACCACGAGTGTTCTTAGAATGCATTCAACTTGCCAGAGAACAATACAGACAGCGTCTTCCGGACACCCCCTACGAACATTTCAGGACACCGCAAGTGTTCTTAGAACATTTTCAACTTGACAACGAACAATACGGACAGCGTCCTCAGAACACCCCCATTTTGTTTATTTGCGAACATTTCAGGACACTGCGAGTGTTCTTACAACACATTCAACTTGCCATCGAACAATACGGACAGCGTCCTTAGGACACCCCCATTTTGTTTATTTACGAACATTTCAGGACACCATGACTGTTATTAGAACACATTCAAATTGCCAGAGAACAATACAGACAGCGTCCTCAGGACACCCCCATTTTGTTTATTTATGAACATTTCAGAACACCACGAGTGTTCTTAGAACACATTCAACTTCCCATCGAACAATACAGACAGCGTCCTCAGGACACCCCCATTTTGTTTATTTACAAACATTTCAGGACACCACGAGTGTTCTTAGAGCACATTCAACTTGCCGGAGAACAATACGGAGAGCGTCTTCAGGACACCCCCTACGAACATTTCAGGACACTGCAAGTGTTCTTAGAACACTTTCAACTTGACAACGAACAATACAGACAGCGTCCTCAGAACACCCCCATTTTGTTTATTTGCGAACATTTCAGGGCACCGCGAGTGTTCTCAGACCACATTCAACTTGCCATCGAACAATACGGACAGCGTCCTCAGGACACCCCCATTTTGTTTATTTATGACTATTTCAGGACTCTAAAAACTGTTCTTAGAACACATTCAACTTGCCAGAGAACAATATGGACAGAGTCCTCAGGACACCCCCATTTTGTTTATTTGTGATCATTTTAGGACACCACGAGTGTTCTCAGAACACATTCAACTTGCCATCGAACAATACGAACAGCGTCCTCAGTGCACCCCCATTTTGTTTATTTACGACTATTTCAAGACACCACGACTGTTCTTAGAACACAGTCAACTTGCCATCAAACAATACGGACAGCGTCCTCAGGACACCCCCATTTTGTTTATTTGCAAACATTTCAGGACACCGCGAGTGTTCTCAGAACACATTCAACTTGCCATCGAACAATACGGACAGCGTCCTCAGGACACACCGATTTTGTTTATTTATGAACATTTTAGGACACCACGAGTGTTCTTAGAATGCATTCAACTTGCCAGAGAACAATACAGACAGCGTCTTCCGGACACCCCCTACGAACATTTCAGGACACCGCAAGTGTTCTTAGAACATTTTCAACTTGACAACGAACAATACGGACAGGGTCCTCAGAACACCCCCATTTTGTTTATTTGCTAACATTTCAGGACACTGCGAGTGTTCTTAAAACACATTCAACTTTCCATCGAACAATACGGACAGTGTCCTCAGGACACCCCCATTTTGTTTGTTTACGAACATTTCAGGACACCACGACTGTTCTTAGAACACATTCAACTTGCCAGAGAACAATATATACAGCCTCCTCAGGACACCCCCATTTTGTTTATTTATGAACATTTCAGAACACCGCGAGTGTTCTTAGAACACATTCAACTTCCCATCGAACAATACAGACAGCGTCCTCAGGACACCCCCATTTTGTTTATTTACGAACATTTCAGGACACCACGAGTGTTCTTGGAACACATTCAACTTGCCAGAGAACAATACAGACAGCGTCTTCAGGACACCCCCTATGAACATTTCAGGACACCGCAAGTGTTCTTAGAACACTTTCAACTTGACAACGAACAATATGGACAGCGTCCTCAGGACACCCCCATTTTGTTTGTTTACGAACATTTCAGGACACCACGACTGTTCTTAGAACACATTCAACTTGCCAGAGAACAATATATACAGCCTCCTCAGGACACCCCCATTTTGTTTATTTATGAACATTTCAGAACACCGCGAGTGTTCTTAGAACACATTCAACTTCCCATCGAACAATACAGACAGCGTCCTCAGGACACCCCCATTTTGTTTATTTACGAACATTTCAGGACACCACGAGTGTTCTTGGAACACATTCAACTTGCCAGAGAACAATACAGACAGCGTCTTCAGGACACCCCCTATGAACATTTCAGGACACCGCAAGTGTTCTTAGAACACTTTCAACTTGACAACGAACAATATGGACAGCGTCCTCAGAACACCGCCATTTTGTTTATTTGCGAACATTTCAGGACACCGCGAGTGTTCTTAGAACACATTCAACTTGCCAGAGAACAATACGGACAGCGTCTTCAGGACACCCCCTACGAACATTTCAGGACACCGCAAGTGTTCTTAGAACACTTTCAACTTGACAACGAACAACACGGACAGCGTCCTCAGAACACCCCCCATTTTGTTTATTTGTGAACATTTCAGGACACTGCGAGTGTTCTTATAACACATTCAACTTGCCATCGAACAATATGGACAGCGTCCTTAGGACACCCCCATTTTGTTTATTTACGAACATTTCAGGACACCATGACTGTTATTAGAACACATTCAAATTGTCAGAGAACAATACAGACAGTGTCCTCAGGACACCCCCATTTTGTTTATTTATGAACATTTCAGAACACCACGAGTGTTCTTAGAACACATTCAACTTCCCATCGAACAATACAGACAGCGTCCTCAGGACACCCCCATTTTGTTTATTTACAAACATTTCAGGACACCACGAGTGTTCTTAGAACACATTCAACTTGCCAGAGAACAATACGGAGAGCGTCTTCAGGACACCCCCTACGAACATTTCAGGACACTGCAATTGTTCTTAGAACACTTTCAACTTGACCACGAACAATACGGACAGCGTCCTCAGAACACCCCCATTTTGTTTATTTGCGAACATTTCAGGGCACCGCGAGTATTCTCAGACCACATTCAACTTGCCATCGAACAATACGGACAGCGTCCTCAGGACACCCCCATTTTGTTTATTTATGACTATTTCAGGACACCAAAACTGTTCTTAGAACACATTCAACTTGCCAGAGAACAATATGGACAGAGTCCTCAGGACACCCCCATTTTGTTTATTTGTGATCATTTTAGGACACCGCGAGTGTTCTCAGAACACATTCAACTTGCCATCGAACAATACGGACAGCGTCCTCAGTGCACCCCCATTTTGTTTATTTACGACTATTTCAGGACACCACGACTGTTCTTAGAACACAGTCAACTTGCCATCAAACAATACGGACAGCGTCCTCAGGACACCCCCATTTTGTTTATTTGCAAACATTTCAGGACACCGCGAGTGTTCTCAGAACACATTCAACTTGCCATCGAACAATACAGACAGCGTCCTCAGGACACACCGATTTTGTTTATTTATGAACATTTCAGGACACCACGAGTGTTCTTAGAATGCATTCAACTTGCCAGAGAACAATACAGACAGCCTCTTCCGGACACCCCCTACGAACATTTCAGGACACCGCAAGTGTTCTTAGAACATTTTCAACTTGACAACGAACAATACGGACAGCGTCCTCAGAACACCCCCATTTTGTTTATTTGCGAACATTTCAGGACACTGCGAGTGTTCTTACAACACATTCAACTTGCCATCGAACAATACGGACAGCGTCCTTAGGACACCCCCATTTTGTTTATTTACGAACATTTCAGGACACCATGACTGTTATTAGAACACATTCAAATTGCCAGAGAACAATACAGACAGCGTCCTCAGGACACCCCCATTTTGTTTATTTATGAACATTTCAGAACACCACGAGTGTTCTTAGAACACATTCAACTTCCCATCGAACAATACAGACAGCGTCCTCAGGACACCCCCATTTTGTTTATTTACAAACATTTCAGGACACCACGAGTGTTCTTAGAGCACATTCAACTTGCCAGAGAACAATACGGAGAGCGTCTTCAGGACACCCCCTACGAACATTTCAGGACACTGCAAGTGTTCTTAGAACACTTTCAACTTGACAACGAACAATACAGACAGCGTCCTCAGAACACCCCCATTTTGTTTATTTGCGAACATTTCAGGGCACCGCGAGTGTTCTCAGACCACATTCAACTTGCCATCGAACAATACGGACAGCGTCCTCAGGACACCCCCATTTTGTTTATTTATGACTATTTCAGGACTCTAAAAACTGTTCGTAGAACACATTCAACTTGCCAGAGAACAATATGGACAGAGTCCTCAGGACACCCCCATTTTGTTTATTTGTGATCATTTTAGGACACCGCGAGTGTTCTCAGAACACATTCAACTTGCCATCGAACAATACGAACAGCGTCCTCAGTGCACCCCATTTTGTTTATTTACGACTATTTCAGGACACCACGACTGTTCTTAGAACACAGTCAACTTGCCATCAAACAATACGGACAGCGTCCTCAGGACACCCCCATTTTGTTTATTTGCAAACATTTCAGGACACCGCGAGTGTTCTCAGAACACATTCAACTTGCCATCGAACAATACGGACAGCGTCCTCAGGACACACCGATTTTGTTTATTTATGAACATTTTAGGACACCACGAGTGTTCTTAGAATGCATTCAACTTGCCAGAGAACAATACAGACAGCGTCTTCCGGACACCCCCTACGAACATTTCAGGACACCGCAAGTGTTCTTAGAACATTTTCAACTTGACAACGAACAATACGGACAGGGTCCTCAGAACACCCCCATTTTGTTTATTTGCTAACATTTCAGGACACCGCGAGTGTTCTTAGAACACATTCAACTTCCCATCGAACTATACGGACAGCGTCCTCAGGATACCCCCATTTTGTTTATTTACGAACATTTCAGGACACCACAATTGTTTTTAGAACACATTCAACTTGCCAGAGAGCAATACGGACAGCGACCTCTGGACACCCCCATTTTGTCTATTTACGAACATTTCAGGACACCGCGAGTGTTCTTAGAACAGTTTCAGCTTGCTTGCGAACAAAACAGACACATATTGCGTCCTCAGAACACCCCTCCATTTAGTTTATTTACAACATTTCAAAACAGCCGTGTTGTCCGCAGACAAATCGAACACAAGAGCATCTACCACATAAAAAAACACAACATTTAACCTATCACATACTCTCCCACCCTCCACAAACACTCTTACATAGCAACACACTCTACTAAATACAAATTTTAAACCAAGTTTCACCGCGCTGTCCGCGGACGTCCTCGAATCCAAGATGGTGGGCGCTACCGAAAATCTGACGCGCTTCACGCTCCACGCCGTCCAATCAGCGAACACGTTGCATGTCCGCGGACATCACGCAAGCAGATTGGCCAATCCGGACCCTGTCCGCGGAGCGAACAGGGAAGTGTGTCCGCGAACCGAACACAGATATCACTAATTTTTTATAACCTACTTTTTGGTCATTTTAAAAAAAAATACTGGACGGATGTTCACCAAATCTGCAAAAGCACGCTTTCGGGACAAAGCCGCAACTCCTGGTCCAAATGTGGTGAAAATCCGTCCAGCGGTTTGGGCTGTAAGCGTGAGCAAAGTTTTTTCCCCATTCAGTCTATGGGAAAAAAAAAATGTTGGGACCCCCCCTTTGCATCCCCTGGACCAAACCTCACCAAACTTTGCAAAAAAATTCAGAGTGGGCCATATACTTGGTGTGGATTCGTCCAGGGGGCGCATGTAAAAAAAAAAAATATATATATATATATATTTTTATTTTTTATTTTTTATTTATTGTATTTATTGGATATTTATAAGGTGCAAAATATAAGGGAACACATGTGTAAATAAACCATGCAAATGACAATGAATAAATAATAAAATGAACAACCGTCCTTCTGGGCCTTGTGACAATCAGAGCATGCAAGTGCAGTGAAAAAGAAAAAAAAGAGAAGGTGGGTAACTGCTATAAGGGACCCCCATGGGGGAAGTGTAAGAGGGGCCTGTTGGGGGGCAACAGGTAGGTGCATGGGTGCAGATGTCCCAAGTGAAGTCAACTTCCCCCCAGACAAGTGCAGGGCGGTGACAATCCACAAGAAAGGCGGGTGTGGGCCCAAGGCAGTGCAGGGGGGTGGGGTGCTGGTGATGGCTGAGCAGATGCGCAGCACCCATTTGGACTCTTGATGGGTCAGGCCAACAATCTCAGTGACAGTGGGCATGGTTAGCACGGGAGGAAAAGAGGGAAGTAGAAGGAGAAAATAAAAGACTTGAGTTGTTTGAGGGACTTGAGGTGGTGTGATTCAAGACAGAGAGAGAAGGAGACTGTTTCAGAGGAGGGAGCCAGCTGAGGAGAGAGATCTGCCAACAGCTCTCTTCTTGGAGAAATGTTTGATCAGAAGAGAGTTGGAGCAAGAAGACAGAAGGGATCTGGAAGGAGAGTATTTAATAAGAGCGAACTGCAGATAGGACAGTCCCAGGTCCCAGACAGCCTTACAGATGATGCAAAGAGTCTCAATTTTGATCCTTGCAGCAACAGGAAGCCAGTGAAGAGATTGTAGAGCTGGAGAGATATGGTCCCTGGGATAAGTCTCACAGCCCTATTCTGGATTAGCTGAAGAGGGCAGAGGGAGGAAAGAGGCAGATTGAGGAAGAGGCTGTTGCAGTAATACAACCTAAAGAGTACCAGAACTCTAGAAATGTTGAGCTTCTGGGGAAAGGTGAGGAAAGTGACATTGACTCTGACGAGGTGAATTTGAAAGTGGGCCTTCTTGTCAAGGTCCAAGATGTGAGAAGTAAAGGAGAGAGAGGTGTCAAAGATGACCCTAAGGGTGGGCAGAGTCAATGAGGGAAATGGGGAACAGGTGTTGGATAGGAAAAATCTCTGTTTTACTGGCATTTAGACAGAGATCGTTGGAGGTGCACCAAGACTGAATAGCAGACATGAAGTCAGGGATGATAGAGTAAGATGACGAGGAGGGAAAGGGGAGCTTGAAGAGGAGTTGTGTGTCATCTGTGTAACACTAGAAATGAGGACTGAAGGTAGAGATCAGGTGAGCAAGATGTGCAAGCTAGATGTTGAAAATCCTGGGCCAGAGGACAGATCCTTGGGGAACACCACATGTAGATAGAGTGGTGGTGGAGAAGGAACCCAGGAGCACCTGGGAATGGCAGTCAGTGAGGACAGATGTCAACCAATCCAGTGCCTGGTCTGAGATACCAAGGGTATCTTGCAAATGGTTTATGAGGATAGAGTGTATGAACGGTTACCAGTCATTTGGACGAGAAAAAAAAAGGTCGACAGGACAAATGGTCGACACCATTTGGCCGAAAGACAAATGGTCGAACTTTTTTTTTTTGTATTTTCACTTTTTATTTTTTTTGGGGGGGGGTCCCCCACACCCCCTTTTTTTCTAAAAATCCCTTTTTTTCCCTAAACGAAAACCTAAAATATATATATATAAATAAAAAAAAGAAACGACCATTTGTCTTTCGACCAAATGTCTTTCGACCAAATGACTGGACAGCATATGAACGTGTCAAAGGTGGAAGAGAGATCACAGAGAGCAGCAGAGGAGTTAGTATCAAGATTTGAGATCAGTCCTTCACAGGTGTTCAGGAGTGCAGTTCCTGTGCCTCTGGATGCTCAGAATCCAGATTGATGGTCATTTATTTTTATTTATTTATTTTTTACATTTGTAGAGCGCACCACAGCCCAAGGGCATTGAGGCGCTTTTTACAAGAAAGTGTACATAGGCAAGAATACAAATTAGGACATGCGGTTACTTAGTTACATCATAGGTGGTAGGTTACAAAGTATAGTTGGGCAAACATGGTTGCTTTCAGTAGACTACAGAGTAAGAGCTAGGACTAACATTTCAGACAAAAGCCTGGTTTTGATGGCTTTGCGTAACGCCAGGGGGAAGTTGATAACCCTAATTTGTGTGGGTAGTGCGTTCCAGTGGGTGGCAGCGATAGCTGGGAAGCTGAAGCCCCCTGCACGCACTCTGCATGTTTTGGGCTTGGTGATCATGTTGGTGTAGGCTTGCCTTGATGGCCTGGTGGATGTGGGCAGGGCTATGCGCTGGACGAGGTAGGGGGTGCCAGATCATGGAGGAATTTGTGAGTGATGGAGAGGATTTTGAAGATGATTCTCTGTTTAACAGGAAGCCAGTGCACCTGTCTCCTCAGGTCCGATATGTGGTCCTTTTCAGGAAATCCTGTGGCAGCCCTAAGGGTGTTGTTGTGGACAAGTTGGAGTTTGGAAATGTTTTTGCTGAATGTGCCTCCGAGGAGAGCATTAGAGTAGTCCAGTCTTGAGCCGATAGTTGCCCTAGCGAGGGTCTTACTGCATTGAGCAGTTTTGAGTAGTAGGCCGATGAGGAAGCAATGGCGTTGACCTGCCTGTTCATGGTGAGGTTAGAGTCTTGGTAGCCTCCCAGGGTTTTAACTGTATGGGACACAGCAATGAGTATATTATCAATGGTGAAGGAGCGATAGTTCTTGTCGAGGTCACCCAGGATGGTTGGTGACCCAATGAGTAAAAGCTCGGTTTTGTCACTGTTGAGGCACAGCCAATTTTCTGCCATCCAAGCTTGGATGGTGCAGTAAAAGGAGTTAAGGGTTATCCTGTCTGCCTCATAGTCACCTTCTGAGAGAGATGAGCACCTGGGTGTCATCAGCGTAGTTGGTATATGAGATGCCCAAAGTGTCAAGAAGGTTAAACAGGGGCCTAGTAAATATGTTGTAGAGGGTGGGCGCGATGCAGGAGCCCTGAGGCACCCCACATTTGATGTGGCTAGGAGAGGCTCACGCTTAGATGGAAAAGACTTTCATGGCCCTTTCCTGTAGAAATGAGGCAATACACGCACACGCATTAGGGGAGTACTTGGCTGCAATGGAAAGGTGATGGCAGAGAGTATTGTGGTCCACAAGGTCAAACCCGGCCGATAGGTCAAGGAGCAGAAGAAGCGCTGGTTTTCCAGCATCTCTGATGTCGTCCATTTGATTTTTTAGGTTGAGGAGGGCCGTTTCGGTCCCATGTCGTGGCCTGAATCCAGACTGCCGAAGGCCCAGAAGGCGGTGATCCTCAAGTAATTTTTGGACTTGCAGGTAGGCTGCTTTGTCCAGAATTTTGAGCAGGAAGGGGACAGTGGTAATAGGCCTGTAGTTTCCCGGTACTGAAGGGTCAAGGGATGGCTTTTTGAGGAGCAGTCATACCCAGGCCTCTTTAAGGTCGGATCGGACATGGCCAGACTGGAAGGAGGCATTGATAAATGCTGTCAAGAAGGGGGCAAGGGTCATGCCAAAATCGTTAATGAGCTGAGCAGGGCAAGCGTCGCCCTTGCAGTTAGACAGTTTGATGGTTTTTAGGAGGGAGATGACTTTGGATTCTCTCATGTCCTTGAAGTTGAATACCGGAGAGGAGTTAATTGTAGTCTCATTATTCTGATTTCTATTCTGAGTGGCAATTTGGAGAGTTAGGGCCTTTTGGTGAGCTAGGATTTTCGGTTGCAGGGTATTTAGTTTGTTGAGCATGGCAGATTGGATGTCATTGCACCATTTTTCATCCTTCAGGAGGGTGGGTGGCGGGGTGGACAGGGTTTGCAGCTCCCTAAAAATGGTGAAGATTTCCTTGGTGTCAGATTTGGCGTTGGCTATCCTAGTGTTGAAGGAGTTTGCTTTGGGATGGATTATGCCCAATTTATAGTCTTTGGAGATGGTTTTGAAGGCTAATTTGGTTGTATCATTGGGTTTGGCTTTCCAAGCTGCGAGGGAGGCTCGTTTTTGTGCACGCATTGGAGCAGTTCCTGGGAGAACCAAGCATTGGTGTGCTTGGTTTTCTTGGCTTTCCTGAGAGTGAGGGGAGCAATAGAGTCAACTGCTTGGGCAATAGCTAGCTTGAAGGTTCTGGCAAGAGTTTCCGGGTCCTGCGAGAAGGGAGCCTGGAGTGCGGGCACTTTGAGGAATGGAGTGATGTTTTCCACCGTGAGTTGGCAAGAACTTCTGGAGAGACCTGGAGGGAGGGGGATAGTGGGCATGGGAGGCTCTTTGGAGGTATTGAGATCAAATTGGATGTAGTGCTGGTTGGACCACGGGATAGGAGAGTTCTCAGTAATAAGTACTGGACAGTTGTGGTAGCTGACCCAATCCAATGAGCGTCCTTTGGAATGCGTAGGATGGGAGATGGCTTGCGCAAATCCTAGGGTAGATAAGGCTTTATCCAGGGTGACTGCATGGGCGTCATTGGGGTCATTAAGGCAAAGATTGAGGTCACCTGTGAGTAGGACTTTGGATGACTTGTTCAGGTTGGCGGAGAGGGAGTCATGGAATTCAGTGATTGGCCCCGGGGGCGATAAACGATGTGGAGAGCCAGAGTCATGTTGGGGGAGAGATTGATTTTAAGTGAGAGGTAGTCACAGCTGTGGCCAAGGTCACCTTCTGTTCTCCTAATAGTAAGACTTTCTTTGGCAATGAGAGCTACTCCGCCGCCCCCAGTGAGAGGTCGGTCTTGCCTGTGGATAGTGTATCCATCCGGGATGGCAAGGGCTAGGGCAGGCCAGATGTTTCGTTCAGCCAGGTTTCAGTAATAATGAGGAGGTCTGTCTTATTCTTAAGTATGAGGTCGTGGATATCCAAGGCATGGGCTGGGATAGATCTGGCATTGACCAGACCACATTTCAAAGAGGTGGTGGCTACAGTTCCGTGTGCAGGCTTGGGGGCTTGGGGAATCGCTGAGGGGCCAATGGCTATTGGCATAGGGGTGTCCGTGGGGGCAGCAGGCACAGTGGTAGCAATGTGTGCATTGGGTATAGTAGTAGCAGTGTGCAAATCAGGCACAGGCACAGTAGCAGCACTGGGGGCAGCAAGCCCAGGCACGGTAACAGCAATGGGGGCAGCAGGTGCACGCACAATAATGTTGGTGGGAGCATCAGGCACAGTAATAGTAATGTGTGCATCAGGTACAGGCACAATAATGTTGATGAGAGCATCAGGCAGAGGCAAAGTAGCAGCACTGGGGGCAGCAAGCACACGCATAGTAACAGCAATGGGGGCAGCAGGCACAGGCACAATAATGTTGATGGGAGCATCAGGCACAGTAATAGCAATGTGTGCATCAGGCACAGGCACAATAATGTCAATGTGTGCATCAGGCATAGTGGCAGCAATGTGTGCATCAGGCACAGGCACAATAATGTCAATATGTGCATCAGGCACAGTAGCAGCAATGTGGGAAGCAGGCACAGTAATAGCAAAGTGTGCATCAGACACAGGCACAATGATGTCAATAGGGGCACCAGGCACAATAGCAGCAATAAGCGCATCAGGCACAGGCAGAATAATGTCAAAGTGTGCATCAGGCACAGTAGCAGCAATACGGGCGGGAGGCACAAGCACAATAGTGTCAGTGGGGCATCTAGCCCTTGCTCTGTATATATAGTAGAGGCAAGAGACGGCATGTGAACGCCTGGATTGGGTTGAAGACATCAGTGGAGACGACATCTGCCGACAGGGTTTCTAATGAGGGGCGTGGTGGTGCTGCTAGAGCGACAGGTAGCACAGGACAGAGCGCATGCGGGTGATGCATGGTAACTGGGGTCAAGGCTCCCTTGTGATAGCGAGCAAGCGCCGATGTTCTTTCCCCCAGGCATGAAAACAACCAACAAGCTCAGTGTGTTGGGTTGGTTGGGGGAAGACCAACTTCTCAAGGAGTTTCCCAAAGAAGGGTGTAGCGGAGATTGGACGGTAGTTAGGCAGGGTGCACAAGGGAGTGTTTGAGGGAAGAAGGGAAAGAGCCAGAGGCTAATGAATGGTTTCAGAAGTCAGCAAGACCCGAAGCAAGGGAGGAGATGTTGTCCTTAATGGTTCTGGAAGAACAGGGAGACACCTATTTGGATGTGACCTTCATAGAGTGGTTGTGATAGGAGAGAAGGAGGAAAGAGTGGGTGGGGATAGAAGAGGGGCCAAGCGAGGTTGGGGGACAATGAGAGGAGTGGTGGAGGAATAAGAGAGAGAGGTCAGAATGGCCTGAGTTTTAGAGGTGAATTGGGTGGCCAGTGCAGTACAGAGGGCCTTAGAAGGAAGAAGCATGTTAGAGACGGCAGAGGGATTGGCTAGCTCCCTTCAGATTTTTAAGAAGTCAACTGTGTTGTTAGTGGCTCCAGAGAGATGGGCCTGGAGTGGATGGAGAGACGGTATTGCCTTTGGAGTAGGCCACATACCAGTTTGTCAGAGGATGAGCCCAATTTCTGCCACTTCCGTTCAGTCACTCTGCACTCGCGTTTCAAAGAAGCTAGTTCAGAGTCTTAACAGCTGTTACGCTTGGAGGCAGGTTTCAGGTGGATCCTCATAGCAGGGGTGAGAATGTCAAGAGTGTTAATGATAGCAAGATGACGATTGGCAAGGACAGAGTAGGTGGGAGAGTCAATAGCAGGAGTAGGAAGGGGGATGAATGTGGAGGCAAACGCAGCAGTTGCCACTTGTTTCATCAGTCGGATGACCATGAAGGAGGCTGCCAGTGCTGGGGGGGCTTAATCAGGGAGCCGAGTGATCCTAAGTGGAAATAAAGGATGGAGTGGTCAGACCAGGAGAGAGGGCTAGTGAGATGTTTGAAGAATGGGTGGTCAGCACAGATGAAGGCATTAAGAGTGTTTCTGGCAGAGTGGGTAGGGCCGGAAGGGAGAATAGTGAGGGAGAGAGAGAGATATAGAGATCACAGAAGAGTCTGGAGGCAGGGAGTGTGGAGTTGAGATGGATGTTGAAGTATCCCACGAGGAGGACATTAGAGGTAGAAGTCAGGAGAGAGGAGATAAAGTCAGCCCATTTCGAGAGCAAAAGAGAGACGAAGCCAGGGGGCCTGTAGATAGTGGCAATGGTGTGAGAGAGAGAGTAGGAGAGATACCAAGCTTGCAGACAAGGCTTTCAAATGAGGAGTAGGACCGGGTGGGTATGGGAGAGGTAGGGACTCACACAGGGAAGATTAGGGCTTCTCCACCGCCGGATCGGTTGGGCCGCGGTTTGGAAGAGGATCTTGTAGCCATCGAAGAGGAGGTAGTCAAAAGCAATGATGGAGCTGGCATTGAACGTCTCTCGGTATGAGCAAGGTTGTTGAGATTAAAGACTTCAAGAAGGAGGAAGATGTCATACGAGTGTTTGAATGTAGATTGATCATTTAAAGTGGCTAAGTGAAGGCTAAATGATAAGCATCATGTAGTCCTTCATGGGTGTACTTCAGCGGTACTTTGCATTTCTTAAAACTTCCCCCGAGGCCTGGAATCACACTTGTGAAAGACTTTTGTATAGGCACATTATAAATGCCATATCATATCATATCATATCATATCATAAATGCCATACCATATCATATCCCTCCTCCCTGAATGTCCACCCAACTCCCCTTGGTATATGATATGACATATGTCATTTATAATGCGCCTGTAAACAAGTGTTTCAAGGTGCGTCAAGTCAAGGGAGGGAAGACAGAGGGAGAACAAGACAAACAATCATACTAGGCCTTGTCTCATTCAGATTGTGCAAGTGTGACAACGCAAAGTGCAGTGGGAAGGGAAGGAGAAAGTGCCAGGGAGAGGGATGGGGGAAGTGAAATCATGGCACTATTGCGCAGAGTAAGTACAGCCAGGGCAACACAGCTCTGGGTAAGTGCAAGGAGGCAAGGGACTGTAGGGTTAGAGTTACAGCCCCTAAGAGTGCAGCAGGCCCATAGGCAGTGCAAGGGAGACTAATCATGGAAGAGCCTAGAACCCAGTGAGATGTTGGGAGTAGCTAAGCAACCAGTTGGCGCAGCAGACAAGTAGGTCAGCAGGGGAGAGAGAGAGAAAGCAGAAGAGAAAATGAAGGTCTTGAGCTGTTTCCGGAAGGTCAGGTAGTTCGGTTCAAGTCAGAAAGGGGCAGGGAGGCCATTCCATAGTGAGGAACCTGCAGAAGATAAAGATCTACCCTCCATTCTCTGCCTGGAGAAGCGTCTTACGCTCACAGAGTTTGAGGTAGTTGAGAGTAGGGCTCGAGGAGGAGCAATTTTGGAAGACAAAGTTGGATGTAATGTGAGCCCTGACCCCAGAAAGCCTTGTGGACAATGCAGAGGATCTTGATCTTAATCCTTGCATCCACCGGGAGCCACTGGAGAGATTGCAGGGCTGGAGAGAAACTTGCAAAAGGTATCCCTGCACAACCTAGTTAATTTGACTGCCATCTCACCTCCCAGAATGAATGTGATTATTCTGCCTTTGGTATTTACAAAGTCTCTGTTAGATACACTATGCTGTCTTACAAATAAAAGCAACAATACAAACTACAAAAATAAAAAATGCAACGGTTCAGGGTGACATTCGATTTTATCCAGCATCTCTCCAGTTTTCTTCCCTAACATTTAAATGCTTTGAGACTGTTATGAAACAATGTATTAGTTTAAGATGTCATCGCCTACGGCTTCTAAGGGAATCTGTGATGTCTAGCAACTAGGCATTGTTGGTTTCTACTCAAGTAGCTTTTTTTAAGGGAGCAGCCAATTGGTGGCATTTTTTAGATGAAGGCGCCGATGAAGCTCTCTGGGGGGTGGGAGCTTCATCAGGTTGTTCTGCTCAAAGCGAATAGGATTATGTTCTGACCATGAGAGTGGTAGGTGATATGTGATGGACACCTTAGTGATTCGTGACAACATTATGCCAATGCTGGTGTATACTACATGGTTGAATGCTGACCTAATTTGTTTAAACCTAGGCAATCCATATCTACAATCAACCCTTGGGCCTAGGTAAGTGAGAACACCAAAAATACTGAATGCACATGCTGAAATCCCCACGTGTGCATTGATATTCTGAAATCCTCAAATATGCACACAAGTTTGCCTGGGGATAAAATGGATTGAGCTGTGTCGACGTGTTCCTTAGGAAACATGCATTACAATATTTGGGAGGGTGGTAAATAATAGCAACTAGAAAGTATGATGTTGAGTGAGCGATTAGTACATATGTAACCATGAATGCATCGTATAAGCAACTGCTGGCATAAGAATACATTTGTAGGAGTCTGCCTACATCTTTCTTTCCTCTTTGAAAAATAATATTAACATTAGGCAGAAAAAGATATAATAAAGGTGAGTTTTAGAATTATGTTTCTATGACAGCAAGTCTGTGAACCAAATGATCAGTGATGATGTCACATATGTCTTTGGTATTGTTGATGGATAGCCTACCGTAACAGTCCTGGGTGGTTAGCTCAGTGGCAAAGTGCTCGCCTTGGAAGCAAGACACTAAAACAACACAGGTTCGATCCACGGATCTGCGCTTAGAAACCTCTGCAACTAAGACAACAACAAATTCTGTAACAGCGCCTCGATGCCCTTTAAAAATGCAAACAAATAAATAAATAACATGCATAGAGGGGTAGATAAACTGGCACTGTCCTGAGATTGTGAAAATGTGTAATGGTGATCTGGAAATGGCCTTATATTGGAATTGTGCAAACTGGGAAATTAATTGAAATTCTGTTACATTAAAGTGTGAGTTTAGGGTTGTCAAAATCGGCACTTAATAAACTGGGAATATACTGGGATTGTAAAAACTGATAATGTTAATACCAAAGAATGCTTAGATGGGTGTGTACTGAGATTATGCAGTTTTGACCTGCACTTTGTCAAGTAGAGGGCTTGCTTTGTCAAAGGGGGGCTTATTTGGATTATGTTGTTACATTATGTTGTTAGTGTTGTGTCATGATGTCATGCTAAATTGTCATGTACTGTCATATCATGTGTCATTTAATTTCATAATACAGTACGGTCACTCATACTGCGTTGTGTCTCACCATATCATGACTGATTACAACATACATAGCATATCGCCCTCGACATAGCATGATGTTACATATGCCATGACATGGCATGTTATGAGAATATATGATTCATCATAATCTATCCTAATACATGATGGTAAAACATATATTTGTTATTTCCTATAAATGGCATGTTATGTAATGACATTAACTGTCAAGACATATAATTACGCTCCCGCATGAAATGTATGATATAACATGTTGACACTTCTTATTAAACAATAATATGATATGTCACACCATGCCATGTCCTAACTGCAAGTAAATCACCACTATGAAAACTGATCGGGGATGTCAGAGGTTGACATTGGAGCTACACGTATGGCATTAATGAATTTGCAAAGTTAGAACACTAACTAATTTTACAATGGAACAATGAAGGGGGGTGCTCAGTTCCAGTCCCAATGTTGTAGCAGAGGCTACGACCATCTGTATTGTGTCTTGTAGTTGTGGCTACCATTATTACTGTTTGTGCAGTGTCTATGTGGTGTTCTTTTTTAACTGTGAACAAATGGGAATTGTGCAAGAGTGTGGGCCTGCAAAAATGCTGTTTTCCACAGTGCTGATACCAGCGTACATCATATCATAGAGCATCTGCGTCCACTGGTGGAAATCCTGACACTTCTCCAACGCTCCAACTAGGAGGCCATTGTCAAATGGCTCATTATCTCTGTAATATTATAACTAATCTGTGTGCACCATTAAAAACTTCCCAAAGGGACGTGCTCTCAGAAGACCCATCTAAACTTGTCCGCTGGATGGCTGAGGCCACCTGGGCCTGGAATTTCAGCCCGCCTCAGCCAGTTTGCAAGCCAAAAGCAAACACTGATGGGGTAGAGTCGTTCCAGCAGCTCCAGTTCCAGTTGCAGACTGGCAACGAGGCTGCCAACTCTCAAAACCCTTGTTACCACAGTCCACATTGCCCTCCCTTCTTTCCTGTTCTGGAAACAGAAGTTCAAACCTCCAATGTCTTTGAAATATTGGGTCACATCAACATACAGGAAATGATACACAATGGGTTGACTAATGGAAACTGAAAACTATGGGAGAATTGGGCGAAATGTATGCTAGCAGTTATGTGTTGCGTGGGATTGCTAGAAGAAAAACTGGCGAATGGTGTGTTAGCTAGGCATGAAACAAACTGGCAATGATGTGCTAGCTCTTTACCCTCTTGTCCATTGCCTCCATACAACTCATAGCTCGGGAAGTGACAAGTACAGCTCCTTATACAACTGGAACAAAAATTGCAAATTACCTGAAGGGGAGTAACAATGGAAGTGTAAGAGAGCATTTTGTAGAGCCTTGAGATTTTTTGTGGCGAGGAGTTGAAATGAAGATGGGAGAAAGTTGAACACTTTGGGATGCAAGAGGGTGCACGGATAGGAGCAGAGAAAATAAAACAGACTGCACGTGATTAGACAGGAAGGGACGAGCCACGTCAACACTGTGCTTTGGACATCAGCCTAAGCCATGTACAATGACACAACCTCTTGCTATCCAATAGAAACATCTGAATGGAGAACAACTATCGCAACAGGCCTAAGTGACAGCATCATCCGACCCACGTCCAGTCTGTCTATGTTTCTCTCTCACTCTTCCACATAACCTAGTGGGCACTGTGTACCTAGACAACATGAAAATACATCTCTTGGATCCCTCTGAAGTGGCAGGGAAGAGACATGTTTAGTGCACTACAAGAATCTATATAAATACATGCACAAATAAGACCAAGTGGTGTTCAACAATAATTCCCATTGTTAGGTCTGAAAGAATCAGAAGAGCAAGCTGCAGCAACTATGTGACCTTAGATGAGCAAGAACTACTTGCAAAAAGTCATGCAATCTAAGACCAGGATTAAATGATCAAGTTCAAGGAAATTTGCAAAATGAGGTGAGAGAGAGTTGGCAAAGTTACACCCAGTTGAAGCATCAACACAATAGCTCATTACGCAATAAGGGCAGTTGAAGACACATCTTGCAAAGATAACTGGGCTCAATTGCTTCTGGAAAATTACTGGGCAAGTGTCCAATGAGGAACCCCACTTTACTGTAGCAAGCAAAGACCTTACAGCTGCTAGTGTACTGTAGTCTATTCCTATCTTCTTGTTTCATTGGGCATTGCAGTGTTCAATTCCCTTGGATTTTCCCGTCCCTTGAGTGTTTAAGGTTTAAAAGGAGGATAGTGATGCTCAAGCTCCTAAAAAGCAAAGACATTAGCAGCGAATACATAGGACTCCTAGTAAAAACTACATGATGTATGATAGATCACACTGATTGGAATTGATACAAATACAGCTTTACGTAAATCATATCAACAAATGCAAATATAAATACAACTACAAACACAAAACAACAGAGTTGTGCAGAAAGTTGGTGGTTACAATTAAGACAGGGCAACCACATCTAAAACCTTCATGTTTCAGTCCCCACATTTGGACATTATTCATGTGTACTACACGCTTTATGTGGGGCATGATGAACCCTAGAAAAGGAATCTGCAAACATTAGCCATCAATCTCTTCTGGCTTCCAATATTGTTTCCCAAAATAATAAACATTCTGTACATCAATGGTAAATAAAGTAAAAACCTAAACAAAATGTTTATGTTCACTTGTAGATTTATCTAAATGTGTAATACTGATTTAGCACCAACTCTGTAAAGTCTCTTAGTTTCTTCCGTTAGAGATATCAGAGACCTAACAAATAGGGAAATAGCAACACAATGCCTGTTCTATCCATAAGTTATCAGGTGAAAGAGAACCAAACATCGATTAAATAAATATTTCTCACCTCTCTCGTGATATCTGATCACACTTCCTACATTTAATGATTCTTTACGTCATTCCAATGGTGAAAGCTGGTAGAGAGCCCCGAGATGTCCTGAAGATGCTGTGGGAAACCTGGGAAGAACGAGAGGAGGCCCCCATTCCCAACTCGCAAACCACCACCAGAATGTGAGAATATATGAAATTGGTTCTAGGCTTAGTTTGGACTCATTTGGAAAAGGTCCACAGCCAACATCAATCCACTTATAATAAGAAACTTAAGATCATTCTCCATAGGACAAAAAGTACTGGTCCTCTTACCCACCTCAGAAAACAAACTTGTCTCCAAGTGGCAAAGACCTTATGAGATAGTAGAATGAACGGGAACCTGTACTTATTAAGTAGCCCAACAGGACAGAAAACAGAAGGTCCATTTGTATCACAAATTAACAAGGGGGGTCCTGGGAGTCCCTCTGCCAGACATTAGTCCTGGTTACGAGAGACTTACCCAGAGTTTTTAGTTCACTATCTTTCACAGAGAAGAAATATCCCAAACATATCAGTCTTTGTCCTGCCCTTGGGCAGTCCAGCACCGAAATGCTAGGCAATTCTCCTCTCAACAAGAGTATCAACAGAAAACCCAGACACGTGTTTCACTCTGGTTGGACCTCATCAGGAGGGTGGATCTGTGCCTCTCTAAGAATAGTGAGCAAGAGGTCCACGTCTGGATTCCCCTAGTAACTTAGGGTGAGACCCAAAGTTACTTAAATATGCAAATTAACAAGGGGGTCCTGGGAGTTCCTCTGCCAGACATTAGTCCTGGTTATGAGAGACTTACCCAGAGTTTTTTTGTTCACTATCTTTCACAGAGAAGAAATATCCCAAACGTATCAGTCTTTGTCCTGCCCTGGGGCAGTCCAGCACCAAAATGCTAGGCAATTCTCCTCTGAACAAGAGTACCAACAGAAACCCCAGACACGTGTTTCGGTCTGGTTGGACCTCATCAGTAGGGTGGATCTGTGCCTCTCTAAGAATAGTGAGCAAGGGGTCCACGTCTGGATTCCCCTAGTAACTTAGGGTGAGACCCAAAGTTACTTAAATATGCAAATTAACAAGGGGGGTCCTGGGAGTCCCTCTGCCAGACATTAGTCCTGGGTATGAGAGACTTACCCAGAGTTTTTAGTTCACTATTTTTCACAGAGAAGAAATATCCCAAACATATCAGTCTTTGTCCTGCCCTGGGGCAGTCCAGCACCGAAATGCTAGGCAATTCTCCTCTGAACAAGAGTATCAACAGAAAACCCAGACACGTGTTTCAGTCTGGTTGGACCTCATCAGGAGGGTGGATCTGTGCCTCTCTAAGAATAGTGAGCAAGAGGTCCACGTCTGGATTCCCCTAGTAACTTAGGGTGAGACCCAAAGTTACTTAAATATGCAAATTAACAAGGGGGTCCTGGGAGTTCCTCTGCCAGACATTAGTCCTGGTTATGAGAGACTTACCCAGAGTTTTTTTGTTCACTATCTTTCACAGAGAAGAAATATCCCAAACGTATCAGTCTTTGTCCTGCCCTGGGGCAGTCCAGCACCAAAATGCTAGGCAATTCTCCTCTGAACAAGAGTACCAACAGAAACCCCAGACACGTGTTTCGGTCTGGTTGGACCTCATCAGTAGGGTGGATCTGTGCCTCTCTAAGAATAGTGAGCAAGGGGTCCACGTCTGGATTCCCCTAGTAACTTAGGGTGAGACCCAAAGTTACTTAAATATGCAAATTAACAAGGGGGGTCCTGGGAGTCCCTCTGCCAGACATTAGTCCTGGGTATGAGAGACTTACCCAGAGTTTTTAGTTCACTATTTTTCACAGAGAAGAAATATCCCAAACATATCAGTCTTTGTCCTGCCCTGGGGCAGTCCAGCACCGAAATGCTAGGCAATTCTCCTCTGAACAAGAGCACCAACAGAAACCCCAGCACGTGTTTCGGTCTGGTTGGACCTCATCAGTAGGGTGTATCTGTGCCTCTCTAAGAATAGTGAGCAAGGGGTCCACGTCTGGATTCCCCTAGTAACTTAGGGTGAGACCCAAAGTTCTTAAATATGCAAATTAACAATGGGGGTCCTGGGAGTCACTCTGCCAGACATTAGTCCTGGTTACGAGAGACTTACCCAGAGTTTTTAGTTCACTATCTTTCACAGAGAGGAAATAGCCCAAACATATCAGTCTTTGTCCTGCCCTGGGTCAGTCCAGCCCTGAAATGCTAGGCAATTCTCATCTGAGCAAGAGTACCAACAGAAACCCCAGACATGTGTTTCACTCTGGTTGGACCTCATCAGTAGGGTGGATCTGTGCCTTTCTAAGAATAGTGAGCAAGGGGTCCACGTCTGGATTCCCCTAGTAACTTAGGGTGAGACCCAAAGTTACTTAAATATGCAAATTAACAAGGGGGGTCCTGGGAGTCCCTCTGCCAGACATTAGTCCTGGTTATGAGAGACTTACCCAGATTTTTTAGTTCACTATCTTTCACAGAGAATAAATATCCCAAACTTATCAGTCTTTGTCCTGCCCTGCCCGCATACATCTCTTGAAAGAATGGAAAGAGAACCTGTCAGCTATCCATGCCAAAGTACTAGCCTGTCTGGTTCCCGAAGATATAGATAACTTTGACTTAATTCCTCCTGATCTATCTATCCAACAACAAGAACATATAAAGTATGCAGTTGTCTCATTTCCCGATGTAGTCTCAGAAAAACCAGGAAGAGTAAAATGCACATACCACTATGTTACTTAGCAGTAAAGTGGTTCATTTAAAACCGTACAGTCTCACAGAAGCCTGTAAGCAGATAGTGATTGACGAAGTCAACAAAAAGTTGAAAGACAATATTATCAAGCCTTCTTCAAGTCCATGGTCCTCTCCTATCGTGATGGCCACTAAACCTGACCATTCCTGGCGATTCTGCACAGATTTCTGTCAAGTTAATTCCATTTCCGACTTTGATTCCCATCCCATGCCACGCATCAATGACCTAATCGACAAACTCTGAGCAGCCACCTTTCTATCTACACTAGATTTAACCAAAGGGTACTGGCAAGTCCCCATATGTGGGCCAGATAACGAAATAAACACGTTTTCAATGCCTCCAGGACTGTTTCAATTCAAAGTCCTTCCTTTTGGCTTAGACGGCGCACCAGCCACTTTCCATTGCCTCATGGATTAAATCCTACAACGCTATTTCGATTTCTGTGGAGCTTATATTGACAATATTGTCATTTACATTAAGACTTGAGAGGACCATCTCTTCCATCCTATACCATCCTGAAAGTCGTCAGAAACACTGGCCCAACTGGAATGAGGAGGATGAGATATGCTATAACACCTAGAAACAGACTCTGTACCGGAACCCAATCCTGAAGCTGTCGACTTCTCTAAGGAGTTTGTGTTACAGGCGGATGCCTCCCTTACAGGGTTAGGTGCCATCCTGTCCCAGGTTTGCGATGGATTGGAACACCCCATATTATTTACTAGTCGCAAGCTATTCCCACGTGAATATAAATTACTCTGTGTTGGAACTAGAGGCCCTGGCCCTCAAGTGGGCCATCATATATCTTGGATACTACCTATTAGGATGAAAGTTCACACAGTTCCCTCCAAATGTGTCAAATGTATACGGAATATTGTATGTACACCTTCTCATTATGTAACTAAGCTTGAAATAGCCTTGTATCTTGTACTCAGTTGCGCCCAGTTACCTACGGGTCTGGTGCGCCCTACAAATGAATAAACAAACAAGCAATCAAACCGTTAAAAATCACTCACCACTAGTTTGGGTCAGCCAATGCAAAGACTCCAACCCTCAGGTCATGCGATAGTTTGTAGACCTAAAACCCTATTGTTTCACTGTGGAACACCGAAAAGGAAAAGACCAGGGAAATGTAGATTTTCTTTCCCAGTTCCCCTGTGAAACAAACGTGGCTACATCGCATGGAGGAAGGGTATGTGAGAAACCTTAAGTTGTATCCCTGACTAGTGCCCAGGGAACTGTCATCGAGGTGGCCAGGACACAGTCATTTCAGTTGGACCCAGTTCCTTGGGTGGACCATTGTGGGAGGATCAACTGAATGGGGGTCCTCAGGGAGTGGAGTTTGGACACTGATGGGTGAGACATGGTATTCCCCTTCTTATAACATCATTTGCCCTTCCTACCACGTAGGATACTCAGACACTCTACCGCCACCCCCTTTTCCAACACAAACACTTTCTTAAACCACGAAAGAGAATAGACTAACACTAGAGCTGTTTAATTGAAATGTCCAAACAACAGGTCAGGCAAAGCCAGGCAATTGACCGGAACCACACACATATGACTGCCCTTTCCATTACCCACAGGGATAAAAGGTGCAGCACGAGAGCACACTACGAGCAAGGCAAGCTGCATGATGAGACAGCTATCCCAGGGTGGCAGGTCAAGAGGAGAAAGGCGGCAAGAACCAAAGGGGTGACAAGGAGAGAAGCAACCTTTCCCTTTTTGACCCAAACCCATGAAACCTCCATGAAAGGATCATAAGAGAGCAAACAATAGACAGAGTGTGTTGTGGCAGATGCCAACAGTACACAGAGCCCTCCTATGCTGATAATCAGGGCTCGGATAGACGCTTGCTACCATAGTACCTTCCAGAGACAAGAAAAATCAAGCAGTTCATCACAGCTGGTGAGTTGAAGGGAGGACCGATAAGAAACTGTGTGAACGAACGTTGAGAATGGCAAAGTAAGTAAGAATAAAAGTCATGGTGAACCCGACAAAGGGAGGCTGAGCTTTGACAGTAAAAGCCATAATGAACCTGACAGAGGGGGGCTAACATTCAAAAAGGGTCTGAGCCTGGAAAAGGGAGATCCAGGGGTGAAAATCTATCACCCATCATATATGCTGAAAGGAACTTTTTGTTTTATTATTTTGAACCCATCAGATCCTTGGAGGCAAGAGACTTTTTGTAGAAAAGAGACTTAACCACCGAAGATCCTGATCACTGAGAACGGAACTGGAGTCTCATGCTGGGAAAGCTCGAGAGTGTGCAATGCTCAGGAGTTCCCCCTTGTCCCGTTGTCAAAATGTGGGGAAGGGAGATCCATGGCTATAATATCCTGACTTATAATTTGTGAACATTTCTTTCTTTCTTGCAAACTATCCCACACTCTTTCTATATTTACTTGTAAGGATTGGCAATCGTTTTCATTTTTTTTTAAGTATTGGCCGTTTTATTTGACAAGATGCCACTAGGACTGTTTTATTATTTTTTGATGGTCGTAGCTTGCTCCCATCTTAGATTTAGGTTTAGATTAAGTGTTTTTCCAACCTACCTATACAGATTAATGAACACCTTGAACTGTGAGCACTTGTGTCTGTCTTTACTGCTGTCACCATGAATTCCTTACAGGAGATACAGAAATAAATAGCCATAATTGATGTACTTCTATTTAACGTGTGTCCTGTCACTACTGCTTATAATATTGACTTTGTGTATTGCTACCTTGGGCTGGGAATTCAACCCCACAGAGGAAGGAGCTCAGCTCGAGTTGCCCCTTTGTTCTTTCTGGGGAGGTGTGGCACCTTCCCGGGAGGACAAGACCTGTCCAGGGTGTAGGTTGTGAGTTGGCTACTTAATTGGGAAGAGCTTCAGCACAATACGAAAATGAGGGTGATAATGACTGGAATCTCTTTTATGTAAGGAACACAGTGAGATGAGGTAGTTTAGGGTCACTGAGGAGAGGAGTTGCACCCAGGAGAAAGGTTCTCACATCTTGGATATTCCTAGGCCACACATTTATTTTGAACTTTCTCATCCTCCTGCAGAAAATGCACTTTGAGGGCTGACAGGCTCCTGTTACAGCTGCAAGTACTGGCCCCTTACAATCTGCTGGGACAACATGTTGAGAATCCCCTTAGTTGTTTCATCTTTGGGCTCAAGACGAATACACATTTTACTGGCAACCTATCAGGGTACCATTCTACCCAAAACCCCCTTCAAATGGAGAGAAGCTAAGAATCTCCAAGGAAGGAGCAAGACTTTTCTGGCAGCCAATACATGGGAACACATGGAGGGATCTGCTGCCGGAAAACTCTGCTTGCTGCTCATACATTGGTACACAGGAAACTGACCACAGGAAGTGTTTGTTTGTTTTGTTTGTTTGTTTTATTTAGTATAGCGCTCCAGACCCAGGGGTAAATGGGCGCTTAAGGATAGGTTACATAATTGCAGTAAATAATCAGTTATACAATTGTGGCGTTAAGATGCCAAATATAGAATGTACAGGCAGGAAGTAGGAACATTTCAAAGTATGTACAATATATACAGTTGGTACTGATCTAAGTCAATCTATTCAAAGTATGTACAGTAAATGCAATTGGGACTGAGCTTAATTTATCTGAGGATTTCCTTTTCCAGAAGCCAACTAATGACTAATCTTCTGAACAGTTGGAAGGATTTGGTCAATTTAATTAAATTAATTAAATTTAATTTAAATTAAATTAGTGGCACACATGTATATATTCTTGCAACTTTCTGGGTGTTTCCTGGACAGAGTCGCATGGCAAACCAGAATCAAAATTACAAGACTTGGGCTCTTTGTCCTGCTGCTAAAATGTTAAGCCAACTAAACTATTTTGGAGCTGTTTTAGAGATGGAAGAAGCCCCATAAGAGCTGTCTTTGACATTGAATGCTCTCAAACCACATCAAGGTTTTTCAAGCCGTTTAATAAATCATGAAATATTGGATGAGATTATTGACAATTACGCAACACAAATAAAGATTAAGAAACAAAGACAATTCTTGCATGACGAATTAGATCACAAATTTAAGAGAGTTTACACTTTCAACAAACCCCTTAACTATAAGGCTAAACAACCAGTTCAAATATCAAAAGTGGCAGCAACTATCCCCATAACACCTCTCACTTCAGATACAGATTCTGTCAGTGATACAGACTTAGAAGAAGGCTCCCCCTTATCGCAGATCTACACCTTCAATCCTGACAGGACAAGCAAATGAATGTATAAAAACATCACCAGCATTTCTTACTCTGCAACTTATATCATCCTCTTTAACCTTGACAAACAACATGTGTTCATCATGTATGTTTTTGGGAAAGGAATCAACATATATATAAATGAGGATTGAAACTACTCATAATGTGATAAATATAGGGAAACCACTATCCTTTACTGCACCTCCTGAAGAACTGCAGGACAGTGAGGCGGGGAAACACATGTCGAGGTCCAGACACTCAAACTTTATTAGAACCTGAAAGGTTTATCAGTGTACAAAACTGACTGACGTTTATTTTGGCTTTCTTGATTTAAACATATATTTTTTAACCAATAAAAGGAAAAAAATTGAATTTACAATTGAACGCATCACAATCTTTCAATGGTATAAGCACAACCTAGCGCTTGCAATTTTCTTCACATGAGTGCACTATACATTAGTTTGCAAATTGTGAATTAGACCCTCCAGTTCATTAACTAAATGCTGTGATTTGTATATCTTAGTTTCCACTGCAAAAGGCCGTGCGTAAGGAGCAAAGTGTGAGTAAGCCCTGACACCTATTGTTCTAAGCGTCCTGAAGAAGGGTTTTGAAGACACATTGATAACAGATCAAGGGCCTCATTAGGACTCCGGTGCTAATGCATGGTGCTATTAGCTCCATGGTCCATGCCGGAGTCCGCCATGGCGGAATGGGGAATTACCACCCCATTCCGAGGTTGGGGGGTGTTAATTTCCCATGCCGCCATGGCCTTTCCCCATTCCCATTTTTGCCCCATAGGGCTCAATGGGAATGGGGAAAGCGCTAATTACGCACCAAGGTTAATTAGCACCAAGGTCCCTTTGCGGGTCCCTACTTTAACGGCTGGTAAAACCAGCCGTTAAGGTCGGGTCCCGCAAAGGGACCTCGTAATTAGGCGCTAAGTGTTTAACGGCGCCACAGCCTTTTATGGCGCCGTTAAACACTTAGCGCCTGGGTCATAATGAGGCCTCAAGTCTATACTGATTCTTCTTTAAAATCTAGAAACACTAATTTGTGTTGATGCCCCATAAGAGGAGACCAATACAGGGAGACTGAGAGTAATTGTCACTTTTGTTACTAACATCACAAAAACACCTCAATATTATTCAATATCTTGTGTTAGCTCCTTAAGTTGTTTTGTGAATGCCTCATTTAATATACGTTATGAAGGATATATTTTAAATATATGTCAGGCTTGTTTTTTACTGATTTAAAATGTTATGTTAAAAGTTTATAGTGATTGAAATATGTTTTCTAACTGGACCTGGTGTTGCATAAGTAATTGTTGACAGTTTTTGTGTGCCTCATGGGCTCTAGTCACTGACGGCTTTGTGTGTTTGGAAGTAGGGTAGTTTGTTGTGGAACCTGTTGTTTTTTTCTGATTGGTTAGTGCCAGTAATCCAACGGGAGAAGTAATGAGAGGATAAGAGAAGCCACAGGAAGGTGTGGGCTGTTTGGATGTGGTCAGAGGAGGAATAGGTAGCAGACCACAAGACCAGCAAAAGAAGGATGGTGGATTTAACGTGGAGGTGATTTGTGGAAAAGGTAAGGTATTGGTCATATTGGCTGGTGAGAGCAAGTGGTACAGAATGGTGTGTGTGCATGACAGATCAGTCAGTATGAATATTTCAGGGAGTGTAGGGAGTGAGTGGAAAGTGGCTGTGAGTGTTAAAAAAGGGTCACTGGAGAGATAGTGGGGAGGAGTGATAGTATTAATGTGTAGGAGGCAGTAGTAGTGTGGGAGAGGTAGCAGCGTAAAGAGGGAGTAGTAGTGCATAGTAGTGTAATAGTGAGTAGCAGGGAGGACTTGTGAGTAGCAGGAAGTATTACTGTGGAAGAGGGAGTAATAATATTGTAGGGTGGAGGAAAGCAAGATAGAGATCAGAGGCACACAGGAGGATGCCAAAGGGAGAAGAAAAGGATATGGTGGGTGGAGTATGAGGGAGGAGAGTAGGAGGTAACAAGGGAGAGCAATAGAAAGAGAGAGAGAGAGAGAGAGAGAGAGAGAGAGAGAGAGAGAGAGAGAGAGAGAGAGAGAGAGAGAGAGAGGAAGAGGAATATGAGGCATGAGAGGAAGAAGACAGAGTAGGGCTTCAGCATCTGGCAGGTACAACTTTACAAGCCCTTTACAATTAACACAATTGATAGTGTATGGCCAGCCTAGTAATTCCCTGAGGTCGCTTAGATAGATAAGGCATCTGTCTTTGTGTGTACCCTCATGTATTGAAAAGAGTGAATTTAGGGAGAGAGAGAGGGGGTTTACCTCTTGCACCATGCTGAACAATTCAATAAGTCTTGAACCTTCTCTATAAGTTGGATTGTTCCTTCATCCATTTGTTATAGTTATCAATAATGTAATTAAAAGGAACATGGCTTCTGCCATTTGTCTCTGCCAATCTCCGCCGGCAATGCTGTGATGCCGTCAACACCACCACCCATGCATCACCCATGCAGCAGCAACAAAAACAAATACAATGCAACAGGCAGAAGGTAAGCCTCTTGTGTGCAGGTGTGATTACAAACCTCTATAGCTGTCACTGTGCAAGACATCAAGATCATTCAACCTATCATGTGCAGTATCCATACCATCTCCTGCCACTTCTCAATTTCTGAGGCACACATATCCTACTTAACAAAACAACTCTCGGTAGGTAATAAACTACATCACCCAGCAGCCTCTCTCAGCTCGCATGCACCACATGTACTGCAACAGGCTCAAGTGGAGCCGAATCACTACAGCTCCGCAAAAATTCACCCTGAGCTATGTATTCTTCATTCACTTTCTTCATAATGCAACGCAGCAAACCAATGCCAGCTAATGACTTGCACTCCAACATAACGTTTTGCCTTACAGCCCAATTGTATCGTGGAATACCAGTCCCTTGGGAATAATACAAGTACATCAACCCTCCACGTGCAGTCCGCTTTGCTCGTTTGTCCACCATCCCTCCCAAGGTCCTAATTTCCGCACATGATGCAGAACTACTGTCTAAGATCGCGCAGCTGGATGTCACCATATTCAGTGTTTTCACCCCCAACTAGGCAACACAATGCCCATCTATGAGTGCGCACTGTGCCCTGTGCAACGCACTCACAGCATCTGTACGGTACTCACCACGTGGAAGTAGACTCTCTGCTGAAACCAACACCTGTTGCACCCATATCGGCAATTACAAAGGCAAGTCCTTCAAATTCAATGACCTGCACGTACTCAGAGGCTAATATTGAATTTCCTTTTTTATACACGAATGATGCCCCTAACATATTAAAAAGTGCTACTATGGTGAAATACACACACTGCAGCCAGCCTGCTGACCCCACCCCCCACACCCCTGCTAGCATCCGCTCTCCTGCTTCATCCCCCTGCCTTGAAATGTTTTACAATTATTACAATCCACCAATGGCAGAGATGTTGTCAACCGCACCTCTGCTGATTCTGGAACTCCCTGCACGCCTGGTTGGGCCAGTCACAGCATTGAGACCCCTAGCAGGTCCACTTATGATGCTAACAGTACCCTTGTGCCCTCTGTAGCCAGCCCACTCACTGCCAAGCTACATTCGCATGCCTGCATGCATTTAAAGTCCCCGGGTAATGCACTTACCAATTTCGGCCCCCTTTGCAGAAACGTTACTGAATTTGTTAACTTACCTTCTATCATCAATCATTCTGGGGCCCATCTTGACCCTCATTGCAAACATGTTGTTAATGTTGCTAATACAATGGGTACTCTATTGGTACTGTCCTCTTGTTGTACACATCTAAAATTCGAATGATGCTGTTGCATGCTGCTGAAGTGTGGGGACATAAATATGTTAACGAGATTAAGTTGTTCGAAGCCAGAATATTGCGTAAACTCTTGAGGCTACCTAAATATATTTTTAAAGAATATTTTTATTTAGAATTCACCGTGAAATGTGTTGAACATGAACTCATTAGAAGACAAATGATGTGCCATTTCAATCTCAACAACTTAGCAAATGACACTATTGTGGTTCCCTTTATTGCAGCATTTACTCAGGTAGAAAGATATAGAGAAATAGAGATCTTGGGTAAAATATCAACTGTTTCTGAGTTATGGTGGGACCGGTATGTCCAATATACTATGCTCTTTGGTGCCTGTACCTTTAAAGGCTGGCTAAAAAAGAATGCATCAGTGTTAAGTAATGAATGCTGTGTGGTTGAATTGGCAACCAAATATCATAGTGGTCCCTTCCTTTTCTATCTGCAAGAACGTATCTCAATCCCACTATATATTAACTCCTACCCTCGTCTTAAATTGGTCTGCAACTATTTGCTGGTGAAGTTCAACAATAGTGAAGCATTGGATACCAAAGGTGGGCAGTTAGCTTTGACTCAATCAATGCGTATGTGCCGCCTATGTGGTAATGAAATAGTGGAAACATTAGAACATTTGATGATTCAATGTGACTGCCTAACAGAACTGTGAAATAAGTATCTAAAATCATTTGATAGTATCTGGTGCCAATGAGGACCCTCGATAGGGACATTTTATGAAAATGTTGAAAATGTTGCTAATTATTTGGCCTTGCCTTCTGCAACTACACACTCTGGTGCTAATATGGACCCTCAGTGCAAAAATGTTGTTAAAGTTGCTTATGACGTGACCATGCCTTCTGCCACCACACACTCTGGTGCCAATGTGGACACTGTCAGGTGGCTGGTTCCAACGCAGAGGCAGCACAAACTCCTACGTCCCCCTAAGGGTCTTGGCACCTGCATCAGTAGCAACGCAGACAACCGTGACCCCCACAGAGAAAGAGGATTAGGGTCCATGGATTGGATAGTTAGAGGGTTGTAGGATGACCAGAAAGAGGGGTAGGGAGAGTTAATGGATAGGTGGTGGGGTTCAATGGAAAACATGCTCCTTGGCTCATCTGTGTCTTGATGTGGTCGCTTGCACAGTGGGCAATACCCTTGCACTTTCACACACATATGCACTGATGCACACTTCTTGGAATGATATGCTGTCACTCAGTTGGTTGCCTCCCAATACCCACTGAGTAGCTGCCCACAGTTACCCACTAAGTAGTTACTCACAAGTGAAAACAGCACTGTACCTATGACTCTGGGAAATGCTATCTAACAGTCTGCATTGTAGCATCAAGAACATGAATACACGAAAACACATAGTAAAACATGGACACTTAGCTTCCTCCGTGTGTGTGCATTATCTCTGTCTCAGTTGTCCCTGTCTCAGCTGTCTCAGAAGCCGTTGAACAGGATGCCATAGAAGCGACACCTGCGGTCTGCCAAAAAGAAGTAATTAGTGTGCACAAATAAAACACAAACATTCTCAAGTTTCGTATCAGTTTCAGTTTTGTAGCGTTCATTCTAGTTGGCATCCTCCGATGTGATTAGATTAAGGAATAGTGCACAATGGCGCTGTAGGCCCCCAGGACCCAATCCCTCCAGTGTTTTTCCCAGTTCTCATTGAGTTAGTGCTAGGGTGCTATAGAAAGTGAAAACATGGGCCTGCACTTATCTGTAGTCTGTGCTTGGCCCATGTAAGTTGCTTCAGGTGGGGTGTGGCCCCACAATGTTTTTGCCTGGGGAGAAGGGAGCATTTGATGCATCCGCTCGGGTGAATTCTCGAGCGTGAATAAGTGTTTAGTGTGCGTGCATGCAAAATGCTGCAGGTGTGGTCCTGGGTGTCCTTGGACTCCGTGAGCCTGGCGCTGGTGCTGGTGGGACTTGCAATCTTCCCTGAAGTCTTTCCCATATTTTGGTTTTCTTTGCTGGGCTGGTCCTTTTGCTGGTGTGGCTTGCTGGACTGATGGGTGTGGACTTGGATGAGGGGTGCAGCTTGTTCCTAGTGCATCTGCAAGAATGGCAGATGCAACACCTGCCATGATTTTAGCCCCCATAAACACCCCCAGCCCCTCACAAATGCCCCACCGTGCCTGCTGCTCTCTGTGTCCTGCCACCTGACAGTATCCCCCTCCCCATAAAAGGACCAGGCTTACCCAGAATGTTGGTATGAAAAAGGTGCAAGAGCTGAGGAGCATAAATGTTGGCTGCTGGTTCCCAGGACTGGTACTCCGAGCCAAATCCCACCCAGTCCACAAGATATAATTGACCTTACTTCATTTTCGGGATACCTGTCAATGAGGATAGGCGGAGGACGTGTCATACGTATGTGATGTGTGGTGGGTTTTAACACAGAATGGGCCTCATTCCGAGTACGGCGCTAACCAATGGCGCTATTAACGCCTTGGTTGACGCCGTACCCGGACCGGCAGCGCCTTGGTGGATGGCGGAATTACCGCCCCATTCCAAGGTTGGCGGGGCGGTAATTCCCCAATCCCCATTTACCCTTCCCCATTCCCATTCTTGCCCCATAGGGCATAATGGGAGTGGGGAAGGCGTCAATTACGCCACCGTAAATTACGGTGGCATAATTAACATCAAGGTCCCTTAGCGCCATGGTTTTTAACACCTGCTAAAAGCAGGTGTTAAAACCACCATGGCGCAAAGGGAACTCGGAGTATGGCGGTAAGGGATTACCGCCACCACTCTCGTTAGCGGTGGCCGCTATCCCTTACCGCCATACTCGGAATGAGGCCAAACGTATTTTCATGTAGCTTGGAAGTTGAAATCACACTGTTACTTGATTAATAATAGCTGAGACAACAAAAGGGCCAAGAAACCGGGGTTGCAACTTGCATGATCCAGGGAGGCATATATGTTGGGGGGTCAAAGCCATGCCTTGTCGCCCACCTTATATTCGGGGTGAGGTCAGGCGTTTCTGTTGGCATATTTCTTTGGCTGATTCCAGATTCAGATTCACGTCTTTCCACACATGTGCCAGTAGTTCTGTGTGTGCTTGTATAGATGGGTGTGAGTCTGTTACCACGGTGACTGTTGGTTGTACATCTGGATAATGTCCAGACATGCTAAAGAAAGGTGAGTGCTTGGTGAATGCATGTTGAGAGTTTTTGTAGGCTATTTCTGTGAGCCAGATGACTTCCATCCACGCTCCCTCAGTGCATGAAGCAATATAGGTACTGTTCCAGGGTCTGGTTCAAACGTTCTGCTTGGCCATCGATTTCCAGGTGATAGCTGGTTGAAAGTTGAATAGTTTATTCTGCATGTTTGTAGAACAGACCCTAGAACTTAGAAGTGAACTGCGTGCAATGGTCGGAGATAATATGTTGAGGTATACCGTGCAGATGTACCGCATGCTGTAGGAACAAATCAACTACGTCGTTTGCCGAGGGAAGTCCCTTAAAGTGTATGAAATGAGAGAGTTTAGTGAGCAAGTCAACGACTACGAGGATAGTGGAATACCCCTAATCAGGTGGTAGTTCAACTATGAAGTCCATCAACATGGTGTGCCACAGTTGGTCAGGTATAGGCAGTGGGCGTAAGAGACCCATAGCATTTGATGGCATACCTTGTTGTGGATGCACTCTTCACATTGCTGTACGTACTGTTAGATGTCATTGTTCATGGTAGGCCACCAGTAATGTCGACGAATCAACTTGTGTCTTTTGCTGACTCATGGATGCCCTGCCAAGGGAGAATCAAGGCACTATTCTAGGACATGTGTTCTGGGGGCTGTGGTGGGCAGATACAAAGCTTTTGAGCAGCTCGTCCATGTCAGTGCGTGGGAAGACATTGAGAATGAATGAGCTGATCAGATTGCTTATCTGGAGATTTGAAAGATTCTGGGTAGTTGAAGCCCTACAGTGGTGAAAGATAACTAATAGTGCCTAAAGCCCTGACGATGGATTGGCAAAGAATAATTGGGCACTGATGAGTCAGTTAGAAAAATAAATAACACCTGATATTTGAAAAACTATACAGCAACTTCCTGTTCTTTATTTTGTGATTGAACATGAATGACATTAAAGCAGAGGAATGCATGAACATTGAATTCAAGATAACTCCGGAAGGAGAATTTGGAGTGAGCACACTCAGGAACGGAGGCAGTCTGGTCCTTTTTTCTCAGATATTGCTAAAACCTTGAGCCAAGGCTACAGGGGGTGCTCCCAGCAAATATATTTTTTGAGAAGAATCAAATATATGACATTTTGGAATATATACGAATATTAGCAGTGCCCACCCTACCCATCTGTTTCTTGCAGGTACAAAGCAGAACCATGCAACGGTAGTCCATTTTCTAGGTGTTGTTGTTTCTTGGGATTCTCCCACTGACTCAGTTCTTGCACTGACAGAGCTTCTCTTACTTGCATGAACAGGCCACTGGCAGTGCCTCCAATAATTTGGGTTAATGGCAAAATGGGATTTGGTGTGTCACTGGGCGTCTCCTGCACTTGGGTCTCTGGGTATTGAGACAGCATGTCCGCCTTTTTTTTTTCTTGTCCTGGATAGTAAGTAATAACAAAATCAAAGCTGGCAAAGTACATGGCCCCTCCGTAGTTGGCGGGGTGTGCGGGATCTTGCTGACTTCAAGAATTGCAGGTTGCGGTGGTCAGTTAGCCCTGTTATCGTGTGTCGTGCCCCAAACAAATAGTGTCTCCACTTAGTGAAAGCCACTTTTATGGCTAATAGCTTGTGATCTGCTATGGTGTAGTTTTGTTTTGCCCGGTTCAGTTTCCTAGAGTAATATGCTACAGAATGTAGATGACCGTTCTGATCCCGTTGGGATAATACAACTCCTAGCGCATAGCTGGAGGTGTCTGTTTCCATCAAAAATGGTTGAGACGGGTCTGGGTTTAAAAGGACTGGGGCTGTGGTAAAGGCTTGTTTTAGTTGGTTGAAATTTTCTTCTGATGCCGAGTCCCATAAGAACGGTATTCCTTTCCTCAAAAGGCATGTAATGTATTAGACCTTTTTAACAAAATCCGGGAAGAATCGTCTGAGCTGGGGGGAAATTCGCAGCAAAATTGCCGATTTTTGGCGTGATTATCGCGGGCGGGAATTCGCCGGCGGTAGTAGCATGAATTTTCCCCATTGGGCCCAATGAGGAATGAGGAATTCCCGAATGGGCCCAATGGGGAATGGGCAATAACCCTTCCGCCAAACCCGTGATCCGGCGCTAATAGCACCGGGAGGTTTGGCTGTAGGGCTATTAGCGCCGGCGCTAATAGCGCCGGTGTTACCGCGCAACTCGTGATGAGGCCCTATGACTTTATAGGCCTGACTTATATACGTTTTTGTCCTGAAAAGATAGAATTAGCGGGGCATTCCTCAGGGGCGAAAGTGTGTAGATCATGTATTTCTTGTTGGTGGTAAAGCAAAATTCCCTCTAGTTGTTCCCTGTGTTGTTCCACAGAGTCCCTGTAAAGGTGGGTACACAATTACAAACATATATCAACTTTTTTGGGCTAACCCAGTCCTTTTACTAACCTAGCCTCAATCCTTCACACCACAAGGATAACTCAGTATGTTGTTAATAACAAACCTGAACTGGTCTGCTTGGTAATATCCTCAGACCAAGGAAGCAACTTCAATTGTTGCTTATTCATGTGTTTGCAGAAGGTAGGACCCACAACGTTGAATCCTGTAAGGAAAATGCATTCCTTAAAACCAATCCTTAGTTTCTAAGTTTTCTAATGATTAACCCCAACTCTGAATGTATGAGATTAACTCCTTATCTTACCTTTCTCAAAACTCAATAGATGTCAAATAGGTATGTCATGGAAGGCTGGATCTGCGACCCTGCTGCCATGGCCTAAAAATAAACCGTTGGGTATAATCAGTAGCTTCATCATCCCAAAATGAGGGGCATGTCCTAATCCTTCTCTATAAACCCCCAGAGTTCACATACTTGTAATCACAGCTGAAATATTTAAGACCACCATTGTCTCAAGCGGAGGGATTCATTTCCCTATTAGGTTAGCTTTAGTCTTCTTAAACATAGAAAAATGCTATTTGTCCAACAGTTTAAGCCCAGTAATGTAATTAACAGGGATAGGGTCAGCGAATAGTATCTGCACCCTTCAAGGCTACTCCATAGGCAAACTATGTAGATCCCTTAATCCCCCATAATGGAATTACCTCAAATGATAAACCCATTCTGCAGGTTAGTGTCTATGTATTCCTTCAGGTGCCTGTTTTCAGCTTCCATTAAGGCGTACATCCTGCTACAAGGCAAGGTGGCCGCAGGCTCTAGATCAATTCTGCAGTCGAAAGAATGGTGAGATGGCAAAGTCTAAGGTGAAGTTTTGCTAAAGATGTCTCGGTAGTCTTCGTACTCCAGTGGCAGGGTAGCTTGTGGGCCCCTTCCAGTTAGGTATGCTGGGTCTGCTGCAGATGCATCAGAAATGACTGGGGTTGCCACATGCTCCGTGCCCAATGCAAATTGTTACCCCAGTCCACCTCTCATACAGTGCTTAGCACAGTAGTCTGACTTGACCTGCTTCATGGCCCGGTCCCAGTCAATGTTTGGATTGTTTACTGGCAACTAAGGAAGTCCGAGGATAAGTCTGAACTGTGGAACTGCTCATACATCAAACTGTATGACCTCTTTGCTTCCAAAAAGACCTTTTTGGTTTATTGTGGTATAGGTCCTGATTTAAGGGGCGACCTGTCTGGTGACCAAACAGCTTCTTTGTGCATTTTGGAGCATACAGGGAGGCCTAAGCCCTGTGCATGCCTATTGTTAATGAAGTTAACAGTAACTCCATAGTCCAGTATGAACATGACCAGCACATCTCAGTGCTGGGACCGTAACCACCCTGCAATGGTAACATGTGGCGTTGACGACTGTATGACATTCACTAAGTGATGCATGGGGGTGTTGTCAATTTGTGGGCTCGACAGTTCCACCCTGACTACTGCAGAGCACTGGAGTTTCCCCCCATGGGGGTTCCTTTGGGTTTGGAGTTGCAATCTTTTATGAAATGGCCTAATTTGCCACAGTATAAACAAAGTTTCTCTTTGCGTCGTTCTCTTCCTTGGAGAGCGGGCCCAGGACTGTCCCTATCTGCATGGGCACCCCCTCTGTAGCTTTCTCTGTTCTTGTTGGTCTTTAGTAACCCAGACGAGCCAGACTCTGTTTCCCCTTCGTCGCTTATCCGGCTGTCGCTCGCCTTGTCGATGGTCAAGATTTAGGGCCAGCTCGATCATCGCTGTGTACGTATCTGGTTGAGGATGCACCGAGGCTATTACGTCCTTTAGGTCCTTACAAAGCCGCTGATAAACTAGGACAAGCCTCTTTTCGTGTGGCCACTCCGTTTCCATCACCAAAAGGTTAAACATGATCCCATATGAGAGAAGCTTCCTTTAGATTGATTATTTTCCCAAAATCCTCCAAAAACCAGTTCTAATCATATAGAAAGTGTCCTCTTTCTTTGATAGGGGCATCACCCATGCTGCTTCGACCCCTGTGAGGTAGGAAATAACAAAGGCTGTATGGGCTTGGATGTCAGGTGGCAGGGCAGGACAAAGAGAGCAGCAGTCATGGTGGGGGGTTTCCGAGGGGCAAAGGGTGTTTATGGGGACCAATCTAATGGCAGGTGTTGAATCTGCCCTTCTTGCAGATGCACTAGGAACAAGCTGCACCCCTCATCCAAGTCCACGCGCATCAGCCCAGCAAGCCACACCAGCAAAACGACCAGCCCAGCGAAGAAAACCCAGATATGGAAAAGACTTCCGGAAAGGCTTCAACTTCCAGCAATCTCAGCGCCAGGCTCATGGAGTCCAGGGACTCCCAGGACGATGCCCAGAGCATTGTGCATGTGCGCACACCGAACGCTTGTTTGCACTCGAGAATTCACCCGAGCGGACGCATAAGTAACTCACTCCTCCTAGGCAAAGACATTGTGGGGCCACGCCTCACCTGCAACCACCGGTGCTGGCTCTGCACAGACGACAGATAAGTGCAGCCCCATGTTTTTGCTTTCTATAGCGCTGCAGCAAAAACTGTATGAGAACTGGGAACAACACTGGAGGGTTCATGTTCTAGGGGGCTACAGCGCCATTGTGTTATAATCTGCATGCTAATTGCATCAGAGGATGCCAAAACGAGTGAACGCACCAAAAGTGAAACTGATACAAAACATGAGAATTGTGTTTTTTTGGGCTCACACTAATTGCATCTTTTCGGCAGACCACAGGTGCCGCTTCTACAGCATCCTGCCCAATGGCTTCTGAGACAGGTGAGACTGGGACAACTGAGACAGAGAAAACGCGCATACACAGAGGAATCTAAGTGCCCATGTTTTGTTATGTGTTTTTGTGTATTCATGTTCTTGATGCTTCAATGCAGAATGTTAGATAGTATTTACCAGACTCATAGGGACAGTGTTGTTTTCACTTGTGAGTAACTACTCAATGGGTAACTGTGGGCAGGTACTCAGTGGGTATTTAGGGGTCATCAAACTCAGTGAGGCAACCCACTGAATGACAGCATATTACTCCAAGGAGTGTGCATCAGTGTGTATGTGTGTGAGAGTGCACGGGTATTGCACATTGTGCAAGTGACCACAACAAGACACAGAAGAGCCAAGGAGCATGTTTTCGCTTGAACCCCCGTAACTATCCAGTACCTCTCCCTAACCATCTTTCCAGTATTCCTACTACCTAGCCTATCCTTGGACCCTAACCCTTTTTGCCCGTGGGGGAAGCGGTTGCCTGCATTGCTACTGGTGCAGGTGCCAAAACCATCAGAGGGAGGTAGGACTTTGGGGTGTCTCTACGTTGGTACCAGACATCTAACAGAAGCGCAAAACCAAGTATTTACCGGCACCCAGGAAGCACAAACTCAATAGCAACGAGGACATAGTCTGAGACTTGCAGGACTTGAAGAATGAATTGGTCACAACACGGCACAACTATGCAACCTTGGCCACTCGGCTGCAAAATCTCACAGCACAAGGTACTCCGTTACCAGCCAGACCACCACCAACTCCAGTTACTCTCGTTAATGTACAGGTGAGAGCTGAGCCACACTTACCCTTTGCCCCACCAGAGCAATACAGCGCCGATCCGCAGATGTTTACTGCATTTATAATGCAGTATCAACTCCACTTCCTTATGAAACCCTTCATTGCAAAAATGTGGATAATGTTGCTAATGACCTGGCCATGTCTTCTGCCACCACACACTTGCATGTATACAATCCATCAGAGTCACCTAACATGGCTAATGCCATTGTTAACCTCATTTGTACAAATGTTGCCTTGTTCACTGCCACCAAACTCTCTCACAGCAGACTTTCCGAGCTGCCTAAGCCCTTCCTAAGGCTACATATAACGATGTGTGCCCCTCCCACTCATTTAACCTATGGCACCTCACCTGCAAAGTACAAAAAGCAGCCCTCCCCTCGCTAATGAGCTTTTCCTAATTTGTGCTCTTATCAATGCATGCTCCTTACCTGCACACACCCTTGAAATTAATGATCTCATTACCACCCATAACCTAGATGCTCTAGCTATAGCAGAAACGTGGCTTCATGAAGCATCAGGTCCTGTCACTTCCCTTGCCATGCCCCCTGGCTGTACAATCTACAGGAATGACAGACGCTCCTCCAGAGGAGGCAGTGTTGTCTTCGTGGCAAGAGACTCCCTCCTCATTAGGCAGGCTAACAGCACTCTTGATGAAAATGCAGACATTCTTCTCCACGCCAAACTGTACTATCACTATCCACCTCATTTACCACCCTGCAGGCCCGTTCGTTTCTAAGCTTTGAAGAGAACATCCTCCATATCCCAGAAGACAATATCAAAGCCTCCTCTAAAATCATTCTCATGGGAGACCTAAACCTGGGCCTTAGTGACCCTAATGACCCTTGAGACAAGCCTATGGCCAATGCCCTCTCAACCCTAGGATTCAGACGCTCCATCACCAACCACACCCACATAAAGGGCCACACACTGGACTGGATAGCCAACTTGAACTGTCGGTCTTTATCAGCTCCAACACCCCCTGTCCATGGTCAGACCATCATATCATCGATTTCTCCATCCCACACAAGATGATACTTAAACTATCTGCCATCCCACTACCTCTGGAACTTGCTTGCAGCTCATGGAAGCTCACAAAAGAAAGCACCCAGCCTTAGCTGGACTCGCCCAGCTTTAAGCCTCCATTTTCAAAACAACCGCAACGTATTAGCAGACATGTATGCATCTACACTTTCCTTAGTAGTTAACACCATTGTGCCCCTAAGCTCCTCGAAAAGCCTAACCAGCCAGGCACTCCAACTCCTAGTTTACCCCCAACCTCTTAGAATTGCGTAACAAAAAACATCAGGCCAAACTAATGTGGCAGAAAAAAAACTTCATATATATATAGTGAACAGAGAGTGTGTCAGCGGAAACAAAATTCAAGTTAAAGTGGTGACCGGCAATGGGTTGGGGAGAGAGGGGGCCCCCGAAATTCGGAATCACAGATCAGGCCATATAAACCAAACAATAATTGAAAAACATGAATATTTTATTTAAATTCCATTTGTTTAAAACATACATATTAAATTTTAAATTTTGTTACGAGCTCATCTCTAAATAGCAGCATATTGTTGTAGAATAAAGTGCATAGTGAAACAAAGTGCCAATATAAAACCAGACTGAAAATTCAGTCAGTATTAACTTCATGTTGCCAAGCTGTCTGAACCTCAAGTCGGCTGAAGAGGGTCACTACATTTGTTACTTCCTCTTTGTCAGCGAAGTAGAGGTTTACCCATCTTTTGTTTTGCTAGAAAAAAAACTTCAGACAACCCGAAAGGAGAATTCTCCAGCATAGCTAATCGATATAAGCTAGCAAAAGTCATTGCTTTCAATGCCAGAATCTCCAATGCTGAGTCGGATACCAAAGACATCTTCTCCATCATTAAGGAACTTGAGACCCCCCGCTATCCTTCCATCTACTCTTTCCAAGGATGAAGCATGGTGCACAATAGCAAAATCAACACCATGAACAAAAAAAAATCTAAGCAATCAAGCCAGCTGCTATTCACACCCCCACGCCTCAGCCACGACCACCGCCCGGGCAAGCCCTAACTCCATGGTCCCTCAGTTTCAATTCAAAGAAATCGAAGTCCTAGCTAGCATCAGAAGACTAAAACCCTTGAGATGCAAAGGAGATATCTGTAATGCCTCCATTATTAAAGACTGCACTGAAATCCTAATTCTGATCATTACTATATTCATAAACTCATCCTTCTCCAAAACCACAATGCCTGTCAGCTTCAAGGAAGCCTGGGTACTCCCGCTCTCAAATAAAACCTCCTTAGACCCATCTATCCCTACCAACTACAGTCCCATTACAACAATCCCCTTCTTGCTTTAAATCTTAAATCGGGAAGCCTACTTCTGTCGACTTGTCGACTGTGCAAAGCCAGTTAAATTGTCTTCTAGTCGATGATATTAGAAGCCTACTTCCAAGTCCAGCACTTCTGTGAAGCAAGCCATGTCCTAGGCATGCAGCAATCCGGCTTCCGGCCAGGCCATGGTACGGAACCTGCCTTTGGAACCTAAAAAAACTGGTGGATGAGATCAGGGACAAGGGGAAGCCAACACATCTGCTCCTCCTGGATCTGTCTACAGCATTCAACCTAGTTGATCACAAAATCTTGTGCCACCACCTTACTACCATGGCCAACTTCTCTCCTATGGCTCTCTTATGGCTACCACCTGGATCACTTCCTTTCTTCATGAGGGTATTTGCAGAGAATGCCAATGCCATACCATCCTCAATCCCATGTGAGGTACCTCAAGGCTCATGCATAGCCCTTATCTTATACAATATCTTCACCAGGCCCCTATTCGACAACCTTGATTCCATCAGCATCACCTACACCAACTATGCTGACGACACCCACATTCTACTCCCACTCTCAGGCAACTATACTGAGGTTTCCAACACCCTAAACAATACTTATTCCAAAGGTCTGGGGTGAATGGAGACATACCACCTGTGCCTAAAAAAGGATAAGACAGAAAATCCTGCTTGTCGGACGCCCAGCCGTGCTTAAAAATATTAGTTACCAATATTCTGCCTTCCTTATTGATAACATCTCAGTCCCTGTCTCAGCATCAGAAAGAAATCTAGGGGTTTACCTTGATGATACCCTCTCCATGACAAGACAAGTTAACTCTATTGTTTCCTCAGCAGCTAATGCTACCAAAGTATTAAATGCCCCAAGACCCTTCCTTTCCGAAGACAGCTGTCTAACAATAGCCTGAGCAGTCACTGGCTCGAGGGTTGACTACTGCAATGTTCTCTTAAACCTGCAGAAACTTCAGGCTTAATTGATGAACTGGAATATGATCAGTTGTTTCTGTAACGCTACGACTAACTACCAAAATGTTTTAACACATGAATGTGAATGTGATCACGTTTATCTGTAACAGCGCATCAATGCCTTTGGGTTGTATGTGCGCTTTATAAATGAAATTAATAAATACATATATAAATAAACATGGTGGGAAAGCCACTCTGAAAAGTGTTGGGAAGTCAAAAGGTGTTCTCTACTGTTCCCTTCTCAATGATTAATTGGATGATGCTGGGTCAAATAGAGGAGGAGGGGTCAAAAGTGATCAAAGTATCGATTTGCCAACAGCAACTTGATGGTGGACGGAGTCCATGGACAATAGGCAGACGATGGCTAGTGGTGTTCAGGGGGCTTCCACATTTGTGTGTTTGGGCAGTGCATCATCCCATCGCTGCTTTCGATACCCAAAATTGCAATTTGTCTCTGTTCAGACTAGAGCTTGGCAAACATGTTCTGTGATTCTCAGAATCACCTAAACTTTACCGATTTTGTATTCCTGTGAACGTTTGGAATTATCCTTGAGATCCTCCTGGGAGGTTGAAACTCAGCCCGTGGTAAATATGTGTGCCTTGCTACGGATGACAGGTAGCTCCTGTGATCCACCATAGAGTCCTTTAACATTTAGCATTGACTTCCTGAGACCTGGCAGGCCCTGAAGGGACGAGGGGTGTGATAAAACCTGTTTCTATTTCCAGCGCTCTTGTTCAGGAAACCAAAATAAAGACCAGTATCTGTGGGGTACTGTATAGGTGAGAGAGGTCATGGGGGAAATGTGGTGTGTGGAGTGAGGTTTTGTTTGTTTGTTTGTTTATTTTATTTGTAGCGCACACCGGATTCGAAGGTATCAGGGCGTGGGAACAAGAATACTTTAGCCTTACAAGTTGCTTATAGTTACATCAGTTACAAAGACAAAAATGCAGATTAGTACGAATGCAGCAGGTAATACATATGCATTACAAATTAATATTCAATACAATAGGCAGTTTAAGCGCAGTGCATGTGCAGGTTGTGCACGAAGGACAAAAAGTCAAAATTTGTTTGCTAGGTCAACTGGGTCATGTGGCTAGGCTATCGGTCATTTTCTTTAAGCCACTTAATCACATTTGTTCTAAAGTGTGGGTATGATTGGTCCGTCCTTAGTGAGGTTAGGAGGGAGTTCCAGAACTGGGCAGCTTTGACGGTGAAGCTGTTTCCTCCAGTTGTAGTAATTTTGAACAGGGGAACTCATAGGCAGTTCATTTAGGCAGCACTCGTGGATCTAGATGTGGCTCTTCTTTTAAATCTCTCTGTTAGGTAGCTTGGTGCTAAATTGTTGAGACACTTGAAAGTTAGAGAGTTTTTAGTTTAATTTTGTCGACTGTGCAAAGCCAGTTAAATTGTCTTCTAGTCGATGATATCTGAGCTCTCTTGGAGATTCCTAGTGCCGCTCTAAGGGCATTGTTTTGCAGTATTTGTATTTTTGCATGATGTATTTATAAGACCCCAAATAGAGGGCGTTGCAATAATCCAGTTTGGACAACACGAGTGTTCTTGCCAACGTGGTGCAACTATTTGTAGGGAGGTAAGGTCTAGCTGATATGATCAGTTTACAAGTATAGGCTGTGGAGGATGCCATAGCGTTTACTTGCTTAGCCAAGGTGAGACAAGAGTCGAGGTAAACTCCTAGTGTTTTTACCTCCTTGGCAACGTTAATTGTATGGCCATCTGTGACAAAAGTTGTGTAATCTTGGCTAAGTTTCCTGTTGTTCAGTGCAGTCCCCAGAATAATGAGTTCCGTTTTGTCATCATTCAGGCATAGACCATGACGTGCCATCCATGCCTGGATGATGAGGTATATCTTATTCACCAAGCCCAAATCCTGTTTGTAATCCCCAGGAAGTGGGATGAGAATCTGGGTGTCATCTGCATAGTTAGTGTAGGTGACCTAGAAGGTCCAAATCATCAAACAGGGGCTTAGTAAAAATGTTATACATAGTAGGGGAGACACATGATCCTTGGGTACACCACATGTAATAGAAGCAGGGTCTGTAGCCGCTGAGGTGGAGAAGACCCTCATGGTTCTTTTACTTAAGAAGGATTTGATCCATGCTATAGTCTGGGGTGAGAAATGTGCTGCAGACTCTAGGTGGTTGCAGAGCACTTTATGATCCAACAGGTCGAAAGCTGCAGAGAGATCCAGAAGGAGAAGCAGGGCTGTTTTTCCTTGGTCTCTCAGCTCGTCAACCTGTGTCTTAAGATCAATGGGCGCTGTTTCGGTTCTATGATGTGGTCGGAAGCCTGATTGCCGCGAGCCTAGGAGTTGGTGCAGCTCCAAGAATTTTGGTATTTGTAAGTAAGCCACTCTATCTAAAATCTTTAGTAAAAATGGCACTGTGGTGATGGGCCTATAGTTTGTGGGTATGGCCCGGTCTAGAGATTGCTTCTTGAAGAGGGTGAGGACCCAAGATTGCTTAAGATTACTTGGTATTATACCTGATGAGAATGAGGAGTTGATGAATTTTGAGATAAATGATGATATGTCTCTAGCAGCATCTTTTATTATTTGTGCTGGGCGGTTATCGCCTCGACAGTTTGATGGTTTAAGTGATAGGATTACTTTTTTCAACCTCCAGTATGGACACTTTGGTGAAGTTGAATCTTAGTTCAGGTTTGGCCATAGTGCAGATTTATTAGTTTGGGTAGTTGTGGGAGGTAGGTTTAGTTTTTTCTCGTCAATTTTAGTTTGGAGTGTGGCGATTTTGTCGCCCAGGGCTTTCTGTATGTTGGAACACCATACCTTGTTTTTTACACAGTTATCAGGTACTGGGATAGGGTTCTCTAGTTCCTTTAGGATTGTAAAGAGCTCCTTAGTTCCTGATTTGGCTTGCATTATTCTAGTGTCAAAGCTTTCTCTTTTAGCTTGCTTGATTTCAGATTTCTATTTTGTAGATATGTCGGTAAGGGTTGCTTTATTCACTTCTGAAGGGTCTAGTCTCCAGGAGGATTCGCACTTGTGTTTTTCTAGACTTAGTGATTTCAAATAGGGAGTAAACCAGGCATTTACGTGTGCTCTAGCTTTGCTGTTTCTCATTTTTAGCGGGGCAATATTTTCAAGGGCATTGGCCATAATAGTGTTGAATTCGTTGACTAGCCATGAGGGATCAAGATTGTCGGGCAGTGAAATTAGGGTAGGTAGAATTAGGGGTAATAACCTGTCTGTGGTTATGTTTTTTTTGTTCCTTGTTAGCGTTGGAGGTGCTAGACTGTTCTGTTGGGGTTGGGGGCTTTTAAAGTCTATAGAGAAGTCTATAAGAGTGTGGTCTGTCCAAGCTTGTGGACTGATGGAGGTAATAGTTGTGTTGCATTTATAGTCCGCCACCCAGTCAAGTGTTCGGCCTTTCTCATGGGTAGGCTCTGTCACTCTTTGGGTATAGCCGAGCTCTGATAGGACATTGGCATTGTTTGCAGCTTGTGTGTCTTTGGGATCATTGAAGCCCAGGTTCAGGTCTCCTGATAGTATCGCTTGAGATGTATTTCTTTAATTATCAGAGAGTATCATACAGATGTCCTCTTCGAAAGAACCAATGGGTCCTGGTGGCCTGTAGATAAGGTGTATGTTAATGGTTTGTGAGTTGGAAGTTAGAAGCTTGATAGTTAAGGACTCACAGGATTTGGTGTGCAGGGGTGTTTCTATTCTGATTGACAAATCAGTTTTAGCAATGAGTGCTAAGCCTCCTCCACGGGAATTAGTTCCCGTCTTCTCTGAAAATGGTATAATTGGTGGGAACAGCGAGCATTAGTGCTGGGCTGGCTGCTTGGTGTAACCAAGATTCGGTAATGGCTAAGAAGCCGTAGTTACCTGTTTCTATAATGTCGGCAATTTCTGTGTCATTGGCTATTAATATTAATGACCTGGCATTAATGAGTGGTCCTTTAAGGGTGAGGCTAGGTAAGGCAGATCTATTGTGTTTGGAGAGACTGATATGCCGTTTGTGGTGTTTTTCTGTTTTATCTTTGTAGTTGGTAGTAGTATTTACAGAGGAGTAGTTTAATTTAGCAGTATCCTTGTGATGATTCGTTTTATGAGCGCTGGTAGTAAGGTATAGGGTTACGTTAAGGAGGTGCGTTTGAGGGCTGATTTGCAATCACAAATGTGTTCCATTAATATTTGTGAGAAACAGAGCTTGAATTTTTGTCTGCAAATTAACGTGGGACACTTTTGGGGTGGTTCACAGTGGTTAATATCAGAGTAGCATACACCTTTCCCAGCTACATGCTTAATTGTGTCCTTGAACATTTGAAGACAAATGTGTTTTAAGTGCACATGCGTCGTGAGTTAGCTACAGTTAATTTTGTTTTTCTGACTCTCTGAATGACATTAAGCCACATAAGTTTCTAGAATGTAGCATTAAACGCATTTGCAGGAAATTGGAATGCAGGCACTGTCTGCTCGTACAAACTTCAGTCGGTGATTATATTCTAAACAGTTATTTCCACTTTTAAGAATAGGCTATTAATTACTATATTACAATGTGATGTGTCACGTATTGGATCACCCACTTTATCAATGAGATCCCAAGTATACTTCTTTCATTGTTTTGTCTTAGAGGAGACATTGTTTCCTACTCCCATCTTGAAGTTATATATTTATTGAGGCTCACTGCCTGTCAATATAGATTTGGTTTCCTTTTATCACAATGGGCCTCATTACGACCCTGGCGGAGTGGGTTTACGCCAGCGTTATTCGCGGCGGACCCGTCCGCCCTACTACGAGTTCCCGTAGCGCCATGGAGCGTTTTCCGCCTGGTTTTTCCGGGCGGAGAAATCCATGGCGCTACGGGACCTTGTTGTTAATTATGCCACCGTATTTTACGGTGGCGTAATTAACGCCTTCCCCACTCCCATTATACCCTATGGGGCAAAAATGGGAATGGGGAAGGGTAAAATGGGGGATGGGGATTTACCGCCCTGCCAAGGTCGGAATGGGGCGGAAAATCCGCCAACCCCCATGGCGCTATCGGCAGCTTTCCGCCGTGCTCCATGGTGCATTTTGCACCGCGATTTCCGCCAGGGTCGTAATGAGGGCCAATGTATTTAGTTGGTATGGCATTAGGGAGACATGAGCACATGCTTTGATAAACAGGTCAGTCTTTAGCGTTATGAAGAAGGATTTTATTTTGATAATGAGTCAATGGAGCTTAGGGGAAGGTCTGTACCAAGTGTTCTTCTACTTGTTTGTGTTTTTTGGAGCGTTTCCCATCATAATTGATGGTGTCCATCCCCTTACGGTAACAGGTGTTATCAGCTGACATCAGAGATATGGCCCTGAAACGAAGATGAGTGTGCATAACGAGAGTAAGGAACGTTAACACCTACTTCAGGTCTGTAATGGAATTATAAAATGGCTGAACCCAAAAAATAAAACAGGGTAAAAAAAATTCAATTGAACGAAGAAGCTAGCAACTGAACATGGAGGCAGAATGTTGTGAGTATAATCTCAAGCTTAGTAACTGTGGTTAAGGCCTTCAGCCAATCCATTGATTATGATTCCTGCCAACATTTAATGTTAAACAAGTGATCTAGGGAGCAGGGTATGTGAATCAATGGACTAATGCATGGATGAAGAAATGTGTGTTGGCTTCATGGTCACATGATTGAATTCCAGCAGGTCTATAATGCCTGGAAGCTTCCTAGGGCAATAATGTGTGATATATGGGGTTGAGAAAAAATAAAACACCTTATGTTCATCAATCCTGGCGTCTGGAAACACTGTGGCGTCTGGAAACACTGTGGCGCCTGGAAACACATTTTGCTGTTTAGGCACCTCACAAATGTTTAATAAATAAAATAAATAGTGCCAAGAGACTCTACAGGTATAGCTGTGACATTGGATACAGAAGGCTGCTCTAGAGAGACTATCCAGGGTTAGAAGAAGCATCGGCAGCAGGCAGCGCCGAAAGGAATCTAGGGCTAGAGACAAACTACACAGAAGCTGCTAAATTACATCAGGGAGTGCAGTGGCCCAATTTGTTCTTCATATAGTCATGTCAGATGGCGTGGATGGATTTCCCGACCAAAACGGTAAGGTTGAATTAGAGTAGGCTACAATCACTGTTTTATTTACAGGAAAATTAATGGTAAAACCTGTTTTCTCGATGACTTAAGTCATTTTGTCATGGAAAGCAATGGTGTTTCCATTATATACATTTAAAGTGAAATTTCTGATAAAAAAAGTAAAAGCCAGAAAAATACAGCTTCACTTTTCATTGGAATGCATTTTGATTTTGTAAATTCTTCTAGTTTGGGAGAAAATGTACATTTGAATCAACATTTCTGATGTTGATCATTTTTAAATGTATTAATCTGTCAATTAGCGCATAGCTTGCTGATAGACTCAAAACTGCAAGCCTCATGTTTCTTGCTCTGGAAATGACACCATAGGTTCTCATTAGTGTATATTTGTCAGTCCCATCCTTACTAGAGCAAATGTATTAGCACTACTTTAACACTACTGTTAATGAACCCGTCATTATGGAATTCTATGTGCGCAATACATCATGCTTAAAATGCATTAGCGAGCTGAGGGTCCATCTAACATCCTACCAATAACAAGGAACGTTTTCTAATCTAAGTTTTTTTTTTGTAGACTGTACATTTACTTACTTCTTTTAGCAATTATTGTTTTAACATGAATATATTCATAAATCCAGTCTATCGAGGCTGAACTGCTCTGCCTGTGTGTCTGTGCCCATGCAAAAACAGCATTTGTGCAGGCACAATTTCATTAGAGCTGTTGCATATCTATCAGCATTGCCTTTAGCTAATGCAATTGGTTGTGCAACTGATGAGTGTGCATGAGCAAAATGCATTCGTACTGCCCTGCAATTTTATAAATATTGAGGTGCTAAAGTCTCAAAGTGGATTGCAGGCTTTTTGAGCATTCCGAAAGAAACCATCTTTCTGGTGCCATCACCTGGCATAAACTGTGACCGAGGTGGTGGGTCATTAAAAGCAGACAGGTAGCAAGGTCGAGTTTTCGCATTTATACTTGTTATGCACATTTCCTTTTTTTATTGACTTAGCTAACAAGAATATGTTCATTAGGCCAACTACCCTGGGGATTCTGGGTGCATATGCATTTGTCAATCTGCAAATCTACATTCATGAGCCCCTGCAGACTTGAGTTGTGCACCACAACCTAAAGATTGCACAATGGATGTGCCACGGTTAAAGGGATAAGGCAGTTTCTCCAGCAAGTTAGCATATTTTTACTAGAATTTGAACATAATGGGAAGGCAAGATGCCAAGGGCTTAGTTGATTGAACCATCATTTTCAACAATTTAGCACCTGTTGTTGGACACATGAAGTCAATGAATTACAAGAAGCATCTAGGGATGTCCATTGTGCTGGGAGGAACCTGGTCAGGTGTGACCACATCCCGCATAACCAGGCACTGGATTTTGTAACCTTTGGAAGTTTGCCCATTTCTGAGAATGTGTACAGACACTGAAGCATAATAATTCAGGAAACAAACGTAGAACATACAACGACAATAGTGCAAGATGCTATTGTAAGAAAGGTTGAAATAGATAGAAGCTTCAGAAACCTGCTGACACGGACGATTTCATTTCCTGCTTTCCCATGTCTCCCCCCACATCAATCGGCCGAAAAGTCTATCAATCAAGAATCACGCACCTGATTCAATATCTAGGACAGTATGAGTAATACATGGCGAGTTTGGTTTTCATACTCTTGAATACCGAAGTAAGCATTATCCTATTGTTACACTCCCCTCTAATCTGACAGTAACTTTGTCTCCCTGAATGATTAAATGCTAAAATAAACGCATACATTTGTTTTTCCTTCTATAGGGCCTGATTCTCAAAGTTAAGCCCTGGAAGTGCAACTTCGCAGGGTTTTACCACCAGTCCTAACAATGCTCTAGTGAGTACTACAGAAACTTTGCACTGGTGCAATTGCAACTACTATTAGAGAAAAACATGGCTGCAGTGTAAACATCACTTTCTGTGAATACATTTTTACAGCAACCCAAAAGACTCGAATTGGCATTTCCCTGGTGCAAAAATGCATGGAAATAATAGTGATTTTTTTTTTTGCTTTAGAGAAATGTTTGCCCCAAGACATATTGCATTTACACTGGCAGACGCCTTCTGTTAGCCGGCCCCTGATGTTCAAGTTCCAGTAACAAGTGTTTGATAGAAGAACGCAGTAATGGCAAATGTTTATCACAAACCGATCAATACACAATAAAAAAATACAACTAAAAAAAGTGAGTCTCTAAACTGTAGCAAGTTACCCACATTCTAAACACCACTACACATCTTTCTGACAACCAGCTTTATTTGTCAAGTTGTTTTAAAATTCAAAATAGGAATGGTGCCATGTCAGTTTGTGGAACGACATGTACTAGGCTGAAGTGTGTGAAACTGTGCGGCCCCTCTTAAATCCACAATTTCCTAATAGCTGTAACTGAACATTTTTTGAATAGCTTTACAGACACAACAGCAGCAGCTGCAAAAACTGACAACGGTCTTATCAAAGCCTCCTCACGCTGGGAATATGCTTAGTAACGACTCCTCACTTTGCTTTTTCTCAACCCTCATGCCTCGGAAACTGAAAAGGGAACTAGCTTAGGCAATAAAGCGAAAGCGTGCACAGCAGCATGTGATACTGGGCTAGAAGTCAAAACAACAGACCCTGGCAAATTCCCATTAGCAAAGGCACGCGAAACAGCGGCAGAGGAAAGTGAACCGCGAGCATCAGTGGGATATTGCTACATGGCTCGAACACATTATCTGTCAGAAAGGCATACCCATCAAATTAAAGTGATCAAAATGTTCAAAGCTGTAAATCGCATTTTCCGTCAAACGGGCACTTAATGTCAATAACCTTCAGACATCTCTAACTGTACTACAGTTGCTGTTCGTGCACATATCCAAAAAACGACTTCTGAAACTGTATTCCGCGGATACTTTTACAATGAAACACCTTTACAAAGCATCTTAAAGAAGTAGTATCTGCATCGTTTGTTAAAAAAAGGAAGCAGTCATGAGTGGGGCTGCAGATAAGATAGGTATACTGCATGTGCAGATATGAGGCTCCACAGTGAGCAGTATAATTGACTCTGCGGGGCAGCCATTTTAAAAAGAATCATTGCCAATCATCAGTGATGATTATATGGCAAGAATGCAGTAGATTAGTGATTAGAGGCATGACATTGTTCAGCTCAGGCTAAATTGTGTCTGAAACACAGGCCCACATTGTGTCACTTCACTGTACCTCAGAGAAATTAATCGAACATTATTCTTCTATCTCTGTCTATCTGCCTGCATCTGGTGTGGATATGTGCGCACATGCAGAAGTGTCTGCGCATGACAAGGAGCGCGCACTTGGAACCATGTGCACAAACAAGTGTGTTAGCTTAAGCACACATGTGCAGAGATCTGAATCTGTGTGCTGGCCTGTCTGTGTGTGTGTGCGTATGTATGCATGTGCGTAGAGTTCTGTCAGCAGACGTGCATATGTTTGTGTCTATGCAGCTGCAGGTGTGTGTATGTACAAGCTGAGTGTGTGTCTGTGTACAAGCAGGGATGTGTTTGTGGGCACACAGGTGGACATGTGTGCATGCAGTTGAATGTGCATGTGTGTGTGTGCTGGGATGCAAGAGTGCATGCAGGAGTGTGCACATTGATGAGTACACACATAGATGATCATGAATAGAGAACTGTAAATGCTCAGTTGTAAAAGTGCACACATGTTTCAGAGAAAGGATTCAAGTGTGAGAGCATGCACCGAAGTGTGGGAGCATGCGCACATGTGAATGCAGGAAATTGCACGTGTAGGTGTGTGTGCACATGTACAGGTGTTTGGGCAGGCAGTGGCGTGTGATAGAATTCATTCAGGTGTGTGCAAGTAGTCAAGATTCATTTTATTTATTTATTCATTTTTCTAACGTTCCAAATGCCCATAGGCCTCAAGGTGCACAAGTGTGTGCATGCAATGCACTCCACATACACTCACAGTCCTACATGCACACCTACAGATTTGCATACATGCAAGCCTCCATGTGTGTACACCCACACACACACAGTGTGACAAGGCCAGCATTCCAGCCTTGTCAGGAGGGGATCCAGTAGCAGTCCTAACCATGAGGGGGACTGGCGATACAGAGATGTGCCAAATTCCAGATCCAACCCTTGTGAAAGCATGACAGTTAACAGACACTAAGAAAATTCCAGAACAGGAACGGAGACAAAGAGAGAAACACCAGCAAGAAAAGCAGTCCCATTACCCCACTCACCCATCAGCAAACAGAGAGTGACCGGAGCCGCCAAACCTGACCACCGCCACTCACCAGCAGGAGGTAGAGGGAGGCACATAACAACCGTGAGCAGTTTCAGTGCAGGGAGCCAATGCGCACATTCGACAGTGGGTATCAGAGAACTGCTGTGGACTGGCACAGGCCTAGCGCAGGAACACAACTGGCTAGAGTGGCAACCTGAGAAAGGGAGATTGTACCCGTCATCTCAAACCCAGACAAACCCCAAACAGGGAAAGATAAAATAAAAATAAACTTTTGCCCAATATTTTCCAAGATAAAAACAAAGAAGAAACCCCTAACTGTGACCAGGCCATTGAACCTTTACCACTGCTGTGGTTAGTACGCAGTGAGCCATGTAGAGAAAGTGGGTAGATAGGACAGTACTGGCTAGAAAAGTTTGGCAATCACGACAGAGAGAGGGAGATTTAAGCAGGAGACAGGAAACAGAAAGTGTGGATTTTTAGGTTGAGGTCAGCAGTGGAGGTGGACCAAGAGACCAGCAAGAGGAAGGAGAAAGTGACGGCTTATGGAGAAAACAAATTAAATTTAATTTGGTAAAAGGTGGGTGTTTGAGTAGTCGAGTGGGAGAAGGAGAATGGTACTAGTGGGAGGAAGAGAGAAGTGGCGGTTGGAGGAGGAGAGTAGTAATGTTAGGAGGAGGAGAGTACAGTAAGTGTAGAAAGGAAGATGTCAGTGGGTGTGACTAAGTGAATGCAAGCCACTATCCAAACTTCGTTCCGTATAGTAACCTTTAGTATTAGTAGGGAAAGAAAAGTTGGGAAGTCCCAGATGGAGATTAGATAACCTGCATTTAGGGAGCCATCATTATCAAAAGCAATGAACAGACTGTAGTGGTTACCTTGCTGTAGTACTAAGCAGTGGTTAAGGACTCCAGGGTTAGGGAGTGGAATACCAAGCGAGACCAAATAGAGATGGGCGGCCATAGGCCCTCAGAGGAAAAATAAAATCCTTGAACAGTCTCTAAGACTCAGAGTGCTTTCTGTGCCACCTATGACAAAACACACACACACACACACACACATGCTGCCATTTACACACACACACACACACACGTGTGCATAGACTCACTTCAGCATCCAGAAACACAAACAATGTGATCACATCTATTATCTGTAATGATATATATCTATGGATCAACTTTGTCTTTCTAAGGAATCTTTTTTTGGAACAATGATCCTAATGTAATACTCCCACCATGCAGCAACCCCCACCATAAAATGTGGGACAAGGAACATGATGTTTTAATCTTAATATTTTGGTGTATTTAAAATATTAAATCCTGAAATTAAAGGAAGGTGGTCCCTTAACTTTCAATGATGGGGAAGTCCCCCAAAATATATAAAATAAATACAGGCAGCTTGTTCTTCATCCTGCATCCACGGGCAGCGGCCTCAGGATCCACTAGTCTTCAGCCACTGCCATTGTTATAGATCTCACTGCTTTGCAAATTTAAAAGACTGTGGTGAAAGCCCAGTGGTCCATGGCTCTGGGTTATTTTTTTCTCTTTTGAATCATGTGATGATTAATTGCACAAAACAATTAATACCGTCTTTGATGGTGCCCTTCCATCCCATGAAATTCAATCCTGCTAATTATTCCACTGATAGTGCACTGTGACTTTCACAGTAAGGCAATTTTATCTTATTACCACAGTAATGTGAACATGCTCAAAAATGTGAAAGTCTTCCCTGTCCTCACTGGTGCTCAAAACATGTCCCCACTTCTTTTCTAAGTTGCAGCAAATCCCCTTACATGATTACTCTTCTCCTGACCCTCGCCATTACCCCTATCACTCTTCAGTTCATGTGCTCATCTGTGATGTCATCTTTGATGTTTCTGTGTTTTAGTCTGAACAGTGCATTGTGGGGGCGCGAGTTATGGTTGCATATCTTACCATAACTGGTGAATTTCTTTGATTTTTGATTTTGGCTTGCAAACCATAATGTCCCTTTAGCAAAGTTTTCCACTGAATTGGATATTTTGTTTAATTCGTTTTAGAAAAACATAACAATAATGTCCCTTTATCAAACATGTTTCATTGAATTTCACAGGTTATCAGCATGGCAACATAATTTACCATCAATTGCACAATTTCTATGTATAAACTATGCAGCTAACAATCATCCTCTCTTCTTGTACTAGATGAGACAGTTGCAGGTGTCCACAAACAAATCTAGGGACAGGTGACATCAATAGTACTCAAACACACAGGGGGATACAATTATGTGTATTTTTTTACATAATGTAATATTAAGACTCACAAGCAAAACAATGTACACATTCTTAAACATAGCATATCTTACGTATCTTCTAAATTTTGAAATGGAAATATTGTTTTTAAAATGATAACACCATATTATGGATAGCATCATACATTGCTGTAAACTGTACACAGCATTTGCAATCAACTCACTTCAATGCCTGGAAGCCACTGAAGCACAATAATTACACAATTGAGGAAAATAATTTCAAAACTTCACTAAGTAAACAGTACCTTTTAATTTTATTTATAAACATATAATACATAACTGTGCTAAGTGTGTGAACATTCACTATAAATATATATATGCACGCCCTTATTTGTAATAGAAATGGCAAGAGCTCTGGAATGGTTTGAACTCTGTTTTCCTAAAAATTGCGTAATAAAGCAAGAAGTACATGCAATGGATAATGAATCATATTTCATCATGCAATAATCCAGTTTTCCTACTTAAACATAAAACATTACATTTTTTTTAATATTCTCTTTATTGAATTTTACAACACTATGAAGAAAAGAAACAAAAAAAACCTGAAAACCTTCCCTTCCCAAACCCCCCTCCTTTCCCCGAGGCATCGGACCATCCCTTCGTAGACAATATCAATCAGTCCAGTCTCACGCTCCCCATTCATTGCAGTTGTAGCAGTTTCAGACGTTGTGGACACCACATCACCCAAAAGTAATCCTTAAGGAAAGTCATTATTTCCCCCCACTCTACGGCAAAGTTCTGGATCTTATTGTCCATAGCGTATGTTGCCCATTCTAGGGCCACAAGTTCCCACATTTTTCGCAGCCAGTTTTGGAGCATGGGGACATCGGAACTCTTCCATCTTTGGGCTATTAACAGCATAGCGGCCAATGTCAGTATCGCTTTAGCTTTTTCCCTTGTGTTAGGTTCTCCCAGTATCTACATGTTATGCTTCACAATTTACAACAAGAAAAATAACATGACAATCAAAAAAATAATGTACAATCAAACAAAGAAAATATGCAATCCACATTTAAAAAAAAAGATTACAAAACATTGAAAAGTGTATGAATCAATTATGTGTATAATACAATCAAATTAATAATCAGTTTGAAGATTTATGTCAATGATAAAAAATCATGGAATTCAAAATATTAATTATGCAACGTATTCCTGCATTCCTTACCCCAACAGTCGTCCCAAGAAATTCAAGAGGACATTAGTGATCAACGGTTTGATGACATTTCTATTGCTCCTTCTGACAATCATGAATATATATCACTTCCATATTCCTCTATTTTAGTTTCCCACTGTGATTTACCTTCCCGATGTTAATTATATATAATGTAAATGCATTAAAATGGGCAGGAAAACAAAACAAATAAGAAACATAATTCAAAGTACATACACATTCACACATTTAAATTCACCATTAATAACACTTCATAAAAAACGAATGTCTTGAGGTGTGTACGTCCTACACAACTATCCAGCATTCAAAGGTCAGTCACCGGTACAGTATTATGATGTCTGTGGCCAAAGAGCATATTTGCCAAATCCAGACATGTTTGGGAATGAGTGCTAACGTCTGCAGTGGCGTGACACACACACTTAATCAGTCTGTGAACATCAATGCTGTGTTGCAGTCATGCTGACGTGAACACGTGACATTGGGGTATGCACGCTGACTTTTTTGAACAGCGGTTGTAGGATGCAACATTGTGACACACTTTTAATTATCATGTGAACTTCAACACAGAGCCACGGTTGCCTTGACGTGCCCAGGTGATACACCTGTGTGCACACTGACGTTTGCAAACAGCAGCTGACATCTGCGGCGTCTTGAGGTGTGTACATTTAACTAATTTGCAAGCCTTAACACGGAAATGCGGTTGCGTCAAAGTGCTCTGTTGATTCTACTTGGGGCACGAAGTTTGCGAATGTCATGGCCATGGATGTCATAACATATCCGTGCCAGTGTAGTGCAATGACATCTTCACAGTCAATGTGCATGCTTGGCAGACATCTATGAATCCATTTTGCTTCCTCTGTAAAAAACTCATAAGTTCAACCTTTCCCCTTCAACAACTGCTAGTGCCATTCTTTGTTGTTCTCTATTTTTGTGCTATTTTTCCTGCCCCTAAAGTCTTTAGATGTGAAAAACTGACCGCAGACAGTGCTTCCAGCAGTACCTACTCATTTCTTCTAGTCATTCTCATTCTAACTCTCAGCTGGAAAGAGCTACTGCTGCAGACACGATAACATAGCATCTGTTATGGCCATTATTCCTCCTGAGGGGCCGCTGTCAGCACCACCTGGACAACCTGGAGGAAGGTCCAGGGGTACTGCAGCAGGGTAGCTGAAGGAAGAACTGGAGGTGGAGGATGATGTTGAGAAAGTCCCTGAGATGTTCAGCAGACATAAACAATTTCGGGTTTGGTGGCTCTTTACCACCATTGGGAAGCACCAAATTCTAAGGGTGCCTGTGTGCACTGAACTGAGTGAGGCATCACACTCAGTCATTAGTTAAACGTGGCAATGCTCTTTTGGATCTACCTCCATGCACCACCACACCTGCACTTTTAATCTTAACTTCAGAAAGGCAATTCCTTTTGCAGGACCTCCAAAAATTTCCTCCGCAACACCATCCACTTCCACCACTACTAACAGTCTTTCCACCTCAGTTGGGCACAGGGTTCTTTCTGCAACATCACAATCTATTCAAGAGGCAGTTGGCCCCTACCTTTAGAGGACACCTTTCCTCTAAATATATCGTGAGGAACTCATCTGCCGAGGGGAACAATTTCACAGTGCCTTCGAGGCAGGTGTAAAGGCAAACAAAAATAACTGCCTCCTCCCTTAGCTACATAAGCAGTGCCCTATCTCTTCCCTTCCCCACCTGTCGTTACTTTATCTTTGTTAGTGCCCCTCCCTCCCCTTGAATAGCAATAGAGCAAAAGTAGTTTTCATGTGGAACCACATGTCAAAGTTGAAAAATAGAATGAAACAAATAGTGTAACCTGCTCCCACTGTAACCGGCTGCCTATTCCTACACAGTGCGATGTGTATGGTTATACTCTCTCATTATACTTTCTCTGCCACCTCCCTGTTTCCAATCATAATCCATGTCATTTTCCCAACATCCATCTTCATTGTCCCGGTAGCTAATACGAATCATTTTTTTAATCTCCTCCTTCCCTTTTTTCCCTTTCCTCATCCCATTACGCAATCACAATCATTACTATTAACACTTCATCCCTATATCCTGTGTCAGTACGAAAACCTACTTCATGTCATTATCCATATATATATGTATATATATATGTTTTTCCACACACTACTACCCAATGTTTATCTAAATCATCACCACAACACCATCTTCCTAATCCCACTACCCAATACTCATTCATATCATTACCTCCACATCTAATCTACTCCTCATTTCACTATCCAATATTAATCCATATCATTCGTTGCTTGTTGTGCTCTGTTCAACATCATATCGCTTGCATTTGGGAAAAAGGAGGATTTTAAATTGTGCATTGTGTAAATCTTTTAAATTGAACTGTAATATCTATTTTAGTAATTTGACAAAGGCAGGTGGATTTTTTATAAAATTGCTCAGGGAACTTTCTATAATTAGCGTTCAGTGGCGGGCGAAACTCTTTTGTTCATTGTAATGCTTCTTGCTTGCATTACCAACCCGGTCTGGGACTTCATTTCCCAGCCGGGATTGGGCGGGCGCCCAGCTTGCAGCGTTAGCACATCGTGCCGCAGGCATAACAGGACCACGTCAGCATGTGTGCTGTTACTTTGGTGGTTGTTTTGTTCCTTTGAGCATCACATCACTAGCATTTGGGAAAAGGAGGATATTCAATTGTGGATTGTATAAATAATTTTAAATTGAAGTGTTAGATCTATTTCAGTAACTTGACAAAGGCAGGTTGATTTTTCATAAAATTGCTCAGGGAACTTTCTATAATTAGCATTAAGTGGCGTTTGTAACTCTTTTGTCCATTCTAACGCATGTTGCTGGCATTACAGACACGGTCTGGACTTCATTTCCCAGCCAGGATCAGGTGGGAGGTGGGAGCACAGCTTTGCGGCATCAGCACATCGCGCCCCATGCATAATAGGACTGTGTTGGCGCTTCGTGCCGTTTGCGGCCTGTGTCAGCCACCAGCCAAATATGCTTCCGGTTTGGATTTAGATCTATTTCCTGACAGTGTTTAGGTATTTATTGGCATCTTCTTTTTAATTGTGCTGCATTTACTATGTGTTATCAATATAATAGCTTAGCTCTACGATCCTTGAATAATGACAAGGGTTTGGTTTCGCTGTGTGCGCTTAATACATGGCACGCGCTGGGGATTTTGAGACTGGATGAATGTCAGCCCTTGCCACCTGTTGCGAGTAGAGATGTTAAGGCTGCCTTCATCAATGCCAGGTCGGCTGTTGCTCACGGTACAGAACTCCCTGAGAATATTGAGGAGCACACGTTAGAGATTTCATTTGTAACAGAAACCTGGTGTACACACAGTTCCCAAGCATCATTTCACAACATGATTCCTGGTGGCTTTTTAATACAGATTACAAATCGTGAGAATGCTAGGGGGAGAAGTATAGCAGTGATCTAGGGATCCTCACTGCAGATCTCTCCATCAGTATTACTGGAGTGGGATGGGGTGTCACAGGTTGGCCAGTTGGTCATATGGACTATCCCTCCGTGAAAATTGTCATTGGTTATAGACCCCCTGGTCCAGCCAAAGCTTTGCTTTAGAACAGCTGGACCTATTTCTCTCTATACCTAGAAGTAAATATAAAGACATATGGGGCCTAATTATAAGTGTGCCGGTCCGGTAACAACGGTGCTGGTAAGCCTACTGGCACCATTGTTACCGGACCGGGACACTGCTCTTTAGAGGAACAACTTAAAACCGTGAGAAAATCTAAATCATGATTTACTCAGAATCTATTACCCTCATCTAGACAATGTAGAGCCGTTGAGCATAGATGGAGGAAGACTAATACTCAATATAGACACCTCAGGGCAAAACATACATTAAAACTGTATAAGCAGGCAGTTTTTCAAGCTAAATCTGTCCACTTTCATGCAAAAATGTATGCTGTGAGGAACCACCCTAGAGAGCTCTTCTCAGTCATTTCAAATGACTGATCTTCTCAGTCATTTCAAGGTGTACGTCCTCCTGTATGGAGCCATCTTTGAGGCAGGCTAATATATTTTACCTATTTTTTAAAGAGAAGATACACAATATTAAAAGTAATTTTCTTTCAAGTCTCCAATCTTCTAACTAAGGCCTAGATCTGATAGAGCAGTATTCCTTGGGGTATTTGGTGGCATTGGAGTGCTCAGTGCCCTTTGACTTTAAACTGGTAACAGAGGATGAAGTATTGGCACTGATCGCTCAGATTAAACACACCAACGATCACGTATTTCCACTGCCAGCTTGTGCAGCAAAATGTCTAGCATTAGAGATCACTCCCTTCATGACAGATTTTATTATGAAATCATTATAACAAGGCTCTGTGCTCATGGAACTTAAGAAGACCGTTATCACGCTGCTTTTGAAAAAGTCAAATCTCGATACATCTGTTCTGCAGAACTACCACCCCATTGCTGGCATCCCGTGGCCAGGCAAAATATTGGAGAAGGTTGTTGTCAACCAACTGCTTTGTTGAAAATGAGTACTTGTTGGATCCTTTTCGGTCAGGATTCAGACCAAGGTTTGGGACTGAGACCGTCCTCTTGGCATTGTAGGATGACTTGCTAGAGGCTGCGGATAATGGAGATCTCTCATTAATGATAATGTTGAATCTCTCTGTGGCTTTCAACACAGTGGCTCATTCCATATTGCTTAGTTACCTGAAAGAGATTGGGAAAGTCTCAGACCATGTCTTGAAATGGTGTGCCTCTATTTTGTCTGATCGACATCAGCAGGAGAAAATGGGGGTTTTCTCTCAGACCCCATTGACATTGCCCATGGGGTTCCACAGGGCTCCTCCCTTTCCCCATTATTTTTGGAGCCATTGAGGAATATACTGAGGAGTCATCACATTAATTTCCCATTCTTATGCCGATGACACCCAAGTCTTCAGCAAAATAGAAGATGCCAAACATTTATTTCTTATGGTTAATCAATGCTTAGAGGAAGTCAGCCATTGAAGGTTGACAAATCAGTTGGAATTAAATCCAACTAATACTGAGGTTGCCCTCTTTGGGCCAAAACATCTTCTCATTGCAGGAAAAAGTCCTCAGGATTCCCATTTTCTGGGACTAATCTTAAATTTGCCATCAAGTTAAAGCATCTTGGTCGTATTTGGCAAAATAATCTTGGTAGTGAAAGCCAGGTTAGTGCAAAGGTCCAGGCAGTATTTTACCCCCTGCGTATGTTGCAACAAGTGTTGCCATATGTTCCAAGTAGTGGCCATGCTTTTGTAGTGGGGTCACTGGTGAATACCCACTTAGACTAATGCAATAGCCTCCTTGCTGGAATTCCTGCTAAACAACGGCACAGACTGCAAAAGGCTCAGAATACAGTGATCAGACTAATATGTTGTCTGAAAAGATATGACCATGTCTCAACTGCACAACTTACTCTACATGGTTGGCAGTTGAAGGTAGGATCAAATTCAAGATTGCCTGTTTGACATATAAGAGCTTGAAGGGACTTGCTCCAGTTTATTTAATGGAAAAACTTAGTCGATACCATTCATCTAGGCAGTTATGCTTAAGAGATCAACTGCTGTTGAATATCCCCCAATCCCGGTGTGTCACCAGAGGTGCCAGAAGGTTTGCTGTCTATGCTCCTATGTTTTGGAACAGCATCCCTAAAGATATTAGGTCTTTAGAATCTTTCCAGCAGTTTCACAGAGCCCTGAAAACCTTTCTTTTTAAATAATGGGAACACCATATGCCCAGTCTACTAATATTGACCTTAGGCTGCTCACAATTAGCTGCTCCTTTTGACTAATGCTTTGTAGTTACTGACTTTCTTGTTACTACCTGCGCCTCCATACAATTTGGTTCGTCCTTGTTGTTATGCTTGAACTAAAATGGCGCTGGTGCGCAGTGCATTCTGGGAGCGCTCGGAGCCATGATGGATATTTACTTCATGCCGCAGTGAAAAGCTGCACACATTTTGCTGAGTGTTAGATTCACGGTGCTGAAAAAACATGCTTTCCAAACCTGGTATGCGGTCAAGGACATTTCTGCTGGGAAAGCTAACGTTGTTATGGTTTGTTACTGTTCTCCGTGGAGCGTGTTTTTAGAGGAGGGAGGCACTCTGCTCCTTGAAGGTGGCTGTCGATTGACCCAGCTGGCAACCGAAGGTTGCTCATCAACTGTGCAAGTGCCATTTCCAGAAGGTTCGAGAACTGCCACCCCTTTTCGGAGTGTGTATATATGCGGAGGTGGTCAGGGGAGACTTCAGCCGGAGGAGGACGCTTACGTCCGGCACTCCTGTGAGCTGTGGTGCTCTCGGCCTGGCTGTTCCCGGGGTCTTCCAGCCGCTTCTGGGCGAGATGAGGAATCCAGTTACGCTCACGGTGACGTATTTCCTTATGAATTCTTTGCTTCTTCTGTGATTTATGTCTATGTTACTTCTGTGAGTTATTTCTATGTTATCACTGGTTGCTTCTAAGCTTTGAATAAATAGCCGTATAAGTGCTCATTATATCTCTAAAAGTGTGTGGTTGCGAGTTATTGAGTCTTTCTGCGTTCAAAGTATTTGCTCTATAATTGCATTGGCGATTTATGTTTTTCCGTGCACTCTGGGGAGAGCAATACACTTGTGCACGTTATAAATAACTTAAATCAAATCAAATCATTAACGCCACATCCCTCATCTTCAAACCAGTACCCAATACTATTCTCTTCCTAGATACCAACTATTAAAAACAACAATAAAATGCACACTTTCATTACTCCAAGAGATGCAAACAATGCATACTAAACACAACTGTAGAAAGCAAAGAAAATATTGGCCAGGTAAAAACAAGTGAAAGTCATATTCTCACACTACACTAAAATAATGTATAGAACATGTACATGCAAGAGTACAAGATCTGTTCTTGAAAAGTACAACCATAGTGGTCACTAACACAACTGCTATGCATGCATCAACAAAGAAAAGTAACCATGTACATTGTATAACAATTTCAACAGAGAATCAACCCCTAACAAACACAACAGGCAGAGGATCTATATCTTCCAATGTCAATTCAGTCGAAATAAATATTCAAAAAATCAATTCTTCAAAATATCCTGCAAAAGAGTCCTCAGCGATCTGATAAAATAATCTGAAAAGTCAAACTTTTCAATTACAAATTACCAAAGAAAACTGGACCCTGAAGCACTAATTGACAGCACATTCGAACTAAAAAGGAAACTATTTATATGAATTTTAAACAGAATTAAACCAGTGACACAATTAATAAAAAATACAAACAAAGCTTAAAAACATGTTCAATGTCAATTAAGATGACTTTTTGTAACTTCTGTGAGCATGAATAGTCTTGCACATACAGCCAACAGCAAACAATTCCTATTACCAGAGATACCTATGGAAGAGGCTATGAAGTAGTGGAAGATACTATTATGACAAAAGATGAATTAATAAAAATATCCTCCCAAACATATGTTTACTTAAGAAAATCTTCCTCAGGTCCAGACAGTTTGTCAAGTTTACAAATGGACATGCATTTCAATATGCATTGTGTGCCAACTGTTGCTGCAATATTTACGACAATTTCCTAAGCAAAACATTAAAATATAAGACAGAAGTAGAATGAAAATTCTGCAAAACATGGACTCCTTTCCAGTGTGCAGCCACACTGGACTACAGGGACATTCATTGGGCTGCATTTCAGGAGAAACTTGTAAAAGCACATATCATTAAATACAAATGTCAGCAACACACCAATCTACAATGTACAACCCTGTGCTTACTTTATATAGTCTCCTAACTGGAAAAGCACACAAAGTGTTGTGACAAAAAAAGGCATACACAGTAAGTATTTTTTACAAAATATAACACATTTTCAACTAACCAAAGCAAAGTTTCAAATCACTGCTGCTGAAATTCCAAACAAAGTATGTGTCTGTTGACACATAACTTTATACAAGAAAAGAACAAAAACAGTAGATATGACCCACACAATTGAAGACAATGAGGAATAACAAAGATTCTGATTGACTGTGTATGTAACAGCAGAGAATTGTACAGCATAACTGACCCCTTATTACTTTGCACATACTGCAATAAAATGCTTGATGATAACCAAATGCAATCTTGAGCAATCAATAATAACTTAGAATTATGTCCTCTTCCAAATGCTCTCCAACAACTGAGAGAGAATATTCATATTCAAGCAGTAAACCCATTCCAAACTATAATACGACTGCAGCCCAAGCATTTGTGGTAAGATAGCATATTTACCATTAGAGCTCAAATAAAATGCTGAAACACTAGGAATAGGACCACCAGTACATCAATCGTTAATTGTACTAGTTAATGGTGATCCAACAAAAGATAAAAAAAGTGTGACAACTAGTTGACTTGAACAAATTCAAAGAAAACCTAGATTATCTTAAATGAAATAATAAATACTACAAAGATATAATCATAGAAGAAAATTTTAAAAAACGATAGAAATATGTGAACATTCAACACAAACTGGTCAATTTGAACATGTTGACCCTAGCAATATGGACATCATTTTTGACCAGTATCCAATCCACCGACCCCATTCAAGAGACATAATGGAAGAGGCGTTAGAGACATACCAAAAGTGTCAAGCCAAAGTGTCTCCAATCAGTATATGTGAAAAAAAGTTTAAAAACACACTGTTTTTCACTACTGTTCCCTACAGGAACAGGAGGAAGACATGATTAAAGACCTATACAAATCAGTGCATGAAATTATTGTTCTCGCAGAATGTATTTTGAAGATCAAAGATACTGTCAAAATATTACATACATTTTCCACTCGATGCTATGGAGTGGCACGCACACAAAAAACTGAAATCCACTTTACAAACATGTCAGCTAGTGGACTACTTCAGAAGGTAAAAGACAAAGATGTAAATAGGCATGCCACAAACGAATAATGGTTCCAACATCACGGTGATGTTCACTGCATGTTAAGGAACCTAAATCCCTAGGTATACACTGAGTTTTGCAGAATATGAATGGGATGATTTACATGACTTCCGGCGAACCAAAATGAGGAAGGAATAGACATAACAAATAGAGGAGAACTCTGTTCTCTAGATCCTGTGAATAATCAAGATATTTTCATCATTGTTTAATTTCTGTGCTACACTTCATCTGCAATAAAAAAAAAATGTCCTCCACTTAAATAAGTACAACACTTCTTTGGAGAAAAGAATACCAACCTAGAGGAGCACCATATGTTTACATTTTTTTGTGGATAGAAAACGCTACCAAAGTTTGCCACAACCGTGATGACACTCTTTTACAGTTTATTGAGAAGTGCATTGCCTTTCACATCTCCACAGAATAGATAACTAATGACCTATGGACACAAATTGTACATTACCAATGACATAAGTGTGCCAACTGGAGAAACACCCATTAAAAATGAAGCAGGAATACAAATGAATGAAGTAAAAAATACCATGTATTGATGTGAACCATCTGAACAACATAATGTACAATTGTAATAATTACAAACCTCTGCTCTTTTACGTAAGTGGTGAAGCTGGTTCTTAGAAAATATTTTTAATGAAAACAATTTGAATTCTTTTTAGAAGAGACAACACATAACAACATTTCGGCTGTTGTGACAGCCCCTAAAGGTAAAGGTGCTTACAACATGTGAGGTGCAACTTTACACCAACTACTATTCCTGCCAGTGGAACACCAACACTATTAGAATCTTACAAATTGTCAGCAGAATTCTGTGACTAATGAACGTTGTTCATATAGATGAAGAAAGCATGATTTCCAACCTAATGCTTGATGTAATTCAACTAAGAATTAAAGAAATCCTAAAGACTGCATACAACGTACTATTTAGAGGAAAACATTTCATTTTGTTTGAAGATCTACAGTTAACATCAGTCAAAAGCCAACCCAAATTCAAAAACAGTAGGTTACAAATAATGCTGTAACAAACTTGGCAGCATAGCCAACTTTACTCTGTGGTGTCACTTTCTCTACAGGCAACTTGCACACAATATGTGTCAGTCTGCAAATCCAACATGTGCTCACATTTTAATGAGCATACATTAGGTACTTATTGAAGACACAAAATGATCATTAAAAAGCAGACTAAACTGTATGGACAAAACATATCTGCCCCGATTTAATGGAATAATTAACACAACAAAATCAACAATGAAGGTGTTTAATGCCAACCCTTGCAAACTGTGACAAGTTTAATTAATCGATGATCAAAAAATAAAAGCAAACCAAAGTCAATGGCAGATGCATCGACAAAGTAGAAATCGTGGCATGACACTTCCTGTGCCAACAAGCAACAGCACACCTAAATAGCCTAGCAAAATTGAGCTCAGTACAGCTAGTTTGGAACAAGTATTAACTCTCTGCCTAAACCGCAGAGTGATACTAAGAAGAAACCTTTATGTATAGCAAATTCCAGTTGATTGAGCATTTGGAACAGATGATGGCTTTCAAACAGATCCAAACAAAAATAACATATAGTTTGTCATGATCAACTAAAACAAATGTAAGCAAACATACTAAAACAATTGCCCACACTACAGCATGTTTTTTTCTTTGTAAATATGTATATTTCTGCAGAGAAGAATTCTCTCTCTCTCTCTTACATTACAATTCATGGGTCACAATATAATCCTCAAACCTACACTTGAAGTCATTGGCAGCACAGTCTTCAAAGAAGGTATGAGTTAGGTAGCACTTTCACATCTTAATACACTCACTGGTCTATTCATGTAACACTAGTGTAGACTACGACACAATATAGCTCAAAGAAGAAGCAGCAAGTGAGGAGGAGGATTGGGAGACAGACGAAGAACAGAGGGAAATTACACCATGGGGACAATTTTATTCAGGCATCTTTCCGTATGATCAAAATAATAATCACTCATATGAAAAAGGCTATAAAACATAAGAATAAATAAAATAAATTAAAGAAATATATATAAAAATAAATACACCTGATGCTATGAAGAACTGTACTGCGATAGACCACATTCTTAAAGAATTTCAAAAATTAGAAAGTCAAAACAATTATTTGGAGAGGAATACAGTTATTGGCATACATAGGCTTACACATACCATCTGAAATATGATGGAATTACACATACAACAAACTCATACGACAGAGAAGAAAATGGCATGTTTATGAACTCAAATTTAGAAAGTGTTGACAGAGAAGAGGACATGGGAAGACAAGTGCAGCCAATATTGATAAACATGCACCAAAGCAGAAATGGACTATTTTCAGCACAGAAAAAGACCAACACTACAGTAGAGTCAATGGGCATAATGTTTTACAGAAAAGGGGAAATTCTCAGAGAAATTAGAGAGAAGCATGAGAACAGTGGTTACAGGGCAAGAGGACCCAGAGAAAGGGTAAAATACGAAAGAAACAAATAAGAGAAACAGCACTACCAACAAGGTTCCAGGTAAGATCCATCATGAATTGCAAATAGAAGAAAAAACAATAATTATATTCTCTCCGGACATGCATTATCCAAGGAAGAACTGCGGAATATGCAGAAGCAATTACCATTTGAGTCGAGAATATGCAATCATTATGCAGACACACATACATACCATTGCTGCATTTAAATTGTGCATGACAATACATTTAAAAAACAACATTTTAGTCATACATAAGCATATAATAAATATGTTCTCAGACCCAGAGGCATTTCAGGATATAGCAAAAATTATCCAGAGGACCTTTGACTACTACTTTCTCTGGGAGAGGAGCAAGGGACTTTTATAAGTAGTCTGATTCAAGAACTCAAACTGTGTCTCAAACATAGGCGTTTCTCTCTCTGCTCAAATGTCTCAAGTAAAGGTGGTTCCACATTTGATGCTGTGTCTCAAATATAAATGTTTCTCCCACTGTTCAAGTGTCTCAAATCTAGGTGGTTCGTCATTTACTGCAGTATCTCATATTAGGGCACGCTTCAATTTACTGCTTTGTCTCAAACCTGGGCATTTTCTCTCGCTACTCTAGTGTCTCGGGTTTAGGTGGTTCTCCATTTGATACTGTTGCTCATACTTGGGTGTTCTCCCACGTGCTGCTGTGTCTCAAACTAAGGCATTTCTCCCACTTTTCACGTTCTCTAGGTCTAGGTGATTCTCTGTTTGCTACTGTGTTCCACATTTAGGTGGTTGCCCTCTTGCTGTAGTGTCTCAGATTTGGGGGTTCCTCCGTTTGCAGCTTGTCTTGGTTGTGGGCTTCTTTCCCTTGCTGCTGTGTTCCAGACTTAGGTGTTTCTCCATTTGCAGGTGTGACTCAAACATAGGCGTTTCTCCCACTGCTCAAGTTCTCAAATCTAGGTGGGTCTCAGTTTGCAAGACCAGCCAATCGCCTTAGGAGACCTAGGAAAGCGACATCAAAGATAAACCCTGTGTTTAAGGTATGTATAAATCACACCACAGCTTGTGGGATGTTTTTACACATGCAGCCAAGCCCTACCATAAAACTGTACGTTACTGGCATTGAAAACATCATGATGGCCAGAACTCCCCAGAGAGTGCAAAGGGAAAACATGAAGAATAGGCTGCCACTCATTTTTGCCTATGTTGTGAGCGCAGGAGGGCACTGTCTAAAACCACCATTGGGCTACACACACAGTAGCCTGAAACCATTGGGAATGGCAATGCTGATTGCCAAAAGCAACCCAGAACTGTGGGGAATTCATTTTCTTAATGTCAAAAATGAATGCAATACCGGTACTCACCACTATCAGTAAGCTGGCGTTTTAAAACCACCAGACTTTTGTGTAAAACTGAACAGATGAACCCAAACCAGGCCAAGGAAAGACTTTCTAAGAGGTGGATACAATGTAAAACTATATTCTGAAATGACTTGAAGGAAGTAATTATTTAATTTATATGTAAAAATTGTAAGTTTGATTTAAACTGGGAACTAAAGTGACATTTAGCTGATTTCTGCCTGACAACTACCCCCGACAGGAGTAACCTGCTCAGCCACTCTTCCCAGGCCTAGCTGTGTCCTGCTGCCCCTGCCAAAAGGAGATCACACCTCTCTGATTGAATTAAGGGAGGGGTACCTGCAGACTGCAGGAGGTTGAACAAAGCCCTGTCCTGGGCTCAGGCAAATGTTATATTGGGGGTGTCGTAAAATGGCTTCCTCTTGGGGGTAAATGGGAGGGGCAGTGCCTCTGCTAGCAAGCTGAGCTTGGGGGAAGTGGATAAACCAGTTATTCCACCATGTGATGTGGGAAGCCACATCCCTTTTTGACCAGGGCATAATTTTAAAAAAGATAGATAACTCATAGTGCGGACTGGTCAAAATTATATAAATAATATCATTATTCTTGGGATTTTTCCGTGCACATTTTAAGAGGTGTTAGGGCCCTGTGGTGTATTCTGGGGGGTTGCTAGCGGAAAGCGCAAAATGTTGTCATTTCTGAATCCCAGCGCGCAGGAACATGGGGCTTGAACAGAGACCTGTCTTAATTCATCTGTAATATGTACATGTAATGTCAACCACTTGTGTATCTGGGAAATATGTATTTGAATCAAATATAGATTTGTGGGAAAATTGACCAGGGCAGGATCCTCTGACCCATAAACAGACCTCATCATGATGACAATCCATTTCCTTCCCCCAATCATGGGAGAGAGGAAGAATTGGCCAATGATAAGTGAAAGGGGCAGGTTTAGTTATGACCAACGCACACACCCACTTTCTAAACACATAAAAGCAGACAGTACAGGACAGGTGGAGACATTCACTTTCCACTTTCTTGCGGGACTCTTTGACGGGAGACTCCAGACTTCAAATCCATCAACCTCCAGAGACCAAAGATCCAGAGAGACCAGAGATCCAGAGAGACCAGAACTGTGCAGTGCTGAGAGCAGAACCAGAGACCAGACCGCTGTTCAGAACCACCCACCGGGAGTCCCGTCCAACCTGACCAGAACTTGACGGCTTATTTCAAAATATAGTGTGAGTACTCACTGTGCCAAAACCAATTTCTCAGTTTAAAATAATCTAATCTAAACTATTTTAGCCTATTAGAACTGCCTCCTAGAATCGTGTCATTCTGTCATCTTTAAAACTGAAAACTGTCATCTGTCATTCTGAGCTTTAAAATTTCAAATCCGAAAAACTACTTTCACAAAATCGTCCGTATCTCCGGGACCGTTTGTGCTAGGAGTGTAATTTAACTTGTATCTTAAAGCTATGATTCTAGGCTTTCCAGCGGACCTAGAACCGACTCCTTATCGGGCCTCCGTAATTACGCTCGACGCACGCGATTAAATTTGCCGCGATTTGACATTTTGCACAATTTTAGCCACGTGTAAAAATCAGCAGCTTCTTGCTTTCCTTTGCTAAAATTCGTTTTAACCTGCTAGTTACTCATAGAGCATTGCTAAAGTGCGTTTGAACTAACATAAACTAGATATCACCCATCCTGAACCTCTAGAGGGAATTAAAAGCCTTTTTAGCACATTTCTCACTTCATTGTCATCACATTCATGCATTTTGGGCCTGTTTTTTAAAATCATACCTGTTTTTCTCTGAGCTTGCTAGGGGGGAACTGCATTTCGTATTGCATTTTGTTGGGATTCTTGAAGACTGTGTGCTCTCCTTCCATTTCTTACATTGCATAGGGGCGGGGGGGGGCGAATTGCCAGAGAAAAAGTGATTATATTATCTTTTGCTAAAATCATATCAAGTTATTTCCATACTGCATTTTATTCCTCATTGCGTTTCCCTTGAAACCATAAACGTATTTTCGCTGCCTTATCCATCCTATACCAACTCCTCATTGATTGTAAAGAAATGTGCTAGTGTCAGGTTACCCATTGTTGATCAACATTATATTCATAAGTGTGATATCAATTGTTGATTTATTATAAAAGTGTGATATATATATATTGTTTAATTTTTTAAATAAACCTTTTAAGTTTGCAAAACAAGCCTACTTCTTGGCTCAGTGGGGTCAAGGGGGATTCTAAGAGAGGGGTGTTATACAAGGGTTCATCATCCAGATTATAACTTGCCATAAAAATAAATAAATAAGGGCTTCCCTTGGGCATCCCAGACAAGGCACTGACTTAGTGGTATTGCTTGATCGGAGTCACTTACAGAGTGGGGGCTCATAGCCGGGCACTTCTGGGTTAGATTTACCACTTGTGCAGCTTAATACAGTGTGCTAACTGACGGGATACATACATCCGGTCGGATCACCACGCTGTGGTACGCTGTAAAGCACTCCTCATAGGAACGCTCTAAGGAGAAGGTCTGTTTCGCAAAATAAAATACAAACTTCTGTAAGTCAGGAAGGAACTCAAATTCCAGAATGATGACACTGGTAGACATCAAAATAGCCAGAGAGCACTTCTTACATAAGCTATTTGTGAGAGGTGAATGGACTGAGCAGGGCCAGGATGCGTGGTTGCAGGCAATCACACGACAGGTCACTGCAACTGGGTTAGATATCTGGAGAGATCAGGGCCACTTACATGTGGCCCTGAGTGAACTATACATGGCTCCTAAAGCTAAAGATGAACACGACAAGATGGTTAGGATAGCGGCATATTTGTATCTATATATGGGAGCCATGCAGGACAAATGTGCTGAAGGCCAAGATCTGGCAAATAGGCAACAGATCGCGTTAGAGAAGGCCCAATCTGACCTGGTCTCTTCTGAGCAGAGGATGCACAGAAGCCAGAAGTCAGAAAATGAGAGCAGACAGTATCTCATTAAAATCAAAGAGGACATTCTGCAACAGGAAAAGTATGACCAGGATACCAGATTTCTGGCCTTGCAGAAGGAGTACCAAAAAGGTTTGGATTCCCTACTGCAGAGCCAGAAAAAGCTGGAGCAACAATTAGATTTCAATAGGGCATGTGCTGAGCAGGTAGTCACCCTGCAAAGCCACCTAAATAGGGAAAAGGCAGAGAGCAATAAACTGATCCTGAAAGACCTGGATACCCAGGCAGAGTTTGATCAGGTGCGCCAGAAAGCTGGTGCCCTTCAAAGGCAAAGGGACAACCTGGCGGCACAGATGCAGACTCTTAGTCAGGAAAGGGACAATCATTAATTGGACTAGTTAATGGTGTTCCAACAAAAGATAAAAAAAGTGTGACAACTAGTTGACTTGAACAAATTCAAAGAAGACCTAGATTATCTTAAATGAAATAATAAATACTACATAGATATAATCATAGAAGATAATTTTAAAAAACGATAGAAATATGTGAAAATTCAACACAAACTGGTCAATTTGAACATGTTGACCCTAGCAATATGGACATCATTTTTGACCAATATCCAATCCACCGACCCCATTCAAGAGACATAATGGAAGAGGCGTTAGAGACATACCAAAAGTGTCAAGCCAAAGTGTCTCCAATCAGTATATGTGAAAAAAAGTTTAAAAACACACTGTTTTTCACTACTGTTCCCTACAGGAACAGGAGGAAGACATGATTAAAAACCTATACAAATCAGTGCATGAAATTATTGTTCTCGCAGAATGTATTTTGAAGATCAAAGTTACTGTCAAAATATTACATACATTTTCCACTCGATGCTATGGAGTGGCACGCACACAAAAAACTGAAATCCACTTTACAAACATGTCAGCTAGTGGACTACTTCAGAAGGTAAAAGACAAAGATGTAAATAGGCATGCCACAAACGAATAATGGTTCCAACATCACGGTGATGTTCACTGCATGTTAAGGAACCTAAATCCCTAGGTACACACTGAGTTTTGCAGAATATGAATGGGATGATTTACATGACTTCCTGCAAACCAAAATGAGGAAGGAATAGACATAACAAATAGAGGAGAACTCTGTTCTCTAGATCCTGTGACTAATCAAGATATTTTCATCATTGTTTAATTTCTGTGCTACACTTCATCTGCAATAAAAAAAAAATGTCCTCCACTTAAATAAGTACAACACTTCTTTGGAGAAAAGAATACCAACCTAGAGGAGCACCATATGTTTACATTCTTTTGTGGATAGAAACCGCTACCAAAGTTTGCCACAACCGTGTTGACATTCTTTTACAGTTTATTCAGAAGTGCATTGCCTTTCACATCTCCACAGAAGAGATAACTAATGACCTATGGACACAAATTGTACATTGCCAATGACATAAGTGTGCCAATTGGAGAAACACCCATTAAAAATGAAGCAGAAATACAAATGAATGAAGTAAAAAATACCATGTATTGATGTGAACCATCTGAACAACATAATGTACAATTGTAATAATTACAAACCTCTGATCTTTTACGTAAGTGGTGAAGCTGGTTCTTAGAAAATATTTTTAATGAAAACAATTTGAATTATTTTTAGAAGAGACAACACATAACAACATTTCGGCTGTTGTGACAGCCCCTAAAGGTAAAGGTGCTTACAACATGTGAGGTGCAACTTTACACCAACTACTATTCCTGCCAGTGGAACACCAACACTATAAGAATCTTACAAATTGTCAACAGAATTCTGTGACTAATGAACGTTGTTCATATAAATGAAGAAAGCATGATTTCCAACCTAATGCTTGATTTAATTCACCTAAGAATTAAAGAAATCCTAAAGACTGCATACAACGTACTATTTAGAGGAAAACATTTCATTTTGTTTGAAGATCTACAGTTAACATCAGTCAAAAGCCAACCCAAATTCAAAAACAGTAGGTTACAAATAATGCTGTAACAAACTTGGCAGCATAGCCAACTTTACTCTGTGGTGTCACTTTCTCTACAGTCAACTTGCGCACAATATGTGTCAGTCTGCAAATCCAACATGTGCTCACATTTTAATGAGCATACATTAGTGTACTTATTGAAGACACAAAATGATCCTTAAAAAGCAGACTAAACTGTATGGACAAAACATATCTGTCCCGATTTAATGGAATAATTAACACAACAAAATCAACAATGAAGGTGTTTAATGCCAACCCTTGCAAACTGTGACAAGTTTAATTAATCGATGATCAAAAAATAAAAGCAAACCACAGTCAATGGCAGATGCATCGACAAAGTTAAAATCGTGGCATGACACTTCCTGTGCCAACAAGCAACAGCACACCTAAATAGCCTAGCAAAATTGAACTCAGTACAGCTAGTTTGGAACAAGTATTAACTCTCTGCCTAAACCGCAGAGTGATACTAAGAAGCAACCTTTATGTATAGCAAATTCCAGTTGATTGAGCATTTGGAACAGATGATGGCTTTCAAACAGATCCAAACAAAAATAACATATAGTTTGTCATGATCAACTAAAACAAATGTAAGCAAACATACTAAAACAATTGCCCACACTACAGCACGTTTCTTTCTTAGTAAATATGTATATTTATGCAGAGAAGAATTCTCTCTCTCTCTCTTACATTACAATTCATGGGTCACAATATAATCCTCGAACCTACACTTGAAGCCATTGGCAGCACAGTCTTTTCAGAAGGTATGAGTTAGGTAGCACTTTCACATCTTAATACACTCACTGGTCTATTCATGTAACACTAGTGTAGGCTACGACACAATATAGCTCAAAGAAGAAGCAGCAAGTGAGGAGGAGGATTGGGAGACAGACGAAGAACAGAGGGAAATTACACCATGGGGACAATTTTACTCAGGCATCTTTCCATATGATCAAAATAATAATCACTCATATGAAAAAGGCTATAAAACATAAGAATAAATAAAATAAATTAAAGAAATATATATAAAAATAAATACACCTGATGCTATGAAGAACTGTACTGCGATAGACCACATTCTTAAAGAATTTCAATAATTAAAAAGTCAAAACAATTATTTAGAGAGGAATACAGTTATTGGCATACATAGGCTTACACATACCATCTGAAATATGATGGAATTACACATACAACAAACTCATACCACAGAGAAGAAAATGGCATGTTTATAAACTCAAATTTAGAAAGTGTTGACAGAGAAGAGGACATGGGAAGACAAGTGCAGCCAATATTGACAAACATGCACCAAAGCAGAAATGGACTATTTTCAGCACAGAAAAACACCAACACTACAGAAGAGTCAATGGGCATAATGTTTTACAGAAAAGGGGAAATTCTCAGAGAAATTAGAGAGAAGCATGAGAACAGTGGTTACAGGGCAAGAGGACCCAGAAAAGCGTAAAATACGAAAGAATCAAATAAGAGAGACAGCAGTACCAACAAGGTTCCAGGTAAGATCCATCATGAATTGCAAATAGAAGAAAAAACAATAATTATATTCTCTCCGGACATGCATTATCCAAGGAAGAACTGTGGAATATTCAGAAGCGACTACCATTTGAGTCAAGAATATGCATTCATTATGCAGACACACATACATACCATTGCTGCATTTAAATTGTGCATGACAATACATTTAAAAAACAACATTTTAGTCATAAATAAGCATATAATAAATATGTTCTCAGACCCAGAGGCATTTCAGGATATAGCAAAAATTATCCAGAGGACCTTTGACTACTACTTTCTCTGGGAGAGGAGCAAGGGACTTTCATAAGTAGTCTGATTCAAGAACTCAAACTGTGTCTCAAACATAGGCGTTTCTCTCTCTGCTCAAATGTCTCAAGTATAGGTGGTTCCACATTTGATGCTGTGTCTCAAATATAAATGTTTCTCCCACTGTTCAAGTGTCTCAAATCTAGGTGGTTCATCATTTACTGCAGTATCTCATATTAGGGCACGCTTCAATTTACTGCTTTGTCTCATACCTGGGCATTTTCTCTCGCTACTCTAGTGTCTCGGGTTTAGGTGGTTCTCCATTTGCTACTGTTGCTCATACTTGGCTGTTCTCCCACTTGCTGCTCTGTCTCAAACTAAGGCATTTCTCCCACTTTTCAAGTTCTCTAGGTCTAGGTGGTTCTCTGTTTGCTACTGTGTTCCACATTTAGGTGGTTGCCCTCTTGCTGTAGTGTCTCAGATTTGGGGGTTCCTCCGTTTGCAGCTTGTCTTGGTTGTGGGCTTCTTTCCCTTGCTGCTGTGTTCCAGACTTAGGTGTTTCTCCATTTGCAGGTGTGACTCAAACATAGGCGTTTCTCCCACTGCTCAAGTTCTCAAATCTAGGTGGGTCTCAGTTTGCAAGACCAGCCAATCGCCTTAGGAGACCTAGGAAAGTGACATCAAAGATAAACCCTGTGTTTAAGGTATGTATAAATCACACCACAGCTTGTGGGATGTTTTTACCCATGCAGCCAAGCCCTACCATAAAACTGTACGTTACTGGCATTGAACACATCATGATGGCCAGAACTCCCCAGAGAGTGCACAGGGAAAACATGAAGAATAGGCTGCCACTCATTTTTGCCTATGTTGTGAGCACAGGAGGGCACTGCCTAAAGCCACCATTGGGCTACACACACAGTAGCCTGAAACCATTGGGAATGGCAATGCTGATTGCCAAAAGCAACCTAGAACTGTGGGGAATTCATTTTCTTAATGTCAAAAATGAATGCAATACCGGTACTCACCACTATCAGAAAGCCGGCGTTTTAAAACCACCAGACTTTTGTGTAAAACTGAACAGATGAACCCAAACCAGGCCAAGGAAAGACTTGCTAAGAGGTGGATACAATGTAAAACTATATTCTGAAATGACTTGAAGGAAGTAATTATTTAATTTATATGTAAAAATTGTAAGTTTGATTTAAACTGGGAACTAAAGTGACATTTAGCTGAATTCTGCCTGACAACTACCCCCGACAGGAGTAACCTGCTCAGCCACTCTTCCCAGGCCTAGCTGTGTCCTGCTGCCCCTGCCAAGAGGAGATCACACCTCTCTCATTGAATTAAGGGAGGGGTACCTGCAGACTGCAGGAGGTTGAACAAAGCCCTGTCCTGGGCTCAGGCAAATGTTATATTGGGGGTGTCGTAAAATGGCTTCCTCTTGGGGGTAACTGGGAGGGGCAGTGCCTCTGCTAGCAAGCTGAACTTGGGGGAAGTGGATAAACCAGTTATTCCACCATGTGATGTGGGAAGCCACACCCCTTTTTGACCAGGGTATAATTTTTAAAAGATAGATAACTCATAGTGCGGACTGGTCAAAATTATATAAATAATATCATTATTCTTGGGATTTTTCCGTGCACATTTTAAGAGGTGTTAGAACCCTGTGGTGTATTCTGGGGGGTTGCTAGCGGAAAGCGCAAAATGTTGTCATTTCTGAATCCCAGCTCGCAGGAACATGGGGCTTGAACAGAGACCTGTCTTAATTCATCTGTAATATGTACATGTAATGTCAACCACTTGTGTATCTGGGAAATATGTATTTGAATTGAATATAGATTTGTGGGCAAATTGACCAGGGCAGGATCATCTGACCCATAAACAGACCTCATCATGATGACAATCCATTTCCTTCCCCAAATCATGGGAGAGAGGAAGAATTGGCCAATGATAAGTGAGAGGGGCAGGTTTAGTTATGACCAACGCACACACCCACCTTCTAAACACATAAAAGCAGACAGTGCAGGACAGGTGGAGAGATTCACTTTCCACTTTCTTGCGGGACTCTTTGCCGGGAGACTCCAGACTTCAAATTCATCAACCTCCAGAGACCAGAGATCCAGAGAGACCAGAGATCCAGAGAGACCAGAACTGTGCAGTGCTGAGAGCAGAACCAGAGATCAGACCGCTGTTCAGAACCACCCGCCGGGAGTCCCGTCCAACCTGACCAGAACTTGACGGCTTATTTCAAAATATAGTGTGTGTACTCACTGTGCCAAAACCAATTTCTTAGTTTAAAATAATCTAATCCAAACTATTTTAGCCTATTAGAACTGCCTCCTAGAATCGTGTCATTCTGTCATCTTTAAAACTGAAAACTGTCATCTGTCATTCTGAGCTTTAAAATTTAAAATCCGAAAAACTACTTTCACAAAATCGTCCGTATCTTCGGGACCGTTTGTACTAGGAGTGTAATTTAACTTGTATCTTAAAGCTAAGATTCTAGGCATTCCAGCGGACCTAGAACCGACTCCTTATCGGGCCTCCGTAATTACGCTCGACGCACGCGATTAAATTTGCCGCGATTTGACATTTTGCACAATTTCAGCCACGTGTAAAAATCAGCAGCTTCTTGCTTTTGTTTGCTAAAATTCGTTTTAACCTGCTAGTTACTCATAGAGCATTGCTAAAGTGCGCCTGAACTAACATAAACTAGATATCACCCATCCTGAACCTCTAGAGGGAATTAAAAGCCTTTTTAGCACATTTCTCACTTCATTGTCATCACATTCAAGCATTTTGGGCCTGTGTTTTAAAATCATACCTGTTTTTCTCTAAGCTTGCTAGGGGGGAACTGCATTTCGTATTGCATTTTGTTGGGATTCTTGAAGACTGTGTGCTCTCCTTCCATTTCTTACATTGCATAGGGGCGGGGGGGCGAATTGCCAGAGAAAAAGTGTTTATATTACCTTTTGCTAAAATCATATCAAGTTATTTCCATACTGCATTTTATTCCTCATTGCTTTTCCCTTGAAACCATAAAAGTATTTTCGCTGCCTTATCCATCCTATACCAACTCCTCATTGATTGTAAAGAAATGTGCTAGTGTCAGGTTACCCATTGTTGATCAACATTATATTCATAAGTGTAATATCAATTATTGATTTATTATAAAAGTGTGATATATATATATATATATATATATATATATATATATATATATATATATATATATTGTTTAATTTTTCAAATAAACCTTTTAAGTTTGCAAAACAAGCCTACTTCTTGGCTCAGTGGGGTCAAGGGGGATTCTAAGAGATGGGTGTTAGACAAGGGTTCATCATCCAGATTATAACTTGCCATAAAAATATATAAATAAGGGCTTCCCTTGGGCATCCCAGACAAGGCACTGACTTAGTGGGATTGCTTGATCGGAGTCACTTACAGAGTGGGGGCTCATAGCCGGGCACTTCTGGGTTAGATTTACCACTTGTGCAGCTTAATACAGTGTGCTAACTGACGGGATACATACATCCGGTCAGATCACCACGCTGTGGTACGCTGTAAAGCACTCCTCAAAGGAACGCTCTAAGGAGAAGGTCTGTTTCGCAAAATAAAATACAAACTTCTGTAAGTCAGGAAGGAACTCAAATTCCAGAATGATGACACTGGTAGACATCAAAATAGCCAGAGAGCACTTCTTACATAAGCTATTTGTGAGAGGTGAATGGACTGAGCAGGGCCAGGATGCGTGGTTGCAGGCAATCACACGACAGGTCACTGCAACTGGGTTAGATATCTGGAGAGATCAGGGCCACTTACATGCGGCCCTGAGTGAACTATACATGGCTCCTAAAGCTAAAGATGAACACGACAAGATGGTTAGGATAGCGGCATATTTGTATCTATATATGGGAGCCATGCAGGACAAATGTGCTGAAGGCCAAGATCTGGCAAATAGGCAACAGATCGCGTTAGAGAAGGCCCAATCTGACCTGGTCTCTTCTGAGCAGAGGATGCACAGAAGCCAGGAGTCAGAAAATGAGAGCAGAGAGTATCTCATTAAAAACAAAGAGGACATTCTGCAACAGGAAAAGTCTGACCAGGATACCAGATTTCTGGCCTTGCAGAAGGAGTACCAAGAAGGTTTGGACTCCCTACTGTAGAGCCAGAAAAAGCTGGAGCAACAAATAGATTTCAATAGGGCATGTGCTGAGCAGGTAGTCACCCTGCAAAGCCACCTAGATAGGGAAAAGGCAGAGAGCAATAAACTGATCCTGAAAGACCTGGATACCCAGGCAGAGTTTGATCAGGTGCGCCAGAAAGCTGGTGCCCTTCAAAGGCAAAGGGACAACCTGGCGGCACAGATGCAGACTCTTAGTCAGGAAAGAGACAATTGTTAATTGTACTAGTTAATGGTGTTCTAACAAAAGATAAAAAAAAGTGTGACAACTAGTTGACTTGAACAAATTCAAAGAAGACCTAGATTATCTTAAATGAAATAATAAATACTACAAAGATATAATCATAGAAGATAATTTTAAAAAACGATAGAAATATGTGAAAATTCAACACAAACTGGTCAATTTGAACATGTTGACCCTAGCAATATGGACATCATTTTTGACCAGTATCCAATCCACCGACCCCATTCAAGAGACATAATGGAAGAGGCGTTAGAGACATACCAAAAGTGTCAAGCCAAAGTGTCTCCAATCAGTATATGTGAAAAAAAGTTTAAAAACACACTGTTTTTCACTACTGTTCCCTACAGGAACAGGAGGAAGACATGATTAAAGACCTATACAAATCAGTGCATGAAATTATTGTTCTCGCAGAATGTATTTTGAAGATCAAAGTTACTGTCAAAATATTACATACATCTTCCACTCGATGCTATGGAGTGGCACGCACACAAAAAACTGAAATCCACTTTACAAACATGTCAGCTAGTGGACTACTTCAGAAGGTAAAAGACAAAGATGTAAATAGGCATGCAAAAAACGAATAATGGTTCCAACATCACGGTGATGTTCACTGCATGTTAAGGAACCTAAATCCCTAGGTATACACTGAGTTTTGCAGAATATGAATGGGATGATTTACATGACTTACTGCAAACCAAAATGAGGAAGGAATAGACATAACAAATAGAGGAGAACTCTGTTCTCTAGATCCTGTGAATAATCAAGATATTTTCATCATTGTTTAATTTCTGTGCTACACTTCATCTGCAATAAAAAAAAATGTCCTCCACTTAAATAAGTACAACACTTCTTTGGAGAAAAGAATACCAACCTAGAGGAGCACCATATGTTTACATTCTTTTGTGGATAGAAAACGCTACCAAAGTTTGCCACAACCGTGATGACACTCTTTTACAGTTTATTGAGAAGTGCATTGCCTTTCACATCTCCACAGAAGAGTTAACTAATGACCTATGGACACAAATTGTACATTGCCAATGACATAAGTGTGCCAACTGGAGAAACACCCATTAAAAATGAAGCAGAAATACAAATGAATGAAGTAAAAAATACCATGTATTGATGTGAACCATCTGAACAACATAATGTACAATTGTAATAATTACAAACCTCTGCTCTTTTACATAAGTGGTGAAGCTGGTTCTTAGAAAATATTTTTAATGAAAACAATTTGAATTCTTTTTAGAAGAGACAACACATAAGAACATTTCGGCTGTTGTGACAGCCCCTAAAGGTAAAGGTGCTTACAACATGTGAGGTGCAACTTTACACCAACTACTATTCCTGCCAGTGGAACACCAACACTATTAGAATCTTACAAATTGTCAGCAGAATTCTGTGACTAATGAACATTGTTCATATAGATGAAGAAAGCATGATTTCGAACCTAATGCTTGATTGAATTCACCTAAGAATTAAAGAAATCCTAAAGACTGCATACAACGTACTATTTAGAGGAAAACATTTCATTTTGTTTGAAGATCTACAGTTAACATCAGTCAAAAGCCAACCCAAATTCAAAAACAGTAGGTTACAAATAATGCTGTAACAAACTTGGCAGCATAGCCAACTTTACTCTGTGGTGTCACTTTCTCTACAGTCAACTTGCGCACAATATGTGTCAGTCTGCAAATCCAACATGTGCTCACATTTTAATGAGCATACATTAGTGTACTTATTGAAGACACAAAATGATCCTTAAAAAGCAGACTAAACTGTATAGACAAAACATATCTGCCCCGATTTAATGGAATAATTAACACAACAAAATCAACAATTAAGGTGTTTAATGCCAACCCTTGCAAACTGTGACAAGTTTAATTAATCGATGATCAAAAAATAAAAGCAAACCACAGTCAATGGCAGATGCATCGACAAAGTAGAAATCGTGGCATGACACTTCCTGTGCCAACAAGCAACAGCACACCTAAATAGCCTAGCAAAATTGAACTCAGTACAGCTAGTTTGGAACAAGTATTAACTCTCTGCCTAAACCGCAGAGTTATACTAAGAAGCAACCTTTATGTATAGCAAATTCCAGTTGATTGAGCATTTGGAACAGATGATGGCTTTCAAACAGATCCAAACAAAAATAACATATAGTTTGTCATGATCAACTAAAACAAATGTAAGCAAACATACTAAAACAATTGCCCACACTACAGCATGTTTCTTTCTTTGTAAATATGTATATTTATGCAGAGAAGAATTCTTTCTCTCTCTCTTACATTACAATTCATGGGTCACAATATAATCCTCGAACCTACACTTGAAGTCATTGGCAGCACAGTCTTCAAAGAAGGTATGCGTTAGGTAGCACTTTCACATCTTAATACACTCACTGGTCTATTCATGTAACACTAGTGTAGACTATGACACAATATAGCTCAAAGAAGAAGCAGCAAGTGAGGAGGAGGATTGGGAGACAGGCGAAGAACAGAGGGAAATTACACCATGGGGACAATTTTACTCAGGCATCTTTCCGTATGATCAAAATAATAATCACTCATATGAAAAAGGCTATAAAACATAAGAATAAATAAAATAAATTAAAGAAATTTATATAAAAATAAATACACCTGATGCTATGAAGAACTGTACTGCGATAGGCCACATTCTTAAAGAATTTCAAAAATTAGAAAGTCAAAACAATTATTTAGAGAGGAATACAGTTATTGACATACATAGGCTTACACATACCATCTGAAATATGATGGAATTACACATACAACAAACTCATACCACAGAGAAGAAAATGGCATGTTTATAAACTCAAATTTAGAAAGTGTTGACAGAGAAGAGGACATGGGAAGACAAGTGCAGCCAATATTGACAAACATGCACCAAAGCAGAAATGGACTATTTTCAGCACAGAAAAACACCAACACTACAGAAGAGTCAATGGGCATAATGTTTTACAGAAAAGGGGAAATTCTCAGAGAAATTAGAGAGAAGCATGAGAACAGTGGTTACAGGGCAAGAGGACCCAGAGAAAGGGTAAAATACAAAAGAAACAAATAAGAGAGACAGCAGTACCAACAAGGTTCCAGGTAAGATCCATCATGAATTGCAAATAGAAGAAAAAACAATAATTATATTCTCTCCGGACATGCATTATCCAAGGAAGAACTGCAGAATATGCAGAAGCAGTTACCATTTGAGTCGAGAATATGCATTCATTATGCAGACACACATACATACCATTGCTGCATTTAAATTGTGCATGACAATACATTTAAAAAACAACATTTTAGTCATAAATAGGCATATAATAAATATGTTCTCAGACCCAGAGGCATTTCAGGATATAGCAAAAATTATACAGAGGACCTTTGACTACTAATTTCTCTGGGAGAGGAGCAAGGGACTTTTATAAGTAGTCTGATTCAAGAACTCAAACTGTGTCTCAAACATAGGCGTTTCTCTCTCTGCTCAAATGTCTCAAGTATAGGTGGTTCCACATTTGACTGTGTCTCAAATATAAATGTTTCTCCCACTGTTCAAGTGTCTCAAATCTAGGTGGTTCATCATTTACTGCAGTATCTCATATTAGGGCACGCTTCAATTTACTGCTTTGTCTCATACCTGGGCATTTTCTCTCGCTACTCTAGTGTCTCGGGTTTAGGTGGTTCTCCATTTGCTACTGTTGCTCATACTTGGGTGTTCTCCCACTTGCTGCTGTGTCTCAAACTAAGGCATTTCTCCCACTTTTCAAGTTCTCTAGGTCTAGGTGATTCTCTGTTTGCTACTGTGTTCCACATTTAGGTGGTTGCCCTCTTGCTGTAGTGTCTCAGTTTTTGGGGTTCCTCCGTTTGCAGCTTGTCTTGGTTGTGGGCTTCTTTCCCTTGCTGCTGTGTTCCAGACTTAGGTGTTTCTCCATTTGCAGGTGTGACTCAAACATAGGCGTTTCTCCCACTGCTCAAGTTCTCAAATCTAGGTGGGTCTTAGTTTGCAAGACCAGCCAATCGCCTTAGGAGACCTAGGAAAGCGACATCAAAGATAAACCCTCTCTGTGTTTAAGGTATGTATAACTCACACCACAGCTTGTGGGATGTTTTTACCCATGCATCCAAGCCCTACCATAAAACTGTACGTTACTGGCATTGAAAACATCATGATGGCCAGAACTCCCCAGAGAGTGCACAGGGAAAACATGAAGAATTGGCTGCCACTCATTTTTGCCTATGTTGTGAGCACAGGAGGGCACTGACTAACACCACCATTGGGCTACACACACAGTAGCCTGAAACCATTGGGAATGGCAATGCTGATTGCCAAAAGCAACCCAGAACTGTGGGGAATTCATTTTCTTAATGTCAAAAATGAATGCAATACCGGTACTCACCACTATCAGAAAGCCGGCGTTTTAAAACCACCAGACTTTTGTGTAAAACTGAACAGATGAACCCAAACCAGGCCAAGGAAAGACTTGCTAAGAGGTGGATACAATGTAAAACTATATTCTGAAATGACTTGAAGGAAGTAATTATTTAATTTATATGTAAAAATTGTAAGTTTGATTTAAACTGGGAACTAAAGTGACATTTAGCTGAATTCTGCCTGACAACTACCCCCGACAGGAGAAACCTGCTCAGCCACTCTTCCCAGGCCTAGCTGCATCCTGCTGCCCCTGCCAAAAGGAGATGACACCTCTCTGATTGAATTAAGGGAGGGGTACCTGCAGACTGCAGGAGGTTGAACAAAGCCCTGTCCTGGGCTCAGGCAAATGTTATATGGGGGGGGTCGTAAAATGGATTTCTCTTGGGGGAAACTGGGAGGGGCAGTGCCTCTGCTAGCAAGCTGAGCTTGGGGGAAGTGGATAAACCAGTTATTCCACCATGTGATGTGGGAAGCCACACCCCTTTTTGACCAGGGCATAATTTTAAAAAGATAGATAACTCATAGTGCGGACTGGTCAAAATTATATAAATGATATCATTATTCTTGGGATTTTTCCGTGCACATTTTAAGAGGTGTTAGGACCCTGTGGTGTATTCTGGGGGGTTGCTAGCGGAAAATAGGGTCTTACTCCAAATGTCTGCATGTTAAAAATCTGACACTTCATCAATTAATGTCCATACTCCTTGCGCACATTTGTGTAATTTTTGGTAAATGTCCGATATTGGTAAACCGACCAAAAAGCGCAAAATGTTGTCATTTCTGAATCCCAGCTCGCAGGAACATGGGGCTTGAACAGACACCTGTCTTAATTCATCTGTAATATGTACATGTAATGTCAACCACTTGTGTATCTGGGAAATATGTATTTGAATCAAATAAAGATTAGTGGGCAAATTGACCAGGGGAGGATCATCTGACCCATAAACAGACCTCATCATAATGACAATCCATTTCCTTCTCCCAATCATGGGATAGAGGAGGAATTGGCCAATGATAAGTGAGAGGGGCAGGTTTAGTTATGACCAACGCACACACCCACTTTCTAAACACATAAAAGCAGACAGTGCAGGACAGGTGGAGAGATTCACTTTCCACTTTCTTGTGGGACGCTTTGCTGGGAGACTCCAGACTTCAAATCCATCAACCTCCAGAGACCAGAGATCCAGAGAGACCAGAGATCCAGAGAGACCAGAGATCCAGAGAGAACAGAGATCCAGAGAGACCAGAACTGTGCAGTGCTGAGAGCAGAACCAGAGACCAGCCATTGTTCAAAACCACCCACCGGGAGTCCCGTCCAACCTGACCAGACCTTGACGGCTTATTTCAAAATATAGTGTGAGTACTCACTGTGCCAAAACCAATTTCTTAGTTTAAAATAATCTAATACAAACTATTTTAGCCTATTAGAACTGCATCCTAGAATCATGTCATTCTGTCATCTTTAAAACTGAAAACTGTCATCTGTCATTCTGAGCTTTAAACTTTCAAATATGAAAAACTACTTTCACAAAATCGTCCGTATCTCCGGACAGTTAACAAATACACTTTAAACGTAATTCAGACTTGAACTGGGAGCCAATTAAACCTCTTTAACAAACCTAGAACTGACTTGCTACTCCTTATGGGGCCTCCGTAATTACACTCGACGCACACGATTAAATTTGCCGCGATTTGATATTTTGCACAATTTCAGCCACGTGTAAAAATCAGCAGCTTCTTGCTTTCCTTTGCTAAAATTCGTTTTAACCTGCTAGTTACTCATAGAGCATTGCTAAAGTGAGCCTGAACTAACATAAACTAGATATCACCCACCCTGAACCTCTAGAGGGAATTAAAAGCCTTTTTAGCATATTTCTCACTTCATTGTCATCACATTCAAGCATTTTGGGCCTGTGTTTTAAAATCATACCTATTTTTCTCTAAGCTTGCTAGGGGGGAACTTCATTTCATATTGCATTTTGTTGGGATTCTTGAAGACTGTGTGCTCTCCTTCCATTTCTTACATTGCATAGGGGGGGAGGGGTGAATTGCCAGAGAAAAAGTGATTATATTATCTTTTGCTAAAATCATATCAAGTTATTTCCGTAATGCATTTTATTCCTCATTGCTTTTCCCTTGAAACCATAAAAGTATTTTCGCTGCCTTATCCATCCTATACCAACTCCTCATTGATTGTAAAGAAGTGTGCTAGTGTCAGGTTACCCATTGTTGATCAACATTATATTCATAAGTGTGATATCAATTATTGATTTATTATAAAAGTGTGATATATATATATTGTTTAATTTTTCAAATAAACCTTTTAGGTTTGCAAAACAAGCCTACTTCTTGGCTCAGTGGGGCCAAGGGGGATTCTAAGGGAGGGGTGTTATACAAGGGTTCATCATCCAGATTATAACTTGCCATAAAAATGTATAAATAAGGGCTTCCCTTGGGTATCCCAGACAAGGCACTGACTTAGTGGGATTGCTTGATCAGAGTCACTTACAACCTTTAGACACATACCGCAGGCCCGGCTCCCCATCCATGCACTCTATAATGCAGCTATGGCTACATCAAATGGGGTCTAGCTGCTTGCAAAGCCATCTGCACTGAGACCCCTGATTTGCTTCAAATCCTCTGCCAGTATGCAGCGACAACCTATGACAAATTTCGGTCTAGTTGGGCACACATCGAGTCTCCTGTACTAGCAATCTACCTCAACCACCGACAGCACCCGCCCACGTGCCTGACCACTGGGTTGCTTACTGGAGCCTACCCAACCGCCTAAGTCCTAATCCTAGCAGAATGCACACACGGATCTTAAATTAAACTCTTAGAACTTTCCCATACCTGGACTTCGGTCCCACAGGGCATTTCAACCACATAGCACATTGGGGCCATACAAATGGGGAAATGGAACTTTACAAATGACAATTACATACAATACAATACAACTTGAAATTGAGAATGCTTCTAAATGTGTCCCACCCCTTGCGCTGGACAATATGATCTCTGTTTTTTTAAACTTAATAATGGATTAAATATGCAAACATAGGGCAAAAGAAGTGAAAAGGACGGTTAATACCAATCAAAATCGTACAGCAGCAGAACAAATATCATTTTAATGTGTGCAATCGCTCAATAGAATATTGATAAAGCACATTGATAAAGGGTGGAAATGTGGTGGTAATGAACAGGGGGGATTATGTGTTGAAGGGGTTAGAGCATTTGAATACCGTGTAGTGTTATGTTTAAATTGAGCATGCTAAATTATTAGTGATCAAAGAGCTAGTTACGAACACAATTGTGATATTGTTTAGGGATGGACTACTCGCAGATATGAAGACATATTTTGAGACAGACAAATATGCAACTCCACCCTATTTCTTACCCGAGGTAAATCATGAACACAATGATTTACCAACAATGAGATCCATAGTTAGTGTTATTGATTATTTTATGGTGCTGCTTTTTATTTAAACCCTATGTTGATAAAAACTCTCACTACATGCTATAGAAACTGTTAGAAAAGTTGTTCCTTTTGCTGCTTTCCTCCCATATACTTCAGTGGAACAGCCTATTGTTTTGCTATCGTCTGCAGTTTGACCTGATTTTTGGAGATTTGCAAAAGCTCTTACCCTTGCTAACCCTTTTTTGTTTCCTTTTCACACTTTTTATGGGGAGACTCATCAGTCCCAAAGGCCCTGTCTCCTTGAGTGGAATTCCTGTTATTTTTAAATTGCACATATCATCTTTCTGTGAAGTGTGGTAAGGATAATGTGTGTCCCTATTACTTTGTCTTTTTCAACTTTACTGTTGCAGATAAAATGGCCCTTATTATGAGCTGGCTGGTGAGGAAATAACGTTCAGATATTACGGTACTGGCCAACTACAAGTTAGCCAGTGAGGTGGTGGAATGACCTCCAGTTAAAAGCTTATCAGCAAAACATTGCCGGTTTCACAGGTGCCGGTAATGCCGGCATCTGTAATACTAGCAAATCCCCCAAGTAGTCCAATGCGACTCCATGGAATGGGGATATAACACCATCACTTGGAATCTGGTGGACATTCCACCGGACCGAGTGACAGTAACAGTATTACAGTTTGCCAATATCCAGGCACATTTTCTTCCAGGGTACTGGCAAACTCGTAATGAGGGCCATGTGACCAGGATAGGCTGGTGGCCATGGATATTTTTTTTACCATGTTTATGACTTTTCTCAAATGCACTAGCATTTTACCACATTATGCCATTTAGTGTACTATATACTCTAAAATGGAAATGTCACAAGATTTTTGCAAATCCTTCGGCCATGTTGTGCCTTGGCCTTCTTCCTGCCCTTGCATGCCCAGAATTGCCTTAAATGGACAGCCCTTTTCCAGGAAAAGTGTCTGCTTTCCCAACAAAGTGGCGGTCTGTGTGTGGTGCCGGATTTGGTGGCTGTGTGGACCCAGTGTATATCCTAGCCAAAGTATTTCTGTGCTGTTAATGTCTGTAGGCCAGAGAATGTCCTTGATTGGACAGCCCCTGCTAGTTCCAATTGTGCTTATTCTTACCATGGCCGGACTTGGGGGCAACTTCAGCCCAATTCTTGAAAAAAGGGAGGACTTTGGCAGCCATTCAACATATCTTCATGGGAGCCTAGACACCTAAAAAAAGAAGCAGGGCACTGATGACTCAAGGGTGAACATTGCAGCCAGCCTGCATTGCCTCCAGTCAAGTCCCAGTGAAACCCTGCTCCTATCTACAGATCTCCAGAAGGCCCTCGTCAAGGCTTTCACCTCTGGATTAGAGGCATCCACCTCAGCTGACCCCTGCTTGAGGAACCAGGCCCGTTGAACCGTCAGAAGTGTCCTTGGACCACCCAGTGGACTAACCAGCTCCCTCCTGAGATACCTCACAGCACTGCGCACCTATTTGAGTGCAGCCTTGGAACTCTGCAGATCTTCAACTTGTGCGATAAGATGCCTTGCCTTGCAGTTCATGCCCCCCAATAAGGATTAATTCCTAACCCCACATCTCTCTTACCTGGCTAAGATCGGTGGTGGTCTGGTGAAGGTTCCCCCCGGCTTGTCCTAGAGTGGTGGCATTGGGAGAGGAACCTGAAAACATATACTTGTTTGTCCATTTCTGGAACGCTTACCTGTAATCATTGCCTTTTTCAACTCTTCTAAGCAAATTACAAAGTAAACCATCCTGTCTCTCTGCAAGGTGAATCTTGTGGAACTGGTGTCTTTTGAAAATCTTCCGCCTAACTTGAACTATTGGTGTACTCTTTGTGTATTGCAGCCCTGGGCCACTCTCATGCCCTCCTGAGTCTGAGCCTTATGGTTCTGCTACCCTACCTTGATTGAGTTTGGCTAAACATCAGTGTCTTCTCCCTCTTTCATATAAAATGGGGGTTTCTCAGAATCTACTGCAGGGTTGTTTCTGACAATCCATCTTAACAGACACCATGGATGTTCAAAAGCATTTGTAGAGTATTAACTAGGAAGAGCATTATTGGGTGGTTACTTTGGATGTGCTCCCTTCATATACATTGATAGACCACAAATTAGCTAATGAAGTGATTAATTGCCATTTTCGCAAAAGATCAGCAACTCAATACAAAGGAAATTGCATGTTTGTGGAAATTCTGGATGTTACACTAAAACATAACATTGCTTGCCAATTCATTCATGGGGAAATGTAAAGAAACACATGCACTCAGAATTAAAAGAAATGACATTTTGAAATGGGAAAGTTACATAGAAGTGATTGTCATCTTGAAAGGATATGAGAAAAACTGTGGATGAATGTTGATTATTTGAACTTTAATGAATTCGATATTGGGTATGCCTTAACTTATAGTCAAATTGAAATAATGTTTTGGGGCTCAAAATATTTGTTCAGCAAAAGAGATTAGAGATGAAAATGCGGAAAGGATACAGGAGCTTATACCAAATTGCATGACACCCGTTGCCACATGAGATCAGTTATTAAAAATATCCCCTTAGTAGAGTTTCTAAGAACAAAAAAGAACTGTTGTTTAGATTTGGATGTATGGACAGAATAATTACTTATTAAGAAAAGCTTTGATAAGTGAGGCTATGAATCAACCAACATGCCCAAAGCTATGTGTCAGGGAGCAAGAATAGGTAGAAAATTGCTATTGGTGACAAATAATAAATATGGTGTTTCTGTCAAAGGTCACCAAATACAACTCACAGTGCCATTTAATATAGACGTTGCCTGCTAAACACTGGCATATATTATAATTTAATGTGGATATAAAGGAATTTCTGGGACAAAGCCTCAGATAGTATTTAGGAGAAATCAAATGTTCAGAAACATAATGTCACCAAGTCACCATACGATAGAAAAATCTGATTTGAGAACATGGCTGAGCATACCAAGGATTAGGTTTTATAACCGCAGTGCATCCCTATGTGTGAGTATACCTATAATTATGTGTCATAGTGTGGGGATTGTTATGCCAATGTAATGCACATTCAACAATGTATTAATGGTATGGTACCTTTGTGGTATCTGCAATAATCTGTACATGTAAAATGTTATACACTGAAAGACAAGCGAGGCAATTGAGGATGAGGATTGTGGAACGTATCAGGGAAACTAAACCAGAAGATGACATATTTCCATTGGGAGAGCACTGGTAAAAAGAACATACTAAATAACAGATATCAGATTTGAGATTCATGGGAATTGATTGAGAGTACAGAGTTACGTGAAATAGGTGGTGAGAAGGAAATAAAAATTAGTCAAAAAGACACACGTACACTATACTACCATGGGACCATTTTCCATGTGCTTAATAAAGAGCATGAACTAATGACCTTTTTTGAGATATTCTAGATAAAAGTGTGTAATTATTTGGGCATTTATTTTACACATGTATTGATGTACTGATGTATCTTAATCAAGATCAATATGTATGATATGTCTAGTCCCCAAATGTATATGTTCAGTGTTATATTTGCATTAATTGTGAAGTGGTTCAACATTAGGTGAAATAAGAAATGGACAATATTTTTGTATTGGTAGCGTGAGTTACTCATTTAAATTTGCAAAACTGAAATGTTAATGCAACAATGGAAATACTAGAATAGTCTAGGATCCAGTAGCAGCATTGTTTTTAGATGTTCAGCATTCAGTCTACATTATTTGGTGTCATCTTGAGTAGTATGATTATGCATTTCACATTAGAGACAGAATATAGAAATACATGGAACTGTTTTGTCGCTTTTAACACAGAAGCCGCAGATAATGTGAGATTTGTATGAATAGGAGTTGAAATGAAGCAATCCACTCACATTATTTACCAATTAAGTTTGCATGTCTGGTTATGAATTAATAATCAGTTTCTAAAGAGATCAAATAATGCCACCGAGAAAGGTAAGGAAAGGGATAAGCACCAGTGACAGCACAAATAATCATAGCCTTCAAGGATAGCAGCAGATACATATATTAGCAATTAACAATGCGCAGTTAATGGTTTCATGCAGCACATTTTAAAGATCTAAAAGACATCATGCATAGAAGTGAGATCATGAATGTAGAATGGTTTGAAGGCAGTGAAGTTTGCGAGGCTCTGGTAAACAAAACTGTCTTTAGTGAATTTGTGTGTTGTGTCTGTATTTGTAAAGCACTGAGAAACCATGGGTATTAAAACGCTATGAGAAATCAATGGAAAATCATTGCAAATGACAGAACTGCCAATTACTTACTATCCAAAATATAGGCCAAAGAGTTGATGTTTAGTTATCTTATAGTTCAAAGTTCATGAAGGAAAGTAACAAAGGAAAGGAAGGACTCTTGTTTTCAGGTAGGCTGGTGGGTTGTGACGGATACATTTAAAAGCTAACAAACACACTTTAAACGTAATTCAGACTTGAACTGGGAGCCAATTAAACCTCTTTAACAAAGTAATAATATGTGAAAAGAATGGAGCATCATCTGCCTTGCTTGCAATGTTGTGGAACTTGTCACTTTTGAGTTGTTTTTGGTGCAGACCATTTACAGGGCATTCTGACATTTTTAAGTTTGCCACATGGAATAGCACAAAACATGTGGTGTAGGTATGTCTTTGAAAGAAATGGGTGAATCAGTCAAATCTATAACATTTAGGATTATACACTAGCAGAAGTACCCGTTCTCCAAACGGATTCTGTAGACAGACATGATAACAGTGATTCTGTAGGTCTCTGTTCGATTCACTTATCACTTGATGTGCTTTGCGCCCTGAAGTAAACTGCACAGAGAATGGGCACGTGTGGCTGGCTGTTATCCAGGAGCAGATGTTGGGGTGAGGCAAGAGTTGGTGTGTTGCTGCATACTACGACCTTCTGTGCTCTCTCCTCACCTGTCGCCTCACTCTGGTGTGGTGCAGTTAATTGTGGTGGAATGTGGTGCAAATATCTTGGAAAGCTGTGCATCCTAGGACCTGGACCTCTAGTTTGGTTCCTCGTGTCAGGATCGGGTACTTCTACAACCACATTGATGTTTCGCTGATTTCAGGTAACTGTCTCATGTTTGAAGGTGCTGACATCTGGAGAAAAGGGTTGGGTGTCCAAAAGTCATGTAGTTAGAAATGTCTGGAGGGTCCTAACAGGTAACTATGCAAAATGTGGTGCAGATTGGTCAAACATTGTGGAATTGTATAAGGAACAACGCTTTGCAGCAAACCCACAAACAAATGTTGACTTTTGCTGAAATCCGGGGAAGGGATGGGGTGTTCAAATGACATGTAGCGAGTAAGGTCCGGAGGGGTCTAACAGGCAACCATGCACAATTTGGTGCAGATGGGTGAAAGTGTGAAGAATTGTGTAAAGAACAATGTTTCACCACAATTCCCGCCACAAACACATGTTTACTTATGTATATATATATATACAGATAGATATGGCACCTGACCTGCTACCTCAAGATGGGGATTAAAAGCAATTGCTAAAGATTCTGACCTTAGAGTGAATAGGTAACTGAACATTCCCAAAATGAACTTTGTCAAAACGAAATAGGAGTGGCTGGTAGTTATACATATTCATGTTAATCATTGTAACAATAGTATAATCTCAGATTTTGAACTATTTAACCTTAAAAGTTTTTGGCTGATAAAATGTTGTTGAATTTATAATTATCCTCAATGTTATTATCAGATAACTTGAAATATAGCTAGGTGTCATTGTTATAACAGTGATAATCCATCTTTAAATTACAAAGCGGGTGATGGTGCCGTTTCACACAAACATGAAAAGGAAGAGGGGAAATTGATACCCCATACGTTACTGCATAAAGAGATTGATGGCTAGATATGATAATTCCGTTTGCTGAAGGTTTGGGAGTGATTTAAATGGAAAGATGAAAACCATCTAAAGGCTGGACTCAAAACCTAGCCATCGAAACTAGCCAGTCTGCTAACAGGTACAGCATGGTTAACAGACTCTTTTTATGTTTATCCACACACAACAGATGTTCTGTTTTGTCAAGAAGGGCCATTTATGTATATCTATTGAGGCGAAATCCTGACTGTTTATCCCACAAGCAATTATGATCTCCTACAAATCCCGCAGCTGCATGATGTTAGTGATAGGTTGATAGCTTGCTGAACCCTTAACATCAAGTGTGGGTGTTTTTTATAAGAGGTGTGAACCATAACACTTTCTAAGAATCAAAGACTAAACCTGTGCATAAGAAATATTGACAAACTCTTTTAAAAATGGAAGCAATTTCGCCATTCACACTTTGTCAATCATAGGACAATACAGGTTGCCCAACCGTGTTGCTGGTTTAATGTTCTCTATGATGGATCTCAAACTCTCTGTAGTATCATATTTAAACTCGAAGGTAAGGTCTGTAAAGGAACCCAAGGTATGTTTCAAAGTTTCCATAGGAGAGGAAGGTCTTTGGGATGATATTAGAGTTTATTTTTTTTATTTTAAATTCAAAGTATTTTGAATCTGAAGCAACCAAGTTAAAGTAATGGGTTCAGTCATTGCTTCTGAGGTTTATTCTCCAAGAGTCTATAAATGGATACAATGTGATTGTTGGAATTGCTGCTATTTTTTATTGGTGAAGAGAAGATAATTGTTTTGCTTATTGGGGTCTGACTCTCTTCTTATTTACTCTGTGAGATTGGTAAAATCCTTTGTGTCTAAAAGGATAGCATTCTTCAACTCATGCACTTCTTCTTGAATTTACTACTGCATGTTTTTTTATTTATGTATTGCCAATCTGCAATTCCTTGCTGGGGTGTTCAGAGTACCCAATGTAGGAAGGAATTTCAGACCAGTGTCCTGCATTGCTCTGTGGATAATATTCTGTTTTACATGGGTAGGCAGAGCAGGTCTTCCTTTGCGGGGGGGGGGGGCATGCTGTCATTTATTGAGGCTCACTATCATTCGTTTTCATTTTATTAAAATGTGCATGGCTAGTTACCTAGCTTTTTACATATTTAATTCCATAATTTAAACAATGCATTTAATATAAATCGCTTTAATAATTGCATATATATGTAACATTTCAATATACAATATCAACAATTTTTTCAAGCTTTTAACATTGAAAAATGTACTCCCATCAATACAAGTAAAACACACGTGCACCTCATTAAGATAAGTATTGCTATACTGCCATCACTCTGTGTCTCCTTCTCTTAAGGAATCTATACTACCAACATTCTGCATCAGTACAATTTTTTCCCAGACATGTTACACCGCAGCTGTTATTGTGAAAGGCTCTGCAGCATAAAAGGTCAACCAAAATGGGTCTGTCTGATTCCCCTGATGCCTAGACCAAAACCCTGTGTATCATTTTTCATAATATGTTGTGAATCGCACATTACCTGTCAGAATATGCCTGTCGGTCTCCAATTGCTTCTCACAAAACCTACAAATTCTGCAGGACAATGATTTTTTTGCCCAGCCTCCCATAATTTCAAATACCAGGAGTGGATGTAACTGAAGTTGCAGGATAAACTGAATTAAGGCCATGCGTCACATCTTTTTTTGTAAGTAATTACAAGGAGTGCCAGGTTCAAAACCCTGATGGGACAAAGTCATGGTATCGTTGTTTCTTAGACAGCTCACAATAGATGTACTGCAATCCCATGCCACCGATTTAGCTTTTCAATTCTGTAGGAGACGACCTGGATTTTCAGCCATTAGCGGACATACCAATAGCATCCAGGTGCTCTATTAGCATATTAACCAGTTCCGAATGGGCTCAATTATCTACTTTGACCTAGGCATGATGTCCAAATTAAACTCATGTTGCTTCAGCATGTATTAAGCTCATATCTATGATCTTTATTGGCCACCTGCAAAGCGCTACCTTACATAATGTAAGGAGTGACATCACCCCCGGTTCTAATCTAAGAACACAGTCTGTGGAAGTCCACGCAGTGATCTTAATAGTTTTCCCTCATGTTTATATAACCATTTAACAGCTTGCTCAGGCAGAGTTTCAAGACCATACATATGCACAGTATGATGGATTTGCGATATACCTCCAAATATCCTTTTACTGAGTCCCCTCCCATCCTAGAGATGAAATTCCGGACGACCTGCCATTTCCTCTTAACTTTAACTATGACATCGTTTTTACTGCACCCAATACTGTGTGCTGCAGGGAAGGGCTGGCCCAGGTACATTAAGTTGTCAACTGCCTCTAGTCTATCAGCACCCACATACCATCCATATTGGATGTTCCTTTGTCCCTTCCGATGTATTTGAAGTATTTTGGTCTTACTCTGATACATTTTTAACTGGTTCTCATTGGAATACTTAAGAGCATCCAGTATCCGTTGAAGGCCTAGAGGAGTCCAGTCCAAGAGGACCAGAACATCTGCATACAGAATATAGGTTGTAGGTACACCATCTATGCGAGGAGTAAAATTATGGCATGGTTTTAGTGCATTATCTAGATCAGCCATATAGAGGTTAAAAATCAGCAATGCAAGAACGCACCCCTGCTTAAGACCCTTATTTGTACCCATAGCTGATGTCATAGTAACAGCCTGATCCAATCTGACCATCACCAAAGTATCTGTGTTTAAAGCTTTGATGTAATATAGCAATTGCTGGTTTATACCCCATTTTTCAAGTTTCCACCATAACATTGGCCTCGAAACACAGTCAAAGGTGTTTGTATATTCTATGAAACACAGTTATAAAGATTCATCACATCCCCAGTGATTATCCGCAAAAAGCAGTTCTAGACACCAGATAGCATGCACCGTAAAATGACCTTTCCGTAAGCCGAATTGGTGAGAGTGGAGCAACTGCTTCTTGTCTACCCATTCAGTCAGAGCACAGAGGCCAATGATGGCAAAGATCTTGCTGCTAGTATCTGGCATTGCCAAAAGACGATAATTACTTGGAAAACCATATTCCCTTTTCTTATGTACCAGTATAAGTACAGAGCTATGCCAACTCACAGGAACTACCCCTGTGATGCCGATGTCAGCATACAGAGTTGCACGCATTTTAGAATAGTGGGGGTTTCTCTTCAAGACGATGTTAGTCAATCCATTCGGACATGGGGCCGTGGAGGATTTAAGATTAGTAATGATGCAAGATATGGTCAAATGTAGCACCTCTACCTCCATGTAGCCCGGGCTGGATACAATGGATCACCTTTTGGAAAGAGTAATTTAGAATCCCAATACAATTCTTGGATGTACACAGTCCACTGAGCAGATGTGATCCCACAGATCTCCTTGGGTGCTGTAACCACAAGATGCTTCCCATAAAGATACCAAAACTTACAAGCGTCATTCATTTTAAACAGGCTAAAACCTTCATCCAATTGGAAGAGGTAATACCCTACTTGTGACCTCGTATCCAGTTTTCATACTTGGCAGCTATCAAGGCTTTTTGATCAACAGGCGTATGGGATCTACAATGCTTAATCAAGCTGATACCCCTGAGAAGGTCCATTTTCTTCAGTGCATGTCTGCATCTAATAAAGGATATGGTCCCTGTCTCAATCACAGATGTACACTCATTTGTTGAGACTGGGGCCATATAATTTCCAATAACATTCATAGGTCATTTTTCATCTTTACATCTGCCTAAAAGGAGCTCAGATGAGAGTCCTTGATGTACCAGTAAAACATTTGCCTCTTCAATGTTACATTCAGACCATGTAAATCTTTTGCCCGCTGCTGAGACTGCAGCTTCTGCCATGAATGGATTTCTTTTAATCAGCACATTTAGATCAAAAGAAGCACACACTAATGAATGATCACTAAGTATTGCCCCCCTAATCTCAAATGTCACAACCTTTTGCAACATGCGGGTAACAAGAATTGTGCCTAAACAAGATGAACACTTTCCACTTTGCCTGGTTTTAGCTCCAACCAATGTATCCAGATATCCCTGCATTAATTTGAACCATCTCCTGCCTTTATTTAGCAAGCTGCTGGTGTGTTTCTTTCCATTGGCCATGTCATTTATTGTGACATTCCGGTCACTCTCTTATAGACATTTGTCTAGTACTTATTGCAATGGGCATTAAAATCATCACCCAGCAAGGCCTCTACTCACGGTTGAGTTACTTGCCACTTCTCTATTATTTCTTTGATCTAAGTTCTCAACTTCTGATCTTGGGTACCACCAGGAAGGGCATATAAATTCAGAATTTACATATTATCATACCTCCGAGGAAAGTTGATGATCTCAATGCCCATACAATTATGACAGTCCCCTCCCATGTCGAGTGGGAGGGCTTCAAAAGAGCACCTGATACCAATACATGATTCCCCATAGACTGCCCCACAGGGCCATTAACTGCAGGTGTCGAAAATATTTTATAACCGTTCCAGGACTATAACAGAAAGAAGCCATGTATTCAGCAATAGAAAAACATCCGCCGAGTGGCGTGCACATAACCCTTCTTCATGGGAAGTAAATGATTTGAAACCATGTGTGTTAGAGAAAGGATTGACCACTGAGATGAGCCCCTTGTAAATCAACACCTTGGGGGACCATCAATGTTTGCCACCCTGGTTCCATTTGTGCCACTGATAGTTCACCTGACCTTTGATTATTAATATCATGCTTATGCATTCCATGATATTCTTGTTCCTCATTGGTCATGGCTTTCTGCCCGTCATGGAATATATTAAAGCCAAAGGCTGATCAGTGGGTACTTCAAAAGTCTGACGTATTTGTAAATCAAGCCCCAAAATGTAAAGTTTGTTCACAAAACACAGCAACCGCTCCTCTATCAATGATGATACAAACGTCATTACCGCCCAGTTAGTATGACCATAAAGCGCCGGCAGTTCCATAGACTCAATGTTCTTAGAGGTCATTATCTTAAGTTCCCGTATTTGATGGAATATGTATATCAAGTTGCCTCTGTTAAGAAATGGACTGCAATCCATGGGGTCCAGTTCTTCTATTCGGATACTGCGACTATGTGTGCTGTCACGTTGAAATTCTGTTTTGTCTATTTCTTGCTTAGTACTGGGCGTGGCAAGCTGCTGCATGGACATGTGAGTCTGTAGCAAAGGCCCAGGCCCCATCAGCTGTTGCTGTTCCATCACAGCATAGGTGCATCTTTCACCTGCAGTGTCTTTTGTATTACAAAATGTTAAGTTAGATGACACCTCAGATATTCAACACAGGAAATGTTGGTGCTTAACAGGTGTTGTCGCTAATGAACATTTTACCCCAACACAAACCGAAGGCATTGTGGTTTTATACACAGCAACCTCATTGAGACTTCGTATACCTGCAGCCACTTGTCCAGTGTTCCCACCAGCAAAGCCATGGACTTAGTAGCTTTAAGTGCAGGGGTATAACTTGATTTCCAATGAATGAATCTCCCTCTTTGTTGTTAATCACCGTCGATGTAAAACCGGCAGTGGTTCCCTGCCTTCCACTATTTTGTGCCAAGACTGCCTTCTGTTGATTTGGTCTCCTGTGCTTTTGTTTAATTGCTTGTGGTGGCGGTGAGTGATCCAAACCCCCTCCTATTACTACAGGTGTAGTGTCTCTCTGAACCCCTAGGAGACTTGTTTCCTGAGAGGGTGGAGTGTTAATCCAACTAGGATCACTCAGATAGAGAGCTTCCTCTATCTCTACACTACCTTCCTCTGTTAGAGGGCTCACTGTCTCTTTAAGACAGAGACAGGCCCACGTGGTTCAGGTCACGTGGGCAATGACGTGGGAGGAGGGAGGAGGCAAGAGGGGAAAGGCATTATGCTGAAGACAAGTTAATAAAGAAGACGTTTGTTTTTCCTCTTGGTGTGTGTCCTTCCTTCGATAGGCCGCAGGCCTTAACAACTGGTGACAAGGCTGTTGCTTCAGCGCACTAAGATCCTCCTCCTCCTCGGCACGCGAGCAATCCCGATATGCTGTGCCTGCACCTGCTGTCGAGTGCAGACTGCGTCCACAGCTGTCCTCCGAAACCAGCCCTATCCTGCGTACGAACCCGATCCCGGTCCCTGCATTCCTCCTCCTCCTGCTGCTGCCAGCTAGGTGCTGTCAGGACGGCGCTAACAAGAAAGGCGCCCTCCCATTGCCACGCAGCAATCCGCCAGCGGTCGTGGGAGCTGGTTCTCCAAACCCACGTGTCTCCACATGTGGGTGGCCCTCTACCCCCACTGCGACACCTGCAATTATGGCACTGCTCCACTGCTGCATATCCCCCACGTGGGCCAGCTCCATACAGTGCAAAACCAAGACAGCACCCACGCCCAGGACTTGCACACAGTTTCCAGCCTGCCCAGCATCTGCCCGTGGGCCTCCATGGCCACGTGTCTAAGCACGTGCGCCCCATCACTCACTAGAAGCCACCAGAGGGCAGTACAACCCACCTGTGATTCCAAAAGAGACTGCCACAAGGCCTTGATAAGACCACCAGACAAGTGGTATTACCACCCCCTGCCAAGTGGTGCTACCACCTTCTGCCACCAACTGCCACCATGAGCTCGCCCCGTGGTCAGGCTGTGAAGCCCTAGATGGTTCCAGTCCCTCCCATGAGGTCCATGGCCACGGCGTGGAGCACGCCACCCCCATTCTCAATGAACCCGCAGGTTGACAGTGGGCTGCAGTGGTTAGAATCGTTGGAGGATTTTAATAACTTTATTGCAGCAGCCGGCGAGGAAAACTTCCCAAAACTACGCAGCATGTTGCTCAACATAGCTGGAAACTAAATCAAGACACTGATTAAGACCATTCCACCAGCCGAACACCCTGCTTTTGCAACTCTGCTCACAGCGCTCAACAAAAGGCTTGTCATTGAGCCCATTAGAGACTACGAGAGGTACATGTTCAACCAGTATACCCAGACTATTGAAGATACAGTTGACAAATTCATCACCCGTCTGTGAATTAAAGGGGCACACTGCCAGTTCCACGCCTTCTCCTTAGATGAGGCTATTTGCCTACGGGTAATTGAGGGGTGTGTATCAGAGACACTCAAGAAACAACTGCTTAAGAGACCACTCACCATCGAGGAGGTCAGCATTAATGGCCAGGATTTATGAGAGAGTAGACATACAAGCTACTCAGATGTCTGGCAACACCATGTCCAAACAAGACAGAAGTGAGCTGATTGCAGCGGTTCAACCAAGCAATGCAAGATCAGGGGACAAGAACGCTGGAGGGGGATTCCTGTCGACCTTGAGGATGCAGTGGCAGTGCTACTGCTGTGGGATGGCATTTCCCCACTCAGGGGCATGTCTCGCACTCACCCATAGGTGTGGGAATTGTGGTAGAGAAGGCCACTTCCAGTCAGACTGCAGAGCGGGCAGGCCTTTCCCCACTCCACGTATGCCACCATCGCCACAAAACAGGGCGTACAACCGGACCCCGCAGAGGCAAGCAAACCAGATGCGCCCATACCAACAAGGACTGAGACGATATGTGAGGGTCGTGGAGGACCACTACCCTGATGACGATACCCAAGGATGTGAGGCATATGACCAGATTCCACAGATTTGTGATGAATAAAATGGACCGCCACCATCACGCCAAGGTTACTACGTGACAGCGTCCCACGGTGTGGAACACGAGAGTGACCAGTATGATCAGTACACCCAGGATGAATATGTCAATCTGATCATGATCAAGAGAGAAGCCAGGGAAGCACTCAGAATACCAGTAGAGATCTGTGGCAAACGATTCTGTTCCTGGTCATTTCAGGGGCCACTGTAAACATCATGGGGCAGTAGGAATGTTATCAAATGGTTGGCCCAGACAGTATCAAAGATCTTCCAGTGGGGACCCGACATCCCACTGCACTCGATTGGATTGTTTGGACGCCGGCTCATCCACGGTGATCGTTCCACGCAACAATCATCTATGTGATCGTAGCCCAACCAAAGGAAGGTGTCTCTTGAGCTATCGAACAGGGTCCTGTTTGGGCCTTATTGACATTCATGTCCAAGCAGGTGAAACCATTTGCTCAACTGCCCCCACAAGCGATGCAATAGACCAGGTCTGCAACCTGTGGAACAATCAGTCACCAGTAAACACCATCACGAAAGACATAATCTTGAAAGAATTCCCACTCCTGTGTAAAGGATTGGTGCAAGTTGAAAGGTCCACAAGTTAAATTACATATAGACTTATCAGTCCGGCCCGTCTCCCAACACCTGAGGAGAGTTGGCTTTCATCTACAAGTTGCTGTGTCGAGTGAGCTCAGTCAACTCAAAGAGGACGGCATCATGGAACCAGCTATAGGCCCAACCCAGTGGGTCTCGCCACTGGTGATCGTACCCAAGGAAGGGGGTTGTCTGAGACTTTGTGTAGACATGAGTATGGCCACCACTGTCATCCAGAGAGAGCGACACCCCGGACCAAGGATAGAGGACATGATCGTCCAACTCAACAAGGCCATCCTCTTTTCCAAGCTTGACCTCAACCACGGGTATCATCAGATGGAGCGCCATGCCGAATCAAGGGTCATCACCACCTTTGCAACCCATGACGTTCTCTTTCGGTATAAGCACCAGAATTTTGGCATTTTGTTGGTGGCCGATATCTTCCACAAGGCCATCAGGCCACTGCGCGGGGCCCTAAACTACAGTGATGTTATCCTGGTGTGCATGACACCTGACCCCAACAAGGTCTTCACTATAATCAACCTTCAAGAACCAGGTCAGGCAGACAACGTGAGATCATTTCTGGGAATGGCAGGCTACTGTGCCAGCTATATCCCACACTATGCCACCATCACAGAGCCACTAAAACGACTACTACAGAAATAGGTCCCATTTGCATGGTCACCTGAATTTCAAGTGGCCTTCGACACCATCAAACAGGCTCTAGCAGAAGCCCTGAGGCTTGATACAAAGAGGGGTCTGCCCTGACGTCTTTAGTGTTGAGGTCTACTTATTAAAAATAGCAGGCCTAGTTTTATTCTATCATGTCACAAACTAGCAGAGACATTCTTGATGTATTAATACTCATTAGATTTGAGAGATACAGACAAAAATAGATGTGAAGGGTACAGCTTTTTTATTTATTTTGCTGATAATGCATTTCAAAGTCATGCATGTGTTTTCTTTGTGTGATTTTTTATAAAAAGGGTTCGGTACATTAAGGGTTGTTCATATTCACAGATCCTTGATGTAACTAAGTTAACAATTTAAGTTGCTTTCATACAAAGCTTGAACCAGTATAGTGCTTTGGGAATCAATGTGTAACCACCACCTATAGTGACAAGTGATAGTACAGGTACATAATACAAACTCCAACTAAATAGACAACAATAGATGGTATTGCAGTTGGTTGTATGTAGCCAGGCTAGAGGGTGACATAACACGTGGTCGACGTCTAGATCTAAATCAAAAGATTGGAAGGACCCGGTAGAGTATGGAGTGCTGGTCCTTAGACGTTTCGGCAGGATGCCTTCATCTTGGGCCTAAAGAAGGTCTCCCTAAAAGAAAGTAGGGGGAGGGCTCTATTAGTGCCTGAGGTGAAGGTTTAAAAATTAAAAACATGACATAAAAATCCATAATTGTGGTACAACACAGTTTGTATTAGGATAGTAGCAAGGGAAGCATGGGACTGACTTGGGGGGTAGCCAAGTTGAGCGAAACGTTAGATTGCTGTTTTGCTGGTACAGAGCAGGGTTTCAGTTGGTCCTTGCTTGTAGTAAGCAGCGCCAGGCAGCTGTATGCTAAGAAGGTAAGAATACAGATACCAGTAATCTAGCTTTTAGCGCCTGATGTTAGCCAATAAGATGCGTACATGAACTGGGTAGAGAGGCAGGTAAATGAAGAAAGTATGTGCTCACCTTCCTCAATATGCTCAAAATGCGAAGTCAATGGAGGTTGAGGGTGCCGGCTTTGAGATTGGCCTCTTTGGCATCTCTGAGGTTAAAGGGGGTAAGTAATAGGGTGAGAGCTTAGTTTCCAAGCTAATTGCCCAAAAGTCACTTTCCTGGTGAATAGCAAAAATGATGACATGAACAAAATTAGTCATACGGCGGGCGGTGTCGGGAATGGCCTGGTGAAGAGGGCTGGGTGGAGAATTACCTGGATTTTGAAGTTCAGGGTGAATAGTAATTAGTCCATCGGACCCGCGATTGCAACGGGCTTCAGGGGCTCTGTGTTTAAAAGAATGATGCAAAGCCGAGCTGTGTGAAGTCCCTAAAGCTTGCCTACTTTGACCCTGTGTGGCATACGAGAAATCGATGTGGACGCGAGTTCAGTGGGGTTAGGAGCCATAATGGCCCAGACAAATGGGGTAGATGCACATCCGAGACACATCATGGCCTACGCCAGCAGGACACTAGCCCCACCCAAGTCTGCATACTTGCAAGCTGAAAAAGAGAGTCTGGCAGCCATGTGGGCATACAAGCACCTCCACAACTTTGTGATAGGGAAGAGATTCTCCCTCATTACGGACCACCATGCTCTGTTGTCACTGTTGGGGAACCCCAGGACCAAAATGCCCCCAGAATCGAGCGATGGGGCATCAGGCTCCAGGAATATGACTTTGAGTTCATTCACCATCCAGGGGGTGAGAATAACCCGGCGGACTATCTGTCAAGACACCCTACAGGGAATCCTGTGCTAGACCCGGGGAAACTGGATATATCAGTTATGTAACATCAAACGCACTTCCCCCAGCTGTCTCGCTCGAGACAGTCATTTCAGCCTCAGCTGCAGACCCTCCATGGCCCTAGCGAACAGCCTTTCAGAGAATAACCGATGGAGAGACTACCGCCAGGCTGTACTGTCGGATCCAGGGGCATGCAGAGATGAGCTGGAGAGATTGGCCATGGTGCATGCAGAGGTGGCTGTAAAGGACAAAACTATACTCCTGAGAGGGTGCCAACTTGAAGTTATCAAGACTGCCCACAAGGGCCATCGAGGTGCAGACAGTACCAAGAGACAGGTCAGATGGCATGTGTGATTCCCGTTTTTGGATCCCATGGTAGACCCGAGGGTGAGAAACTGCGCAGCGTGCCAATGCATGGCCAGGGCTGAGGCTCCGATCCCACTCCAACCAATGCAGATCCCGGAACACCGCTGGAAGAAGGTTGAAGTAGACTTCTATGGGCCCCTTGAATTGGGAGAGTATCTATTGCTCTTCATCGATGAACACTCAAGATTTCCAGTTGTGAAGAAATCAACAACAACAGTGTTTGCCCAGGTGGCAGCGATCTTCGAGGAGGTCATAAGTGAGTGGGGAATCCTGGACACCATCAAGTCAGACAATGGTCCACCGTTCAGTGGCCATGAGTTTGTGGCCTTTGGTAAGCATGTGGGTTTTACCCATCAGAAAACCACACCTCGCTGGCCACAAGCCAACGGGATGGCAGAGAGGTTCATGGCCACTATCAAGAAAACCCTGCAGAGTGCCCGCATTGAATGCACTGACCACACCAAGCGCTTTGTCGACTGCTAAGGGACTACCGCAAGTGGCACACACATGCCAGAAATAGCATCCACTGTCACCGCGATTGCATTCAAGCTTGGGGCAAAGGCAGAATCCTGTTCTTCCATACTATGGTGCCTTCTATCTCGCTGAATTCTATACTGACAGAGCCTGTATTTCAATGTGTGATGCCTACAATTGTAACCAGGTCAGGGATGGCCGATAGATTACTGCCAGGTAATGAAGCTAGGCCCTTCACAGGTGAACCCTGCACTCCATCCGCCCAGAGAATTTCTTCTCAGATTGAGATATACACTTAAAAGTGAATTGTCATTGTTAATCGTATTGCTCAACATCAGGGAGCTAGCCGTAGCTGGTGCAGTAATGGGAAATGCAGTAAGCATATACATAGCCAATTGTGCATTATGGGAAAACTCTGGGATGAGGAGCAAACTTCTTGTGTCGTAGGATTTGCTGTTTCGCCCATAATTCATCCGGGGGCACTATCCCAATAGAGCTTTCTGTGGTTTCTGATGCAGACTTTGGTAGGCGGGACTTCTGTTTACAAATACTCAAGAGCACCCGTTTACCCCGGCTACGTAAAGCATATGGCTGAGGTAGAGGAGGGTTTCACCCTTTGCATTTTTGCATCCTGTTATCAAGCCTAGTCATTTGTTCAACAGGGAGTACGATCCTAGCCCTTAAACCAAAGAGTCACTGCAACGTATGGTCACAGCTTAGATATTAAATAATTCCCGGCTTACTCACACAATCACAGACCACACCGGCACTCCACACTGGGCTGCGCTCTGCGCAGCCAACACTCTTTTAAATGTTCTGGGTAGTAGCTCCACCTTCGCAGCAAAGGCAGCAAAGGCAATGGATAAAATATCATTCTGACTAAATGCTTGTGGCTAGTATACTGCTCACTGATATCTTTTTGTACGAGTGTTAGTGATCATGCTTTTCAAACAGTCGAGGTGAGAGAGGTGTACAGTTCTCAATTAGGTCTACGTTTTACTGAAATTCCAAGAGTGGCAAATGTGCCTTAGAAAGCAGAGTTGAAAGTTGGCAATGTTTTATATAAGAATGAACAGGAGCAGTTAGAAGAGCATTTATTTGAAATTAACGTCTACATTTCTTGGTTGGTCCATGGTTGGATGGTCCCAGTGATGAGGGCTATGTGAAAGGGAAGGTATCATAAGGGAGAGACCAAATAATAAAATCAATACTCAATTTTATCTCTGTTAGACAGAGAGTGTTGTCTCAAAGTTTTCTCTTCTGATTGTCTAATGTAAAACCATCCAGTTATATTAATATTGGAGACAATTAAATTGCAATTACACGTATACAAATTTATTTTGATCCAATATTAGCTGCTAAAAAAAAATTCAGAAATCGACAATGAAGCAGACACAAAAATGGGCTATCTATAAAACTCACTAATGAACATCCGATAATGCATCTATTTTGTATTGTACCTAAAATTCATTAATCCAAACATAATGCATCAGTAAGGCCTATTATAGTAGCCACATACAGTATTCTGGAACTGTTGGATAAGCATATCGAAGTAATTGATACTTCAACCTATCATACAAATCACATCAATGCACTTAAAGGATGCAGGACATTTCTTATTCTTATTATGTACAGTAGATTTTGAACACACAGAAAACATTATTTAAACAGCTGGTATTGTGAGTTTGTATTCATGTATCCCAAGGGGGGATGTTTTGGAAGCCACTGTTTGGTTACTATTGCAGCCAAGTATATTAGAATTTAGCAAACTTTCCTATCGATATTGTTGAAGCTAATATTACAAAACAACTTTTCTAGATTTCAAAATATAAACTTTGTTCAAACTGTATGCTTTTCAATGGGTTCTAAAATAGCCCCCGTTTACAGAAAAACAATAATGTATTACCCATAATCTCAATGATTCTCAACTTAATCAAATTACCAACAACATTTGACATTCTATTGAGGAAACAGTGAGGACAATGTGGAGAGGCTCTACATGTGAGTTTAACAGGCACAGCAAGAATGCATTTGCTGAACATTAAAATTAATTTGTTAAACAATCAATTACATTCAAAATTAATACTAAAACATGCTGGCCGCTATTATTTTCTACTTGCAAAAACTGTTCATCCCTATATTACAATAAAAGTTTAACCATTTTGTCAATGGATTAGATATAAGAGAATTATAGCTCATCCAATTGAAATAAAAAAAAATACAACATTGATTAACACATTTAACAGATAAGAATATACTTTACCTTATGCTCAGCTGTACATATATCTGAACTTATTTAAAAAATAAGATCCCATGACTCAAAACATTAATAGACTTCAGAATCTGTGTATGTGGCTACCTTTTCTACAGTAAGCAAAAGAGTTCAGACTATTTTGACAAAAAATTGGAAAATCTATAAATATGATTTGGTACTTTCTTTAACATTTGTTCACAGAACTACTCCTTTTGTTTACAGGACTACTAATGTTCTCATACAGATGTAGGAATTCAAATTTGTAATTTTGAATTGTATTAGCAAAAGCTTATCAAGACTTTGAACTTGACAAACAACAATCAAATAACAGATGAACTCAAAATTGTAACAATTGGCAGTACTGTCATCATTTGATTATAGGTGATATACTGTATTATCCATGTACAGCTAAGCCTATCAAATTACAATTGTTTATTACATGTGATTTAGGTAATGTAAAATAGGAAATTGTGGTATTTTCTATGAAGGCCTAACAATGCAAAAAGTCATACACTCAAAGTAGAAATCTAAAATCTCTGGTTGCTGTACATATCATTGAATGACGACACAATGTTTCAAAGATGAGCTTCATTGCTTTGAAAATAGGTTCTGTATGATGAGGAGGTTGCAATTTGATAATGCTGTAAGCAAATAGACACATAAGTTGGATATATAAGCTCAATGGATTTTCTCCTACGGGTATGAATTCTGAATTGTACCTATCTTGTAGCAACCGGTACATGTCAATGTAAAAGACTTGATACTCATGACATCTTCCTGCTCCCACATGCAAGACTACAAACCTTGGGGTCATCTTCAACTCTACACTCTCCTTCTCTCCTCACATCTCTGACGTCTCTAAGAAGTCACACTGCCAGCTTCACCTCCTCAGAGGTATTCTTCCTTTCCTCTCCTTCCCCCAGAAGCTCACTGTCTCCAGAGCTCTGGTTCTCTCTAGGCTGGACTATTGCAACAGACTCTTTCTAAATCTGCCTGCCTCTACTCTCCGCCCTCTGCAACTCATCCAGTACAGGACTGCAAGACTTTTCCTTGGCCTCAAGCCCGGGGATCATATCTCTCCTGGACTGAAATCTCTGCTCTGGCTCCCAGTGGCTGCGAGGATTAAAATCAAAACCCGTTGCATTGTCCACAAAGCCTTCTATGCCGGGGCCTCAATTCCTTCAACTCTCTCTTCCTAAATATCTTACTTCTCGAGCTCTTCGCTCATCCGCCTCCATCTCCCTCAGGGTCAGTTGTTTATCCAAGCAACGAGTTGGTGGTCGATCTCTTTCTTCGGCTGGGGCCTCCATCTGAAACAGCCTCTCTGCCTCCCTGAAACTTGAGGAGAACCATCTCTGGTTCCGGAAGCACTTCAAAACCTTTCTCTTTGCTTCTGCTTGTTCTCCTCCTTTCCCCTGCTGACCTCCTGACTGAAACTGCACTAGTTACCTGGCCACATTCTGATCTCGGGCCCAGGTCCCTCCCCCGCCAGTCGCACTGACTGCCTGGCAACCCCCGCACTCAGAGACTGTTCTGTATCCTTACAGTCCCACTACCAGCACTTGACACCTGATGTCTTCACTTACCTTGCACTTGCCACCTGCTGGCCATTTGGTTATTATTCTGTTCCCGTGTACTGCACTCTCCCTTTCCCCCATGCCATGCACTTGCGCGATAAGAATGACACCTGGCAAGTAGGATCGTTGTCTGTCCTCCCTTTGTTCCCCCTGCCTTGCCTCATTGCACCTTGATACACTTGTGTATAGGTGCGTTATAAATGCCATATCATACCATATCATTTCATATCTTCATTTTCCATTTTGTTTGCATTTTGTATTTTTATCATGTACTGCTCTGAAATGAGAAATGGGTTAATAAAATGTGAGGATAAGTATTCTTCATTTGTTAATTTATAGATTTCTTTGTAATAATAGGAGATAAGCAACAAGTAACTAATCAAAGTCAGGTTAAGAATTAGGCTTTGTAGCAAAGTAAACAAAGAATGGAAACTGTGGGTCTTTATGGTGGTGCCTGTGTGCTTTGCATTGACATCATAAAATGTGCATTGGTGCACTGCACCAGCATCACCATTTTAACATCTGGATTCTAATCTCCAAAGTTAAATTAATGTGCACCTCTTTCTAAGTATACCACATGAAGTGTGGGACTTGTGTGGAGGCATCAGTGCACTGCAGGTTGGCTACCATGCATTGGCAATGGTTTGCTGCATGCCAGCATTCAAGCATTGCAACATTGATATCATAGGCTCACTATGCAGAGCTCAATTAAATTGTGCCTTATCTGAACATCCCATTAATAAAATGTTCATCAAACCTGGCAATTAGCTGGATGCAATCTTACATAAACCTCAGATAATTATTTTGTTTTAAGCATGAAGCCATTTTTGGTGTACTTGCAAATTCCGGAAACTGGATTAATTTTCCTAAAAGTTATATTTTTAACTTTGTAGGATGAGTGGGCTATTATACAGTAGTTGTACATTTAATGTCAATGAAATTGATATGCATCTTAATGCTTTTACCTTGATTGTATGCAGATTACATCCAATTCACAAGCTCCTTAGATCCAGAACTCCGATTAATAGAGGTAAAATAGATTATATAGTTATCAAAAGTATATATGTTATGGAGTGAGAGTTGAAGACTTTCGTTTCCCAGGGATAGACAAATCAGTGTAGTTAATTTGATTTTGTTGGTAACTCCACAATTTAAAGTATGATGGCGTTTCTAAATGAAAAACACAGAATAAAGTTGCTTGCTCAACAGTTTTACAGTGTGTTGGGTAAGACATGTTTTTATTTGTGTACTTTCTTGTTTACACATAACTTCCATAGTTATACAAATTACTTATGCTTAAGTATCATTTTATATCAGCAGTAATATGAAAAGTATCTGAAGTTGTAGAATGTTCCTTAAGTAGAATTCTTTCAAAATGAAATTAAGCTAATAGTAAAAGATTTTCATTGAACATTTTCAGATATAGGCAATTGTTTATTCTTCTGACGAAAGGTCCAATTGACATGTGTAATGCATTATAAACATAAAGGCCCTAATTCTCAAATGTTTGCACTGGAGCAAATCAGAAATGTTGTGTCCATCTTTTATTTGCTCCTGTTACCTTATACCAGATTCACAAAGTCTAAAGCTGTAGCAATTATGTAGATCGCTGGAGCTTCTTTGTGAATCACATTTGCACTGGAGCATCTCTAAGATGCGCCAAGCAGCTCCAGATATGCTCCAGTTCCCTCCTTTGAAAGTCAAGTGTAATGCAGCAGAAGCAAATCAGAGATGCTCATAGCCATTGATTTGTTCCAGTGCAAATATTTGAGAATCAGACCCACCGGGTTTCTTTAAACCTTATACTTCAACATGCTTTAAACTTGTTGGGCCTGATTCAGAGGTCCGTGTAAAATTAGAAATGTGTTGTTCCAAGTCGGAACAATACATTTCTCAAATGCACCATATTCTGAAATAAATAATGTGGAACAGGGGCAGGAAAACCTTTGCATGTGCCTGATTTATGGCTTGACAACATCCTTAGCAACCATCAGGAATGCAGGGCAGCCACATGGGTGGGGGACTCTCCTCCCAGCAGCATTGGTTTAGCATGTCAATAAAAATGAGTTAAAATACGACACCAGTGAGGTGTTGTTAAAGTCCACAGGATAATTTTTTCCGTTATAAAGACAGCATTTTTTAGACAACAACACCACTTTTATAGTTTAATGAGAGTTTAAGAAAACCTTCTTAAATTAGAAAAGTGGCATTCTATTAAGAAATGCTCACAATGCCACTGGAGCACATGTTTTCTGCACAGTGCGATATTAGCAGCTTTTGCTGCTGGAAAGCACATCCCCCTCCAATACTTCCACCCACTTTAGAATGGTGGTGCAGGAAACTGGAGGGGAGAATGTTGTATTTCCATACTCTATTTATCAAGAGCTCAGAATCAGCCCCTTTGTTGTTGTATGTCATCCATGTTTCATCATGAAAAATCCCCTGCATGCGTGCAGCATCACTCTGATAGCAAAGGCTCAGTGCCACATCAAAACCTGGTGAGTTTGTGTCTATTCTTGGGGTGGAGGTGGGATTTCATTTTGGACTGTGTAGGAAGAGTTGGGGGCTTGAGAGAAACAGCAGGGTGAACAACATGAGCAGGGATTCTAGCCCCTGCCCTGACCAATGCTTGACAAACGCCTTCTTGCCCTGTCCAAAACATGCCATGCCCTGCGGGGCAGAATTCCAAGCAGGCCACTCAGTAAAGCACTTGGGCATGGTAGAGTGAGCTTTGAGGCATCTTCTAGCCTGCTAACCAGAATGCTAAGCAAGGCAAAATGGGTGACTGCGGCCCCACATTTCAAGTAGCCCTTTCTCTGAATCAAAGGTTCTTGACTCCCATAACCCTTTGCTGTAGTTTATGGAGATTGAATCTGCAAACTTTTATGTTGTCTTATTTTGTTGCACATGGGTTATAAAGTAACTTTGTTTGTGTGTGTGTGTGTGTGTGTGTGTGAGGCAGAAAGAGAGAGGGAGAGAGAGAGAGAGAGAGGGAGAGAGAGAGAGATTGACAGGGGCAGATTGAGCTAGTGAGATGGAACATCTATACAAGAAGCCAGTGGTGGGAGGGCAGGATTGCAGGTTGTTTTGCCTTGTAAGACCCACTCCCCCATTCCCCTGACTATCCATCTCCCCTCTTCTACCACCTTACACTACACACACAAATCTCTCACAGGCACCTCAACACTAATCAAGCCATAATTAAGCTTTCTGCTTTAGCCCTGTCACACTCTCCCACATCAGTGGCTGACCGGACCCAAAGTGCTGTAGTCCATCAGGTCTTGGGGTCTTCCATATGGCTACCGGTCACTTCTCCCCACGGTGGAGCCATTTCCTGTGAGAGTAGGGAGGGGAGGACACTACCCAATATTCCCCCTACAGTGCTACAAAGTGGGAGAACCTCTCAGGAAGGGAATTCCGTCATGGGGATTGTGTCTCCCATTCCAAGGTGGAACTCCCTAACCCTTTTACCTTTGAGTCCCCAAAATCCCTAACACCTGTATGAAAAGCCTCTGACAGTACCACTGTAAGGTATTGGGACACTCTCCCTTTTCTTTCTATAAAACGCCATTAATTGTCTTATGGAAATACTGTGATGAAGAAGAGTATAGGGGTTAAACAAACTAATCTTTTACCTGGCATCCAAAGCACTGAAAAGTGGTGGCTCCCGAAAAGGCCTGAAGAGTGCATCATCGATACAAACAGGGGACTTTGATATTCTGCCAGGAAGGACCCATCTACAGACCATAAAAACAAATAAAGGACTGCCTGAAAGGGACCAGGGAAACCAGAGAGAAGCCAGCGTGAAGACACACTGCCAGGGAAGTTCAAATCCAGCCACCAAGATGCTGGACAGAGAACCAAGTCCACGTTCGGGATGATGTGGATGGAAGGTGGGAAAAGCCTCGAGAGCTAGAAGCAGACCAGACGAAGGCAGAAGTTAGAATCCAGTTAACAGTGGTGGGACCTCAGCGAGGTGAACTAATAGTTCCCTTAACAATGCCAATACAGGTGAACTGGAGTTCCTTCAGAACCGAAGTGGGGTAGAGAGATGCGAGGAAAGAGCGTTGACGAATGACAAACACAGAAAATTGCAAAAAGGGTTGATTGTTGATGCACACCTCGAAATCAATGGCAATAAAAAGTACATTCAATAAATGTTAGAAGTTTATTTTAGGTGCAGGGGAGGAACTGGGGCCATGGCACAAGACCCCAACAAATAAGAGACAAATAGGATGAGGATTCAACATGGGAACCCTCCCATCCCCTGCACACTTTCAGGTGTTTGGACTAAGTTCACTACTGTAATTTAATATTAATACAAAGAACATATAAATCAGGAAATCCAGTTGTATGTTTTTATAGTAAGATTTATGTCTTGGGTATCAAATACATATTATTTCAAAAGAAGAAACATTTACAAATTCAAGAAGCAAAACAGTGCAAGAGTAGGTCACAACAAAATTAAGGAGACAGTGGAATCCAATTCATGTGGCAACGCGTTTCGAGGATACTTTCCTCTTCTTCATATGGCCAAAATTAAATTCTTAATACAAAAGGGAAAAAGAAGGAAAAACATTTGTTCAGGTTTTTTTTTACCTTAAAACAGTTCATGTTACTCATGCTATACATTTCAATGTCATCTGTTTGGCAGAACAAACATTATTGTTAGAGTAGATGTAATCAACCCTGTACCCCTAGGGCACATTCATTCCTGTTTCAATTCAGGGTGAGGGGAGGGGGAAGGTTCAGCACGACGATTCTAGACCAGTGCGGGAAAAGTAGTCACTCAAGGAGTTTAAGAAGAATTAAGTTTGGTAGAAGACCATATGAGACACAATATAGAGAGGTAAATCTTGAGTAAAAATGAATTACCGGTGGGAAACGTATTCAGGAACACCGGGTACAGATTTTGATCATAGGTAGTGAATCAGACAATATGTAGACCCTCCACGGGTAAGTTAAGCCACTGTAGTCAAAGAGAACATAGACGAAAAATAAGAGAACATGTAAGTCTAAAGAAAACTGTATTTTAGGAGAATATTCAACAATAGGCACTTGTTAAAATATTGTACCTGTGAAGTGTGCAGGAAAAAGGTAACACATGCAGAAAACACCAAATATTCAAACGACGTGAAAGTCAAATAGACTCAGGGTCATTCACGTGTAACACTATGTAACGTCTGTTCAACGATTGACATAGGTCGGTAGAATACTCTAGAAAATATAATGACAGACATCGGAAAAATAATTAAAGGGCATGTGCTTATTCAGTACTGTCCGAAACTAGGATAAACGCTGGTAAGTGAAATACCTTTAAGTTTTAGCTTTGAAGTTACAATGCGCAGACTGCCAGGCACACCGGGCTGGTGATGCGGTTTCTTGGCTGTGCGGCTCTTAAAAATGTCGATCTGAATGAGAAGATGCTCGTGCTAAATGGCTCGATGCACTTGTAAACTGCAAGTCCAAGTATACGAGTGGAAATCTGTGAAAGGTGAGGCGGGGAGTTAGCCCGGCTCGAGGGTGAGTGAATAGTTCAGATAGATATGTCAGTTGGAAAGAGTATAAACAGCTGTACGCGCTTACCTGCACAGGGGGAGACAGTTCAGAACGACTGCTGCCGCCTGTCAACGCATCCTAGCAGCTATGGAAACGGCGCAAGTTCTAAAGGATCTAGTTTATGGGTATGAAGATAGAAGAGGGACTGGTAAAATCACCTCAAAGGTCAGCCATCTTAGAATGGACTATGTGATCATTGGGTGAACCAACAATGGTTCACTACAATGTGTAAAGAAGTGGAATTGTGTAGAGTTTAAAAGAGAAATGTAGTGTGGAAACAAAATAAAAGAAGACTAGAAGGGATAACACAGAAAAGTGGGCTCAATGTCCCAGGAAGAGCTGCCAACATGGTCCCAGGAAGAAAGAGGTAATGGGAACCATGGTAGACCATGTAGGGCATTGGGGAAGAGCAACCAATGCATTGGGAGTGATCTCCTTTGTCTCAGTAATTGTTGTAAAGCTAATCAAAACATTGGGCGCAGTCTTCCTCACCACAGTGGTTGGTGAAGAAGTGCCAAGAGTGACTTTGTCAGTGAGAAGTGCATCAGGACTAATCTCCCTCATCTCAGTAATTGTTGTAAAGCTGATCAAAACATTAGGAGTAACCTACCTCATCACAGTGGTTGGTGGACAAGTGACAAGAGTGACATTATCAGTGAGAAGTGCATCAGGAGTGATCTCCTCATCTCAGTAATTGTTATAAAGATAAACAAAGCCTTAGGAGTAACCTCCCTCAACTCAGTAACTGTTGTGAAAATAACCAAAGATAACCAAAGCCTCAGGAGTAATCTCCCTCATCTCAGTTACTGTTGTGAAGATAACCATAACCTCAGGAATAATCCCCCTCGTCTCAGTAACTATTCTGAAGATAACCAAAGCCTCAGGAATAATCTCCCTCATCTCAGTTACGGTTGTGAAGATAACCATAACCTCAGGAGTAATCTCCCTCATCTCATCGACTGTAGCAAAGTCAACCAAAGTGAAGTTAACTTTGGGAGTGATCTCCTGCATTCCAGTACCTGTTATGAAGTTTATCAAAGTGTCATTGAACCACAGAAACTAGAAGGATGCAGAACATTTCAATTAAACCAGATAGAAGCCTGGAGAGAAGCTCAAGGCTTAATAAAAACTGTTATCGAAATATTTTTACCAAAAGTCAAGTGAACCAGGAGAGGGGAGGCATTCTCCAGGTTATGTTGCACCGTTTATCTCAGAAGCCAGAACAGAAGCCTGTAAAGAAGAAGAAGGAGTTGGTCCAGAAACTAGGGAAATGGTTGCCAAATATATTCTCAAGACATTTAATCATTGGACCGGAGGAGCGAGTCATCCTCCTGGTATTCTATATCCTTGTGGATCATGAACTCTTAGCTAGGACTCTTTGAACACAGTCACCATGGTGGATACCAATGTATCAGGAGAAGGGGCTCATTTTTCTTGTGTTCCTTATGTTATTTGTTATATAGTGGTACTGCTAGAGTTAGGTAATGTTAGACAGAGGATAGGACATTTTCATTTGGACAACTACCCCGACGAGGAGCATCTGCGTTTTCCATCGTTAGGGAGGGAATATGCTTTAGGCCTTTTTCCTTATTTAGTAATACAGAAGTGTTCATATTACACCACTCCTTTGTCCGACTCCATCCTCTAGCATGCCACATACCATACACCATATATGAATATTTCTCTGCCAAACCCATGGAAATCAGATTGGCACTCAGGAACCCAGAACCTCTGACCTGCACTCATCTGCACAGGTTTCGCATTTGCCTTTCACACTGTCCCAGTAATGATCCCCACCACCCCTTTTTTTCTTACAGAACAACGCACATCAAGGCCACCGATTATGGTAGATGGGCGCTATATAAAATCGCTTAATTACTTATGAAATCTTTTTTTGTTACATCACAACATTGTTGAGATTAAGTAATACAATTATGCCTCATACAGAATGATGTTAGTAACTTTATCACCTTTTTTTGTAAATATTGATGAAAAAGTAGGGAGTTTTCTGGAAGCTTTTTTTCATAAATAAATCAAGCAATTGAATGATCTGTTCAAATTTGTAATAACTAGTAATATTTAGGACATAGGGAAGTGTGACTATCTGAATAAGAGTGTACAATTGGTTTATCATTAGTTAAAGGTAGATATTCATACTTGATGAATACCTACGGTCCAGTTGCTAGAGATCATTTTGATCTTGCACGGATACAATTTCTTTAACTTTTTTCAAAGTTAATTACTTTGGCCGTATAATCCCCACATTCATGTTATTGACTTTTGAATTGAATTATTCTGTGTGTTGACACCAAGGTTTTTGTTGCAACGGTGTAGCCTTTGCCAAACATGGTCTCAAGAGCACACCAACACTCGAAGATGATTCAAGGGCGTCTATTAAATGTTTTAGTAGGGTTTCATTGAGGGATGTCCCTTTCTTTCTCTCTTCTTCCATGGGATTTGACCTTCCTACACCAGGCGTCCCTAAACCTCAAGGTGGTAACTAGAGATTGATAAGCCCTGCTATCTAAGGGGTGGCTGGCTTGTGGTGAGGGCCAATAGGCAGCAGTCTTATCTCTCCTACTCCCTTCATGATCTTCTAGGTGAATTCTAAACCCAGGTCTCAGCAGGTAATGATCTTAAGCATCAATGCCTTCCAGCTCAGGTCTCTCTCAGTCTTTACTGTTTATGCCATTGTACTAATCGCATTGATGTTACACACTTGATCTCTGTACTGCTCTCCCCTCCCCTCTCTACTACCCTCCCTTCCTTCTATGCAACACTTCTCCCCATTAAACTTTTCTCTACCAAACTCTCCTCCAGCACTCTCTACTACACTGTCCTCCCACTGCTTGCTAATGCCCTCGCCTCCTGCTACTCTCTTCTTCAATCACCACCACTGCTCTCCACTAAACTCTCCTTCCACTGCTCCACACATTCCTACACTCTAGCCCTCCTCCTCTCACAGTCACTCTCCTTTCACTTTCCCTTTCACTTGGTTCACTCACTCTCACTTAAACCCCTATTCTTGCACTTATCCTCAGTCCCCTCCATCACTTATCATAGATGCACTCTCTCACCACCCAATACTTCACCTTGCCCACACTTTCTGTGATTCTCATCCATACTCAGCTGCACTGTATTTCCTCCACCTGGTCTCTCAGTGACCTCACCTGAACAACCCACACTGACCTGTTTCCTGCTTCCCCTTATAGTCTCTTCCTCTCCCTCCCATTGGTTCTGGTGCCCAACTAGTTCACAAAGCAAATCTTTGTCTTGCACTTTCCCCAGGATCAGGTAATACAGGCGTGAGGCTTTAAACCACATCTTAAGCCCCACCCACTGCTAACACATGGGTTTGCATGCATTTTGCAATGGTGGGCCATTATCAAAATAGTACATTTCTAAATTATTTTTCAAGTAGTCTTCAGAGTACTTTTCAGTGGTCAGCAGTGCAAACAGCTCTGCTGTCTCAGTTTTAATTGCAACTTTACTCCCAGGTGAGTTATTTACTTCTTCCTGTACTGCAAGATCTGCTGGTCTCTCTAGTTGTGAAAGGGAAGAGAGAAAACAATTGCCTGGCAGAACACAATGTGTCAGGTACTGGTTGAGCACAAGCATGACTTTGCATTTGAAGCTGGTCACATATACATATATATGGGCAACAGAGACTGTGCATTCCCTATTCCCTCATCACACCTCTTGGGCAGGATTGGCTCTGGCAAACACCCTGGTAGGCCTCCTGACTGGGGTTTATCAGGGTTCCCATTACCCTGGCAGTGTCAGGTGACACCTTATATGTGCAGATGCGTTTATCCTATGGAAGCACTGCATGCCAATATCTGCTCAATGCAATGTAAAGCCAGGTGATGCCTCCTAAGCATGTCATGGTCAAGAAGTGAAATGTTCAGCATCACATGTCCAGTTTCTATCATGATATGCCAAATGCAGCTTCAAAGTCCCCAATATGACCAGTTAAGGCCTTAAGCAAGGCATGGAGATCATTGGTAAGGTGCAGGTCTCACATGTCCATGTTCTGCTATCATATGCCAAGCACAGATTCAAATGTTATGTTATCTGCTCAGTGTTTTAAAGCGTTCTATGCCACAATGCGCCTTCTTGTGATATTGCCAGTGACACCCATAATTCCGTTGATTGAGAGATAAAGGTCTTAACATCAGAAAAAGATGCAAACAGATATGTCTTCAGTTTCCTTTTAAAAATTATGAACTCACTTATGCCAACCGAAGGCAGTAAATGCGTAATACCCAAGGTAATGGCACAATTGCCATTGACATCTTGATCATTTGTTGTATAACTCTTTTTATTAGCATTTTGCATTAAAACAAACAAACATATAACATTTCCAACTTGCACAATGTAAGTATCCCTCACTCGCCCCTCTAGACCTGTTCCCCTATTCCCGAGCCTTGCTCCATCCACTTCTTCCTCCAACTTTTAGCGGTCTGCATCCTCCCGATTCCCCCAGAGTTTCTGGTATTTCCCGGGCATCCCTTTTTTCCTGTATACCATTTTCTCCATGCTGCGGCAATGCTGCATGCCCATTTCCCAGTTAGTCATCGTGGGCCTGTTGCTAGACCCCCACTTAGCCGTTATGTCCCTTTTAACTACCATTGCCTCAATTGCGGTCAGTTTGCTGTCCCATCTTGTTCCCTCCATCTCCCCGCTAGTGTGTAACAGTAACTGTTTGGAGTCCTTGCAGACCGTTATACCGTCACCGAGAACCCGGGTCATCCTCCCCAATAACAGATCCTATAGCTCCGAAACCCGCCGGCATTCCCAGAGTTGATGAAAGTTCCCAAGCACCCCCCACCCCCACATTTGAGACACGTATCCACCTCAGCTCTGCACATCGTGTGAAGCCTGCCCCTTGAAAGATATATTCGGTGTAGTATTTTGTACTGAATCAGCCTCAACCTCGAGGATACGTTCACCTCTTCCGCCGCCACCATGACCACAAACCTTACCCACTCTTCACTTTCCAGCTCCGCGAGGTCCTATTCCCATTTTTCTTTTAGTTGCGTTAGTGGGGGGATTAGAATTTGTTTATGACCTAGTACAGGTCGACATCGATATCTAGTTTTTGTTAGTGAAATACGGCAGGCATTATTTCAGTAGATCCCCTGCTCAGAGGCGTTGCTAGGGGGAGGCTAAGCGGGCTATAGCCCCTGGTCTTTTGGTTGTAGCCCCGGGATAGAATCTCAGGAGCTACAACCAAAAGGCTAGCTAGCCCCCAGCCCAACACTTCTGACATCAGTGTAGCCCCGGGTCTTTTCCAGACCTAGCAACACTCCTGCCCCTGCTGCTAATACAATGACGACGGTAAGCCAATGATGAGGATTTACCCTCAGATTCCCATCGGTGGTAACAATCAAGAACAATCCTCTATGCTTGCAAAGAGGCACAAGAAGTTGTAGTTTAAATACATCTATGTTCTACAATGTTACAGTTGCAGTGTGCTTAGAGGGACAGCCCGTTAGTTATTTGGACTGTCATTAATTAAAACTGAGGAATTCGTTTTGGGGAGGGCTGTCAGGATTGGCCAGCAATGAATGTCCCCGAAAAAAGGCCAACGGTCAATTGTGTCTGCCCCTAGAAAATGTTTGCGAAGTGCAAATAGTAGGAATACCCACATTGGTTGTACTACTACCAGAAGTAATTATACTACTGTCAATACCAATGTTATTATTGTTACTAGTAGTAGTAATACATATTATGTTTGCAGTAGTACTATTTGTTGAGGTTCTATTAATACAATGGGTAGTATCTATTCTTTACTATTACTACGAGTAGTAGATATAGATTCAGTCAGAGTCACAGTAGTACTACTATTGCTAGTAGGAGACAAACCAGTCAGTACTCATGGTTGCAAGAGTAACTGCAGTATTACAAATTGTATTACTAGTGATACTACCTGCAGCTTTTTTACAGAAAATCTGCAACAGTGCAAGTGCAATTTTTCACATTATGAGCACAACGGCACGATTTAACCTATTGCATGAACACATTTTTTCCAAACATTTTCCTAGTGCAAAAGCCAAATTCTTCCCAGACATTTTTGCACCAAGCATAGATTTCTCTAGTGCTAATACGGAATGTTATGAGCAAATGGGATGACCTGGTGCAAAAATCACAAACAGTCCTGTGAGTAATACACTGAATGCCAGATACATTGCTCTGGTGAAATTGCATTTATCACTGAGGCAAAATTCGCCATACTGCAAAAAGCATATACATTTTAGCACACTGGCAATGCTTGCCCTAGTCCTAGTATTATGCCCGGGTTCAAACATGCATTTAAAAAAGTATGTTTGTTGCACTAGGGCAGTTTTTGCTTGCGTGCCAATTGCTAATTGCACTTGCACAAGTCCAATGTTTCTATAATGCTGGCTACAAATTGCCCTTGTGAAAACAAAATAGGGCAGTGGGGTATGTCATAAACTTTTCATCAGTGCAAGTTCAATTAGCACTAGGACAAAAACTGACCTTTGCCCTAGCCCTAGTCTTTGCTTAGTAATACTACCCAGACTCTTATGGTGCATGTTTTGCATCAGGCATAGTTCTAGGACTAGGGCAAAGATTACATTAATGGAATATGCTTTTGGCAGTAGTTCTAATAAAATTATATTACTGCTACTACTACGCCTGTAGTCAGTAACAGTAATACTATTACTAGTAGTAGTAAATGTAGTAGTAATAAAACTGGCATTAGTATTGCTACCAATAAATGTAATGTAACAGCTGGTGTTACTCCTACTATGTTCTACTATTGGTAATTCTGCAACTATTATCTTTACTAATAGCACTGGTATCACTACTACTACTACTGCTACTACAACTACTACTACTACTTTCATGTATTTATGTATTTATTTTGTTTTAATTCCTTCAGGAACTTTTCACAATTTATCTACAATCATTCTTAAGACAATTTATAATTACTACTCTAAAACATGTCCTCAAGCAGACAGACGAAATCCATGCAATCATTGCAGACTACTACTACTACTACTACTAGTAATTGTAATACATTTATAATGCTGCTACTTGTGAGGCAGGAATTTTAGATATGTAATCATGCTTATAGAAAATTAAACAAAAATTCAAAATGTACCATTAGTTCTTTGGTCCTCTGATGCGTTCATGGATCATACTTCCTCTCCTCCTCTGATGTAATATCTGTTTCATGAATTGAAGGCAGTTCACAAAATGGAGAATGCACGTAGTTGGAGAAATACTTACAGGATTGTTAAAACATAAGATTGATGTAAATAGTTCATGTTCGGAAAATGGATAGACTATAAAGCATGTACCCTTTGACTCCCTTCTCCCCTCTGTTCTGGGGGCCGGGGATGTAATAGGTGCCTTTGGCTATGGTCCCTGGGATTTGTGGCAACACGGATCCATCCCTGCCCCTTCCAATTTAGGACATGTGTTCACATCCTATGGGCAAAATGGCGGAATTCAGATCTGTGGTGGTTGATGCTGTACATTTTGGTTCCCTTGTCAGTGTCTTTCAGTTATAGTGATGTGTGATTCATTTCTCTCTGACATATTCCCTGCTGTCCTACCGCCATGAGCCAGAGGAAAGAGGCAGAGATTAACTTTCTGAGAGTTGCAATAAGTGCCAGGAGCTCAAGCCCACAGAAGCTCCATCACCAGCCTGCCAGTGGTCAACTCCAATCATGCAGTTGCTCCATGTTAATAAAATAAAGTACACTTTCTTTGTACTTGAGTTGTCATGACGGCTATATTGTGTACTGGTGGTCTAGCTTCACAATGTCTTATTTAGTACACATCAAAAAGGTCAAGGCAAAGGACAGTGCTTAGCCTAATTTCTCAGAGGCGGGGTGCAGGATCATCACAGTGGAGGACATCTATCCCACATCCATCCACTCTTTCAATGGGTTCTCTGAAAGATTCGCCTGACTGTAGTGGGTACATAATAACTAGAACATGTAGTGAGGGAACCACACATTCCAGAAACAAATCAGAGTCAGAGATCAATTTATAAACAGATAATGAAGAGAACTGGAGGGAAACTCCGATGAAGTCAAATTTAACAATTAGATAAAGCCAGGAAAAGATGGAAGCAATTACATGTATTTAAAATTGGAGGTCAAGGGGCAAAATAGAGCAAACCTGCACTGCACAATATGTGTCAACATTTCATAAAGTGCTGCATCTTATGGGTGATGATCCCTGTGACAGTCCAGGGTCACCAATAACCAAAGAACATGAATGAGACTCGGTGGAAGGATAGAAATTTTGGAGCAGAAGAAAGTGTAATGATTCTCTGGGGGTGGGGGCGTATACAAGGAGATGTGGGAACTTGAACATAATCCCAGTTAACCGCCAGCTCCAGTCTTCACCCAAATAGAGTTTCTTTCTTCTCCAAAAATGTGTCAATCAACATTGCCTTTTAGCCAGATTTATCGTACAGTGCTGTGATTGATCAATACATTAAATTAAAAAAAACAGCGTATTGGTCATATAAATGCTGAAGTAAGGATCTATATCAATAATGTGAGGCAAGGAAAGGAGATGGTGAGATACTGAAGAACAGTGAGCAAATGTTGTAAGAACACTGCCTGACATTCTGCTCAACCTTTCACTCTATACACATGGTCACACCTTGGTACTTACTGAAGTGGACTAGCAGGACTCCACGCTGATGACATAAACTACAGGCCCAATGAGCAGCACCAGCAAGCTGCCCAATATGTCCCAGTATCATAAAGGTAAACTATGGATGGATTTTGGCACCTACATCCCCCTCCCATGATTAATAGCACCTACGTCACAAATGCCCTGGAAACGCTGAACGCTGTCCATCATGACGTGACTAAGATAAAAATCTGATTTTCTGCTTTGCACTGATTTTACTTTCCTACTGGACGGCTTACGAAATTCCTTGCGATAACAACTGGGTGAAATGCACTTCAACTGCAAGTAATTTGGCATACACAAGGACAATTGCTGCTGATTGTGTGGCGCAATTAGAAGCTGAACACCACAACAGCAAAATCTCTTACCTAGGACACACTTTTAATATCTCTGAAGTTGGATGGTCTACTCTAATGAGTGGGCCACTGTAGTCCATAACACTGGGTGAGAATTTTTCTCGACAGTTCTCTAAACTGTCAGATGGAAATGTCCCATGAAAAAGCAATGGCCCCACCAGGAATAATGAATAAGTAATACGAATTCCAAGCATGCATCAAGGTGTGATGTTGCAACTCACGAGTCCATCAGAGACAACAGAATTAACAGTGATAACACCTTAAAGAGACTCAAAAACTCACCAACTAATGAAGAGGACACTAAATACAAATAACAAAGAAACAGATCGTTAATCAATCTACTATAAAGCAAATTATGTTTAATTAACGAAACAACTCACAATCATTTCAAACTAGATACAAAGCCAAAACACGTGGTGGCAAATTGAACCGCCGGGTCCCTCATTAATAACCTATCAGTAAAACTAACAGAGGATCACTATAGTTACACTAAGGGGACGCATTACCAGAGTAGACGTGTGTCTCGAGGTGAACCAGAACCCCGTTAGACCTTTACAGACACAAAAGCTGATGACTTAGTAGACCATACGCTTTGGCAGATTGCCCTAATAGGACTGCCTTCTTCAAGACCCCGCAGATACGCCCCATAGTTTTTGGAATAAAGACGTAATATGTGAGTATAGAACCGAAGTGGTAATTTAATTACACAAAGTGTGCTACCTTAGAACCTATCAAGGGGTTTGAGGGCTCCAATGAACTTTGTGAAGCCAAATTGTATTTAGAATCAATCACCACCAACTAGCACAATTCCATGAATAGAACATCCAGGCTATCCATAGCCGAACTGCTACATGAGCATTCAATTAGGAACAAAACCACAAGCAGTCCCTTTTCCCACGTTTGGGGCAACAAGCCTTCCATAAGTGAAAGCCCGTCCAAGGGATTTGCTTTATACTAGATCGATTAATGAGTGTTGTTTCCATGTTATTATGGCAATAACCGCCGAGCCGGTGGGCTGTTACCATCTAAGGTAATGCCCCTAGGGGCATTACCTTTAGGCGGTAATTGCCCGCCTTTGAGGCGGTTATTGCCATTGGTATTCCGGGGTTTGTAGTCCCGGGATACTAATGTCGTAGCAAAACCTTTTCAAGAAGCATTTATTTTGCCGTTTGAAAAGGCCGTCACAGCAGTACGCGTTAGTTCTAGGAACACTAGAACGCGCAAACAGCTTCATTACTACGGAGCAACAGGGCGTAATTTTGTGAACGGGAGGAATGTTTTGAAAACGACAGTGCAACTGGCCGCAATGCACGTAGTGCGTCCACAGGATTACACTGTGGTATGGCTCGGAAACGAGCCCATCCATATGAAGTGTATCCCATGGATTCACAGCACCGGGTACTAATTGTGGTTAGTGTCCTCTTCATTTGATAGTGATTTATTTCAGGGTGATAAAGTTGATATCACTGTTAATTCTGTTGTCTCGCCTGACGCATGATTGACATGTTTATTGATTTGTATTGACATATACATTATCCCTGGTGGTACAATTGTTTTTTCATAATACATGTGTTTCCAGAGTCCCACTCAGAGTTAGAAGACGACCTTATGTATTAAAAGATGGAATTGTCCCAGCTGGCGTTAGAATGGTCCGCTTGCCCATTTCTTTAGCCAAGCAAAATAGGACTACTATTTCACCAGGACAAAATCAGAAGCAGGACAACAAAATAAGAAAATCTCTTCCCAACGTCACACTTATAAAATGTCTAAAGTAGGATGGGCATCAGGCATTGGTGACTTGACTGGGGTTAGCACCATGAAAATCGAATAGCGCCCACGGTATCTGCCACCTCTGAATAAAGGACACACAATATTCTCTGAAAATATTGTGTGTCCTTTAGGACAGGGGTGGACTGTCCTAAAGGGAACTCCAGAGATTTCCTGGTAGGCCTCTTCACCCTGGCCCTCTTTTGTGTGATATTTCCACATGTTCCCATAGGAAAAGGGTTGGGCTTCCTGAAAATGTGTAATTTGGGGCCACTTTATACATTATTTCCAGGGCCTCTTTTGGTTCCCAGTTCACCCCTGCTTCCACTGGTCTTATTCTGGGCATTTATTGTGAGGACAAATGTGTGGGTACCCCTGAGAAACATTATGTGTGGTGCAGTTCTAGGTTTCCCCTTGCTACCCTAATGAGTGGGCCACTGTAGTCGACTACAGTGGGTGGTAATACCATTCGGGCCCCTGTGCTCATTGATGATATTTTGCTTGGCCGTGCTGTGGCCTGTTAGATGGAAGTGTCCCAGCAGGTTTTACAATGGTCTGCTTCCACATTTTTATAGCCCAACCAAAATAGGACTCGCACTTCACCAGAGAATAAATGCTGCTTGAATGTGTATCAACTGCATATTTCATGAGTGACCTACAATGTTACTGTGTTATTGATGAACGTCCATCATGCAGCAGGAAAGCACAGCATTAGTGGAACAGTACATTATAATCGTTAGAATTAGAAATTCACCCATCAGTGCTTTAAGCATTATGCTCAAAACTCAGATTTACTGATTCCTATAACTGATAGAATACTGATTGATGGGATGTCCAGGAAACATCCTACCCGTGCGTTTAATTTGGAGCAACCAAGGAGTTCCCATTCATATGTTCTAACTACAAATATACTGTGCAGGGTCCGGTAACAGGAGTTTTGGCCACAGCAGATTTCATCAAAGTAGATTTTGTCAAATATGTAACATCAGATTTTGCTGCAAATATATGTGAGGGGTGGGTTTAGGCTAATAATTATTTGTAGGGTGTTAAGTGAGGGTGTGGGGATTTGCGGGGGACTCCCCACGCATAATTCTGCAGCAAAATCAACTTCGATAAAATGTTTTCATACACATCACATAGATCCTTCTGTATGCTTGTGTATGCTTCTATATGCTTGCCTGTGCTTCTATATGCTTCTATATGCTTACATATATGCTTAGTTCAAGAACACCGATTTTATACAAGGACGACATATCATTACTCAGAATACATATGACAAGGAATATCCAAAACATATGATTGATTCGACAAGATGAGGAGACGGAAATAGACATCAAGATGAATTATTGGCTAATGTAGTGCCTCATAATAAGTTTAGGATGAATTAAGAATTATTCTGAAATTAATCTGCATATAACGTATTCTTTGTTTACCATCAAATATTGTATGCAAAACCTTAAAGAGTCGTCAATATAAACTTACACATAACAACATCATGCATAATTATATGCATACACTTATATGTTCTGAATATTAAAAGTGATTATGCAAGTGCATAGAAAAGGATAATCTTATTTAGAAGTGTAAATAATTACCTAATAGTGTTTTTTTCTTTACATTGCGCTGCATACCAGAAATTCCAGTTTCAGGGCACGCGGTAACACGTCTTACTAATTACCATCATAATGACCACATCTGTGGTACTCCGTTTACATCCTTGGAAGCATGAAGGTGGCATGAGTTGGCCTGGAGAGATAAAGGACCCTTCTCCAAGCAGCAGCTCCTCCTCCTCAGAGCTGTTCATCAGGTGTAAACTATCTGCTCCTGCTCTAGGACAGTCATTTCATCGAAAGTTGGGTTAAGATACCATTGTGGTTGATAACCGTGCCCATAGCAATATGTTAGCCTGGGAAGCAGCGCTACTGTGCAAGTTGCAGAAGAAGGTATTCTACATAGCATGGGGGGACCAAGGGGGGGGGGGTGACGTGATGTTGCTGGATCATGTCAGTGTGCAGTCGTCATCGGTTGGTGCAGGCTTCCTTGAACATGTGGAATGTCAGTTCCTTCCTGAAAGTCTCCTGTGAGTAGTTGTCTGAAGGCATGACATATCGGAGGCAAGCCACAGATCCACAGGTCTAATGACATGCTCCCATCAGTGCATTGAACCAAACACAATCCTCTCTTCCATCCAACATTACGTTGTATACTTGCTTACACTTTTGTACTTATCTGCCGCCTCCCTTTTTTCAGAGCTATGGTCCATCTACAGGAGTGACTCACACCCTGCCATTAGCAAAACATGCTGTCCCTGCTGCAATTGCCCTCACCTGTCTCCATAGCATCTGTACGCCCATGACAGGGGCAAAGTAAGCCACACCAAGTTGATACCTGGGCTCTCCGAAACTGCTATGGTTTTGCTTTGGCAGAATATCAAAGTGTAGTGATATCACATAGCGTGTTTATAATAGCGTTTAGATAGCCCGCTACCACATAACATTAGCCATTCGTCATAGCGTCCATCGAGCAACTCCTGCCTGGCATAACGCGATGCATAGCAGGCATTTTAATTTAAAAAGTAAAACAGGACATCTAAAAAGCCCAAAATAATATATTGCTCTTTCACACTATGTCACACTGTGTTCAATAAACACTGCCACCTTCTGAATCGTGTAAACGATCGACGTCATTGTTTTGGCAACAGAGTTGAGATGACTTTCAAAAGGAAGTCGAACACGGCAGACATATTTAGCAGCAGTTTAAAAAAAATCTAGTGTTTATGTGTGTTTATGATTTAACTAGTGCGCGCCAGAAAGTGAAAACAGAGAGAGAAGCGAGGGGTGGGTGGGGAAGTCGAGAAGGGGTTGAGAAGTTACATCAGGGGGGTGGGGGGATCTTCCAGGTGAAATCTCTGGCTGTCAGTTTCAGGCTAAGTTCATGACAGATGCTAGCTGATTACATCCACTGTAAACTGTGGGTTGGAAAGGCCGAAGGGGGATATTGTCTGCCAGCAGAAGTTCAAAGGCAACAAAGTGCCACTGGCAGACAAGGGACATTGTTAGCGATTAGCAGTTTCTCTGAAGTAGAATGACAAAGGAACTCTTTCTTATCTGCTGGTAAAATAAAAACAAACACAATCACCCTACGGTGAGTTTTACTGTTCTTTCAGAGGGACAGCACTTCCATTAACTCGATAATGAACATTATGCCACCTTCCAAAGGATAAAAAGCAGATGCAGGCATAGCTGACATATGTGTCCCACTGCCCCAGATCTACAGGGTGCCGGACAGGCATTGAATCTTACAGTTAGCCACTTTGGCTAGTCTTACTTTATCATGTTTCAATGCAGCACAGTCTGGATTTTTACTAGCCATATGGTACCTGTGACCTGTGGGATACACACAGAACTCAGCAGCAAGTGCATTACCTTACTAAGCTATGTTACTAAAAACGTTAAAAGGATGCTCTGGTGAACAGTACTCTATTTCCTCTTGCTAACCCCCTTACCTAGTCTCAGATAACACCTCCTTGTCCTGAATCCCCCTTGGGGAAGTATTTCCTTGCTTTGAATGTATCCTTTCAATGTTTTTCCACTACATATGCTTGCCCTAAAATCAGGACCATCTTAAGCACTTTTGGGACCCTGGGCATGGATATCTTTGGGGACCCCCTCCACCAAACCAAAGGAATTAAGGGATCAAGAATACTGGTCACGCCCCCACCTCCCACCCATCATGCTCACAACCAATAGGTTGAAATGCTGTCTCACCGCATAATAAGCATGTTTACTCCCTTTAAGTCCCCTTGCCCTCTTCATGTATTCCTCTAATCAGAATAATAAACAAGTAGCATTTGTAGACCAACATTAGCAGACTACAACAGGGTTACTGTCCAAGTACATACAGGATACTTTTTTATCAACAACATCCAGGAAGGTAGATGTAGTATTAATGCAGGACCGTATGTAAAAGGTATATGTAACTCATAATAGACAGAGAACTCACATTAGCTGCCTCACAGAATGCAAAAGTGCTCCTGCATGGATAGAGACCACCAATTGGAAGGAAGGAAGGAAGGAGAACGGTACATATACTGTAGCATGGATAGTGAAGGCCGAGTAGAACTACCAGGAAGGTGTCTTTATCCAGACAGACTGAGATTAGAAGTGGGATATGGTTTTCAAATAGTGTTCAACAAAAAGGCATTCCAAACAACGGGAGCCAATAAGGATTGAAAGAGACCTATACAAAAAGGGTGATCCTGTGTGTAAAAAAGTTTTTTGAAATTGTAATTACAACTTATAGTATTTCTATGTTGCCTTAAATGGTGATTTAATCACAAATTTTACAAATCTGTGATACCTGTGTATAGGTTCTAATGTTAACCGTATTAAGGAATGAAGAAAAAACGAGTAGAAAAATGTTTAAGAAATATTTATTTGTTCTTTTTTAGAAAAGCAGAAATTGTCTTGAAATCATAGAGTAGACATGCCGGTGTAGTATCAACACCGGTAATTAACAAAAATACTGAATAAAGCAGCTAGCAAAAACTCAACAAAAAATGATATCTGAGTATGTTACAACATGTTAAGGTTGGGAACCAACAGCAGAGACATTTTCTGTTGTGGAAAAATACAAATAATGCATGGAGAGTATTAATTCCAAAATGCAAATTACAGCTAAATTAACTGCCTCTCCCTGGCTGGTACATGTGTAATGTATAATTAAACCATCATCATGTAAAATTTAACAAAGGAAATAAAAACATTTTGAACTTTTTATACACAACAATAAATCCTTATGTCGAGTCCTAATCAAAGGATACCAATTTGAGGCTAATATAGAAAAGCCTTACTTCTTCAGATCAGCTAGCCTTGTGGGCCCCCTCCAAGGTGGGGGCCCTGGGTAAGTGCCCCTTTTGCCCTCCCATAAAAACGTCTCTGCCTAAAAAAGGAATCACAATGAACTTTTCTATCCTCCAGTGGAGTTTGAGCGATATGGGAGGTGATTCATGATGCACAGAAACCACGTTTATAGCAATTGCCCTTGGATTACATTAGGTTTGACAGGTGCTCTTATTATCATGTTTAATATCAGAGTTTACCTAACAGTGCACATGTGCATCCGAATCAGAATGACAATGAACCTGAGATCATGCAGTCCATGATTTGCCCTGTGGTCTATGCTTCCATCTGGTCATGCGAAATTCTAGAGGTTTAAAAATTAGGAATGTTTATCCTCTAAGGGCCATTCGTTGTATTGTACAACTATAAAACAATCATTATAATCGAGTATTTTATATTCTCAGTGGAAGGATGATGTTTAATCATTTATGGAGATTGATCGCCCGGAAAGAGTTTATTCGTGGAGCTTAACGCTGGGGATTGCCTTAGATACCCGGGCTCAATAGAACTCCCAAATAGTGGGAGAAATCTACAATGGACAGCTAGCCTCCACCGATGATTCGTAATAATATTGCCAGCATGGGGAAACTGTCTATTATTAATGGCTTGGACCTCGTAGACTTAAGGCACACAAGGCAGATGTCACTTCCTGTGGGTACACTTGCCCCAAATGTGAATAAGAGGAAATCTTGACTAGATTGTACATGCAAAAAGTGAAAGAAGGGATTGTCTATAAAACTAAAAGCGGTACTACTAAATATGGTGCAAATTATGAGCAACGTGCAGGTGTACAAGAGGTCTCTTCAAAAAAGAAAATCCTACCTGTACTCAGCGATATCTTGAGTGGAATTACTACAGGCCGCTAATTCGAATGAGTTCCAGCGATTCTGAAAAGGAATTGCCCAACACATACAGGAAAAAGTACCACCTACCTTACGTTATCAGCTTATTGCAAGTCATGAGGAGTTCTGTGACCAAATAGGGGAACAAGGCCAAAGACTGAGTTCCTTTACAAGGTCACAGAACTCTGAGATGACTTGCATATCCTTTTTACATGCGTAAGGGGGTGTTTATTTGTTATAATACATGGCCTCACACGTCATATGCTTTAATGCCTGGCCTTTTGCTGAATCTAATAGAAGAGATCTTCAATTTGCTGCTCCATATATTCAATGTAGAATCTGTTTGGATTTAAAGAAGCTAATATGCTGCTTTGGATGTGTTGCAGAAAAATTGTTTACATATTTTAATAAAATGCATTAAAAAAATGTTCATTTAGTACTTTAAGATAAGTAATACCATGATGTTTCTTGCTCAGATGTGTTAAATTTCAGCAGTGCACACATTACATATTCTACCATAAAGAGTTCCTTGATAATCATGCCAATTAATCCCTTTAAAGTGTCACAAAAATCTATTAACACACAAGGAATGTGAAAAACTTGCAACTGCATTAATTATTTGCAGAAGTGGCAGCTGGAATTCCAACCTTTGCTGGCTCAAGCAGCAGGCATGGTGATGTCACAATTGAAGCATAATTTACGATTACAGAGCAGTTGGGATGTATTTTTCTTATGACAGGTGTGACAGGGGATCAAGGAATCACTCTGACTCTTAAAGAAAAGTCCAAGGGTGTTTATTACAAATTGTCAGAATGGTGTGTGATCCCCAGTTCATTGGGCGTGCCGGGTCCTTTGGGTTGGCGTATTAGTATATTCACTGTGCATCAAGGGTAAAACAATCATGGTAAGGGTTATCAGGAGGCTAGAGTGGCATATATTGAAAGACATTGAATGTAGGCCAATCACATCACTTTATAACAGTTATGTCTGCTTTACTCCTGAAGCGAAGTAAGAAATGCCATGCCACATGTATAAAGTAAATGCAGCCCGGCACTACTAATACTGCCAGTCGGCATATACATTTGCAATAAGACATGGAATTTCTTACTTGGCATCAAGGGTAAAGGAAACACATTCCTTCCCCTTTGTGCTGACATTCCTTTCCACGTCTGCACTGTCATGCCTACCCTGCTTGCGCTGTCATCCCTTCCCCCTTGGACTGTCATTCCTCCCCCTTGCACTGTCAATCCTCCTTGCACTGTTATTCCTTCACCCTTGTGCTGTCATCCCCCCTTGTGTTGTCATTCCTCCCCCTTCTGTTATCATTTCTCCCACATGGGTTGCAATTCCTCCCCTCCGCACTTTCATTACTTCCCTGCTGGCTGTCATTGCTCTCCTCCTGTGCTTTTATTACTTGCCCATGCCTTGACATTCTATCCCTCTGGCAATGTCATTCCTCACTTTTTTGCTATAATTCCGACTCTCTTGTGCTGTCTTTCCTCCCCTTGCCCTGTAATTTCTTATTCCTTCCCCCATGCTAAATATATATTGCAATAAACAACTACAAATACAAAAACTATTGACTTTGCCAATGCTCGTTTTTATTCTGGTTAATGGTACATCGTCTGACACTCCTGCAGCAGATATGTGTGTGGCTGTTAGCAAGGCAGGATTGATCAACTGTTTTGTCTCTATTGATTGGGGTTGCTTATTTGACATTGGTGAATTTTGGTAGACTCTAATTATACTCCATTTTGCTAATCACTGTGTGGGGGTGTGAGCAGGATACAACACAACCATTGGCTGTGCTAGTTGGCTTGAGGCAAAATGGCTCCAGGCACCCACGTACATGGAAATGTCTTCATCAAAAGAAAGTAGATTGTTAAGGGCCATCTCCCTGAATTTGAGAAATCGTGATACAGGTGTATGCAAGGCAGTTGTATTGCCAGCAGTGAGACACCTGCCAGTCGCTACAGGGAGTGGCATAGGTGTAAGAATTTAATATAATGTGTTTCTGGGTTGCCATAGGACCACACTTGAGATGATGGGACGGATGCTTGGCTTTCTCAGTGCTATAGCTATAGGTGGAACTTTGAAAGACAAGCAGAAAGCACTAAAGTTTGAGAAGGCAGAAGCTCGGGAAACAGAAGGGAATCACTGTTGGCTGCCACTCAGGGTAGGGATGGTGGCCTTTTATGAGGTTAATCAATTCTGGCCACCCTGAATGTCCAACATTTCTGGATTTGAATAAAAATAGGGGACCCAAGAGTTATATTTCTCTTCAGTTTTTTCCCTAGATTGATTGATTTGATTGTTTATTTATTTTGCACGTATACACAAGTGGTTCAAAGTGCAAGTCCCTATTGCGCAGACATTTACACACATACATTAAAATAAAAAAAATGAAAAGGACCCTGAGAATCAACATTTAATACACATAATGATTTAGGGCAGGTCCAGCTGGGAGTAGACCTGTTGAAGTTGAGTTGGGCATCCATTGTTGTGGAACGTCCCCTATGTGGGGCTAACTGTGAGGAGGCCACAGATTTGTGGAGACATTTAGGGAATATGTCTCTGTTAAAGATGGGAGATGGCCATTATTCTTTATGCTACTGCCCAATATCCTTTTCTGAATGCTCGATTGAAGGTCAATGCTAAAGTTTAGCTTTTCTGCCACCACGAGTGGGGAGATAGAGACAATATTGAGTTTCGGGAAAATATAGGAATGTTTGAACAGTGCCTAATTTTACTTTACTTTCTTTATTTGTTTTGGTTACATTTTAACCATTACAAAATGAATTCGATTAAAACATAAGAGTATAAAAAGGAAACAATTATATTATATTTTACAAAGGTTAAAAAGAAGGCAGAATATGTTCATACATACATCAGTAACTACATACATAAGTCCGACTTTCAGAAAAATGAAGGAAGTGTAAACCCAAATTAATATCATATTGTACATTTTCCCATGGTAATCATGGTACATTCACATCACCCTACGAATTTGCGAATATGTAATGGGTTCAATTCATATTTTGCACAGAGTTAAAACAAATTGTCATCGCAATTTATAAATGCAACTCATCAAACTGAAGCGATAATTCATACCTCCGAACTACAGAAAGAGAAATTTACACACATTTACAAGAAATTACCTATTACACAATAGTTTATTATACATATTCCAGTAATTTACACAAAGTAAATACCTCCATTTTCATACCAACCTATAAAGGCAAATCAACAAGATGAAGCTAAAATTCACACCTTCGAACTACAGAAAGAAACATTTTACAAAAATTACAAGAAATGGCCTTGTTTATTAACGCAGATTACAATAATTTACACACCTTAGTTAAGAATCTTAACACAGCGAGTTGGAGGAGTACAGAACCATTATACAGTATCTCCCACCAGAGCAAATTCAAATCAACTCTTTCAGTGTTCCTCACATGTCTGCTGAAGCAGCATATGCGTGCTTGTCTTAACACATTACAATCTATTAATGGATGTCTCAGTGTTTCTGTACAATCAACAAGCAGACAGAATCTACACTTAGAAAGGGCAGCGCCCAACCCACTACGTATGTCCCTTAGCACCGGCGTGATGATAACATTAAAGCGAAACCACATAAAGTCATTGCGTCACCCTTTATCTGGAAATTGTACAAGATAAGATTCCGGGCTGCCCATTTTTTTATAGTGAGAGACCGACTGAGGGAATGACTTGGTGTTGAGCACCTCCTGTACAGTATTAGCCCAGTCAGTATACTGTAACAATTCTTAAACTTTTAATGGGCTACCAATAAGTGAATCCAAAGTCAATCCCAAACTATCTAAGATGCCCAAGCATTCCCTGTAAGTGTAGGTACAAAACCCACCTCCTGGGAGCCTCCTCTAAGACCCTTCCCTAAAATTGAGCATATAGTCTCACTTCGGCCTACTAGGAGCTTTCTAGATAGAGAATGTCTACACCAATCTATCAGGCTACCTACAAACAGGAGAGCCAACTCATACCATATTGCTATGCATGAAACCGACTTGAGCAAGCAGTAGAAAATAGATCTCCACTTTTCGCTTCATACTTGCCCAATTCAAGCCTTGCCCATAAAGGAAATATCTCTAGGCCATAGCATATGTTGGGAATGATCTTAGTTCTATAAAAGAGAAGTAGGGGGATTAAAGAAAACTCCCCATACTTATAGTCTACCTTTTTCATCTGGGCAATAGATTTGTTTACCTTCAATTCAAGAAATTGGCGATAGTGCTGTTATTTTAGCATTCTGGAAGATGGGGAACCCCAAATATCTAATAGAGACTCTACAGGTCAATTTCTCATTATTCAAACACCACTTATAACACAGAACCAAGCTTCTCCCATTCAGCCTCATTATAATGGATTTATTAACATTAATACTGAGGCTATTCCTTGAAATAAAGACATTAAAGGCATTCCTTAAGCATTGTAAAACTTTGGGGGTATGGTCAATAAGCAGATAATCATCGGCATATGCAACCAAACATATTCCCTGCATCAGACATATATGAATTAAAAAGCATAGGAGCAAAAATACATCCCTGCTGGAGTCCATTTGTAACACTTATTGGGAAAGATAATGCACCCTCTCGATTGAGCCTCACTTGTACCACCGATCCTTGATGCAAATGGATCAGAATTGAGATGAACCCAAATGGGCACCCTAAATCCACTAATTTCCTCCATAATAGATTTCGATTGACTGAATCAAATGCACAGGAGAGGTCCATAGTCGCAATATAAATAGGGGCGCTATTTATCGTCCGTGCCTTCTGCTGCAGCGTTGTAAGAAGTACACCACCGGCATCCATCCCACACACTTCCTTAACCCAATTTGTAATGGTGACAAAATATTATGGGTTTCGGCCGACTCCTCTATATGTTCCAGTATCAAGCCCACAAAGATTTCTGAATCAGCGTCTAATAACGCAATAGGTTGATAATTGGAGGGGCAAGAACAATCCTCCTTTTTGTAGATGGGGACAATGTATAAGGTTTACCGGGAAGGTGGAACCAAACTCATCTGGATAATATCAATGAACCAAATGAAAAGGGCTTTTGCCCACAACTCTGAATTACCTTTCTGTATTACATTGGATTGTTGGTTTGGGCCTGCCGCCCTAGATGTACTGACTTTATTGATCCACTTCTCAATCACCAGAATGGAATATTCAAAATCCCAAGGAAACTTAATCCCTTCAGCATCCCTGCACAGGTCTATACTTCCTTTGTGGTCCCTTCATTTCATATCCCAAAGTGTCCCTTCCATTTTTATTCAGGAATCACCATTGTCTGGACAGAGCTTTGTGAAATTTCCATAGAATTGATTAAAATACAGAATTGTCTTGACGACCCATCTTTAATGCACGACACATTGACTCACTGTCTGCCTGATATAGAGATGCTCTAAGGCCCGTTACCCAATTTTTAGATTGGTTCCTCACCTTCCTGACTTCTAGATATTTTACCTCGGGATTGAGTGTGGAATTCGATCAACAGAGCCAGGCAACAGATCAGCGAGGTGATAATTTCTCTTACTATCAAGTTAACGCCAGTCTTAATTGCGATTAGCAAACCTCCTGATTGGCTTCTCCTCAATCCCTTAATTGCAGGTTTATTATGAACTACAAAGCCATCAAATACACAAGAATCAATTAACCAAGTCTCTTGAATACAGAAAATTGAAAAATTGGAAAGAATGTTACAGAGTTCCAAAGAGTTGCACAAATACCCAGAGCCCCTAGAGTTCCATGATAATAGCGAGAGCGGCTTTCTTTGGCTAAAGTAACAGTTTTAATGATTGAAATTGCGAGATTGAATCACACCAATTCACGGCAAGCCACCTCCAATTCATGTAGGGATCACCGCCCCCACGGTCATCTTACTATGTAGATTGTCAGTGGTCTCATTTTCTTGAATAGTGGTATTTCTCCCAAACTCGATCCCATGGAACCCTGGACTAAAGGATAAAATGTTGTATCTGAGTTTGTTAAGCTGAGAGGCCTCTTTCAATAGTAATTCATAAAGAGTTCACAAATGTAGGTTCAAGTGCACATGATCATATCTTTCAGGGTGAATAAAGTCCACCAACTTCATATCTGCAGAAAAAATCAATCGTAAACTTGGGATCTCATTTAGGAGCGCCAATCCCCGCCATCTATCAAGCGAGTTAGGACCCCCAAGCCAAACAGATAATGCATGACACTTGGGTCATCCGGAAAGCAGGGCTGTCTCCACGGTACCCCATTGAGATTGCTTTCGAAGACTGATTTGTAGCTACTGACAGCCCCTTCCTCCCAGTGACTCCCACCCATCTGTTGTATCTGGCCAAATCCATCCTGCCCCCCATGCTGAGTTGAGCATGCACCACCAATAAAACATCTATCATACAGAAGCAAACCCCCCCACTCCAGAGTCACTCCCTCTAGCTCTATTTTTCCCACAACAGAGGATGATAGCTGATTGATATTTTGTGTCTGATTGCCTGAGATGGTCGAGGGCCCCCTCGCATCAGTGATAAGTGGTCGAGTAAGTTCAGCATCCAAAGTTTCCTTTACGGTCTTGACCAAACATTCTAAGAACTTATTGTTGTTAAAATGGTCACCGCCGCATAGTTCTCTATCTTGTGCAACTCCTGAGATATTACCCAAAGTAGATGGTAACACATTGGATGAATCCCTAGTTTGACGAGATTCATTTACTAAGATTGGCTGGAGTTGCCCGTCAATACAAGGTGCCGTAGATGTATCAACGTCCCCCGACTCAGTCACCGCCTCTATATTGGAGGCCCGACTGATACCCAAGGAGCCCTCAATCCCTCTAATGCCCTTTTTAGAGACTGAAATATAAGGTTCAGCCCTGCTTAACAGTGACCCTGTAGAGGAGGTCCAAGACATGGCCTGTACCCCATCCCCACATTCCCAGGTACCAGGAGCGTACTCGCCAAGGTATGTGACGTATGAGGAGCAAATGAACCAACAAAGAGCTGCACTGGGGCTCTGCCCAGTATACATCAGAAGAGCCATACCTGTTGAAGCGCCCATAACCAGACAACCCTGGGCAGCACGGTACCCCATCAGACAGCTGTACCAGCCGCTGAGGCGAAATGAAGAGTACCTACAGACGGTCCCGGAAGAGACCCAAAGAGCCTTAATGGAAGGCCAGTGGAAATGACATAAGAGCCTGAACAGACTTGTGAATTAACAAAAATGGCTATCGAAGATAGCACGCCAGTGCGAGTAGTTGTGAAAATATATGTAATGGACGCAGGAAAGAGATGATGTTAAAACGTGAGGAAATGTTGATACAAAACAAAATGGAAGCAACCAACCAGTTAAACGTGTGTAAATAGGCTTGGAATACAAGAAGCTAAAGATATCGATACTGCTTACAATGCTTAGTAGAAGATTAGAGCGGCAAGCGCCAACCATATATCTACCTCAATAAGGCACATTATACAAGTGCGATGCCATTTTGTAAAAGCAGAAATGTACCCAGGTTGCCAGGGGCCTGATAGGCCGAGTTTCCGAACCCCGCCAGAGTCAAGAGAAGGAGCGGAATCGAAACTCAACAAAGAGCGGCTCATGCCGAGGAAATCGAGGTCAACCAGGGAAAGGGAGGAGAGCGTCAGCTAACAAGACTCAAACTTCAGTGCATACCAGCCTCCCCCATAAAGGTCAAGATAAGGGGGGCCCATGCAGGTGGCGAGGCCGAAACAGAATTAAATACACGAAAAGCTGGAAACTGAAGCAGATTCATGGTGAACAGACATGTGACCAGCCAGGCGCGAAGAGGTACCACCACCTGATGTCATCCAGGACCCGAGGATGCCATAACTTTTCCTGATAAGTGGCTAAAGTTTCGAGGCCATACCCAGCCAACTAATTGACACATAGCCCTAAGATACTGATTGATGGAAGGGAGGCAGGGTGAAACTTGGGACACCAGGCACATGGATGTCCATGCTGCTAATTAAAATGGGGATTTATATCTAGGGGTGTAACCTGCCCAATCAAATGGACCGAGTTATCTGGAGTCCTATAGATAGTAGAACCAATAGGACGTCGTACTTGTAGTGACGTCAATCACGTGTGATGTAGTGGGAAGGGCGTAGACGCCCACCCGATAAGAATTATCCAATCCGCATGCTCTATTATCATATACAGATATTGCACCTATTCTTAAGTTACCTTTCCTAACCAATTATATTGCATGTGGAGTTTTGTAGAATTAGACGTCAATGATGACGAATATTGCCTATAAGAATTGCTGTTCAACTGAAGTTTCAGGAAGTTTGAGCGAGACAGGTGATCGCAATGCAGCTAATTTCAATTTGTTTCTCTGTTTGATGTACTTGTCATTAAACAGACTTCCCTTTGCCAAACTACTGAGTCCTCATTATTGAGTCGTGTTGGAGTAAGTGAATCCTGCACCCCCAGTCCTCACATGGTGCAGCTATCTTGTCTTACAAGTACTAGAGTGTGCGTATTGATCTATGGGCCCGTCAGTGAAACCCTGCTCCTCTGTACACTTGGTAGCAGAGGATGGTTTTGGCCATTAATTATTGATTATAAAATACTAAGACACCTTAGACCGACGGCACAAAGTAACTCTGGGCCTTCGGCAATATCACAAGACCATTCGCCATTCCGGCTGAGTAGACTGAGATGCTTCCCGTGGACAATGATAGAGTAAAACTTCAAAACTGCAGTGGGTCTGAAGGAACCTGCCTTCCAAGCATAACCCTTCTTATTCCCACAGGCAGCCAATCGGACGAAAACCCTTAAAAGGCTGGAAGAGGAAGGGGCAGTGATCCCGAAGCTCCACAGTGGAAAAGATGCGATTGGTGAGTGAAACAACAAACTCGCTACTTTGGCAAATGTCTTGTAGGCATTAGAGCATGTAAGGGAAAGGTAACGGTGGGTGGCAGAGAAAAAAATTAAATAGTTACAGGTAGAGAACACTGTATATATATAGGGGGTAATGGCTCAAGAATAAGAGATAACGAGTGGATACCGGGGGGACACCCGAGAGAAAAACAAGGGATACCGGGTGGACATCTGAGATAAAAATGAAGGATTACCAGGGGACACCTGAGATAAAAACGAAAGATTACCGGGGGGCACCTGAGATAAAAACGTAAGGATTCGCCTTGTTCCTGCGCTTTACTACAGCGGTCAGAAGAAACTTGAACTCATAGCCCATATAATAAGGGACAAATAGACTACGGTGACGTTTAAAGACGCATCAAAGGAGTTGTTTAAACTCCATAACGGGGTATTGATTAGAAGGCAGGTATATGTAGGACCAGCTGGTGTCCATCTAGTCTGTCAAGTGTCTCTCATATGTGTTTTGTTGTACGTCAAAAGTAAAATAATTGTATTATTGATTGTGTGAAATTTAATTTGGCTTTACGCAATTCTGTAACTAAGAGGGAATCGCCAATGAATTGATAGTTTTCTGAGCAAATTGATATTATAAAATTTTGGCGGGAAAAGATTGGATCGGAGCTTGCGTATTTGGTGCTTGCTCATACTATTTGAAGGATAAAAAACTGTATAAACAGCATGCACCAAAACTCAAGAAGTATAGCACAGAGTGGGTTAAGGGTACCGCCCCCAAAAAGTTCATGCCTTGGCCACAGAATGGGTCCCATTCTAAGGCTTTTTTACAGCATATGACGACCTTCCTACATGCCACTTATACAGGCAAGAAGCTAGAGAAACGGTTTGCTGTTCTAGAATTGTTGAAGATGTTTGAAGAAACGAAGGTGGAAGAACCACCCTCAGACTGGATACTAAATGTATGTACGGAGGGGGTGAGACGCCTACAGCTCCACCAGCCCTGTCTGAGCCAGTCATTGAAGGGAGTAAAACAGAGGGGCTTTACCCACTAAGAGAACTTAAGGCAGCCACAGGGTATAGCTACCCTGCATATGAGTCGCCTACGTAGAGTAGTGACGATAATAAGGGAAAGGAACAGGAAAACAATATCACCTCTGCGGTCTCAAGGGACAAAGAGAGATGCGAAGATGAAGGAAAAGATTGGGCATGGAGTTGTGCACCTCCAGATAAGGAGAAAGGGGGAAATAAACATAAGGGAAATGAAGGTAGGGTTGATGAGATAGCATTCGCGAAAGACGAATGGATGGGAGGTCAGGTATTACTGAAGTTGGATGGAAAAGGAAGTGATAATATGAGGCCAAGAGAGAGGTCTGATGAGACGCAAAGGAGAGAGAGAGAGAGAGAAAGAGATGGAAGTAAGGGATGAAAGGACAAGAAAGAAAGATAGGCTAAGGCGAGAACAACTATATCGCGAAGAGCAAGAGAAACAGCTTGATCTCAGACATGAGGTAGCCTATGACTGGGACAGACAGACTAAGCAAAGGATGGAAGAAGAGCAAAGGGTACGTGAGAAGAGAGCGAAGAGACGAGAAGAGGAGGAAATTAGAAGGGCAAAGGAAAGAAGAAACGAAAGAATGAGGGAAGTAGACAAAGCTAGAGAAGAAGGAAGGAAGCGCAAGGAAATAGACGAGGATACAGGACGAAAGCGCAGACAGAAGGCATGGGATCTTGAATATCTGGAGCGGGAAGTTAAAAAACCCAATCCTGTTGTAGAATGGGAAGACGTAGAAGAATTCTTTCCTGTGAGCGACTCTGTGCAAGGTTTAAGTGGGACAAATATTGAAGATGACTTCGACACCAGAAGCATCGGGGAAACGATTGATAATATATACGATGAGATAGGGCTAGAACAGATATCCGATGGGGGAAGGGAAGATGAGCGCTTGGAGAGCACTCAGCTATATGAGGATGTCACCCGAAGTAGTGGGAGCAGGGGACTGTCCCTAGACAGGCTGGAGATTGGGCAGAACGAAGAAGATGCAAGGAGTTGTGTGAACTGGGAGTATTTAAAGTCTGACTCTGGTGGGGAAATGGAGGATATGGCACAAGAGGAAGGGAGACGGTGTGAAAAACGGTTCCCAGGGGACCAAGGGGTACGATGGTCAGACACTAGCGGGTCCACAAGTAGGACACCGAAGTCTGCCGTGCAGTCCGGTCGACATGCAGGAACACCCCACAGTCAGAGGGGGGCGTCAGCACCTGCCTATGCAGATAGATTAAGGGCATTGCCAGGGAGACGGCAAGGCGGAAATACCACCCCAGTGACAGACCAGAGAGCTATGGGGAAAGAAAAGGAAGACTGTGTATTCCAATTCCCACTACTAGAAAAGTGAGCAAGACCACAATATATTCCATGACCACACATGGACCGAGAGAACTTAAAAACTAAGCTTCCAATGCTGACATCGGGCGCCGGGAAGTGGATACATGAGTTAGAGAAAATGACGGGGGTGTCACCTTAGCTATAGGGGACATTAAGGGTCTCCTAATTGCCATACTTGGCGAGAGAGCAGATGATGTATGGAAACCGGCAGTCTACCCCAGGGTAACCCTGACCAACACCTCCCATGATGGAGCACCATTTAATAACTGTAGAGCAGCAGTATGGAAAGCGCTGCAAACGCTATATCCAGACACGTCTGATATGGGGGCTATAATGACTCGAAAAATGAAAGAGTGAGAGGATCCGTAATTTATATACAGAATTTTCAAGACGCTTGGGTGCTCGAAACGCATGAGTCTTGGACCAAATGTATCCCTGTATTCTACCATATATTATGCCAAGGGTTGCCTGAGCCAGTGCAAAACAGCTCAAGAAATTAGTAGGAATAGAGGCTAAACCATGGGCTGAAATACAGTTGGCAATTGCACATTACTGTAGATTGCTGCAAGAAAAGAATCGGAAAAAAGAAGCAACCCATAAGGGTGAGGAGGCAAAACTGGTGCAAAAGAAACTCTCAAAGTATGCTCTCGAGGGAGCCATTCTGACAAGCCCAGCTGAACCACACGCACTGCAGACGACTACCCCGAGCAGAATAACCAAGGTAGCACAGGATTTTACCCGAGGGGAAAGGGTTTTGGAGGAAGAGGATGGCAGAGTAAACAGGGTGGGTTTCGAGGTAATCAGGGAGGCTTTCCGAATAATCAAAGTGGCTTCCAGAATGCGCAGATGGGCAGTCCAGCAATGCCAGATGGACAGATGGCCCGACCACCGCCAGTGTGTTGGCTGTGTGAGAAGACAGGACATGTGGCGCGCGTGTGCAGAAACCAAGGCATGTGGCAAATTAGCCAGGGGATGGGGATAGGCATGGTGAATCAGCCTGCCGTCCAGCAGCAGGGCAGTGCACAAAATCACACAGTGCAGCAGCAGGCGTCAGGCTTGCCGCAAGGTGCACACTAAGTGGTTCAACCCCCGCACATGGGGAACGTACCGCAGGGACAATACCAGCAGTCAACACCGCAAATGTCACAGGGCACTAGCACCGGAGGGGGAGTCAACCCTGGGGCTGGGGGAACTCAACAAGTATACAGTGGGCCGAACTTATATATGAAATAGGACAGCTCACGGGAGACTCTGCTGTGTTCTATGCTATCAGTGACACCAGACCCTAATAGGGAACCTAGGGTGA